>NC_143143.1:61289621-61592651 GCF_059928025.1 Delphinapterus leucas | reverse complement strand
ACAGCCTCTGGCACCTGTGAAACGCTAAGAAATGTAGGCTTTAAAAAGGTATGTGAGGGACTTCCCTGGTGGTGCAGTGGTTAAGAATCCGCCTGCCAATGCAGGGGACACGGGTTCGAGCCCTGGGCCAGGAAGGTCCCACATGCCACAGAGCAACTAAGCCCGTGCACTACAACTACTGAAGCCCAGCGCCTAGAGCCCGTGCCCCACAACAGGAGAAGCCACCGCAACGAGAAGCTCACGCACCGCAATGAAGAGTAGCCCCCGCTCTCCGCAACTAGAGAAAGCCTGTGCGCAGCAACGAAGACCCAACGCAGCCAAAACTAAAAAATAAAATAAAAAGGTATGTGAGGTATAGGTTATTACCATTTAAAATATCTAAAATATGAGTTCGTGGAGGAAAGGATTTTGAACAAGAAGGGACGACCACATTTGGGAAGTGGTTCTGCCTGCTCCAAGGCCACATATGTCTAATTCATCTCATGCTAATCCTGAAGATATATTCAAAGCTGACTTCTAGCTGTTAGCTTTTCATCTTGCATAGCCATATAGTCCTCAAGAATAAGCTCTGCAAACAGAGAGTAGAGGACCGTTACCCAGGGTGGGAGGATGGGGAGGGGGAGCAGGAGTCGAATAGGGAAATGTTGGTGAAGGGTACAAACTTTCAGTTATAAGATGGACAAGTTCTGGGGATGTAACGTACAGCATGGTGACTTTAGTTAAGAATACTGTATTGTACACTTGAAAGTTGCTAAGAAAGTAAATATTAAAAGTTCTCACCACAAAGAAAAGGAGCTGTGAGGTGATGGATGTGGTAAGTAACATTACTGTGGTAATTCTTTTGCAATATATGCATATATCAAATTATCACGTTGTACAACTTAAACTTACACAATGTTATATGTCAATTATATCTCAGTAAACTTGGAAAAAGGAAGAAAAGAATGAGCTCTGCAAATGTGCATTCATATCTGTGTGCATGCAGGCTCTAGTGCCTTTGAATAAGTTTTTGCCTTAAATAAATTAAATGAGAACTCAATTTCAATGTTCATTGGTATTTGATCCTAATATGATATTTAAAAGTTTGACTCCAAGCCTCATGACAACCACAAAGCAAAAACCTATAGTAGAAAATACACAAAATATAAAGAGAAAGGAATCAAAGGATACCACTAGAGAAAATCATCAAATCACAAAAGAGGAAAAAAGGAACAAAAGATCTTCAAAACACCCAGAAAACAATGAACAAAAAGGGTAATAGTAAGAACCTAATTATTCAGCCTTTAAAAAGAAGGAAATTCTGCCATTTGCAACAATCTGAATGAAACTGGAGGACATTATGATAAGTGAAATAAGCCAGACACAGAAAGGCAAATATCACATGATCTCACTTATATGTGGAATCTTAAAAAAAAAAAAAAAGTTGAATGCTGTAGAATAGAATAGTGGTTGCCAGAGGCTGGGTGCGGGGGGAAAGGAAAATAATCAAAGGGTACAAATCTTCTGTTATAAGATTAATAAGTTCTGGAGGCCTAATGTACAGCATGGTAACTATAGTTAATAATAGTGCACTTTATACTTGAAACTTGTTAATAGAGGCGATCTCAAGTGTTCTCATCTCACACACACAAATGGTAAGTATGTGTAGTGATGGGTTTGTTAATTAATTTGATCTTGGTAATCACTGCACAGTGTATATATGTATCAAAACATCATGTTCTATACCTTAATAAGAGCAATTTTTATTTATCAATCATGCCCAACAAAGCTGATAAGATAAAATCTTCTGAACTAAATTATATTAGAGATATAACATATCAACTAGAGTTCTTTTTTAATTAACTAATTAATTTTTGGCTGCGCTGGGTCTTTTGCTGCTGTGCGTGGGCCTTCTCTAGTTGCAGCAAGCGGGGGCTACTCTTTGTTGCGATGTGAGGGCTTCTCATTGCAGTGGCTTCTCTTGTTGCAGAGCACAGGCTGTAGGTGCGCAGGCTTCGCTAGTTGTGGCGTGCAGTCTTTACTAGTTGTGGCACACTGGCTCAGTAGTTGTGGCTTAGTTGCTCCACGGCACATAAGATCTTCCCAGACCAGGGCTTGAACCCGTGTCCCCTGCATTGGCAGGTGGATTCTTAACCACTGCGCAACCAGGGAAGTCCCTCAACCAGAGTTCTTAGAGGAAAATTTATACCATTCAATCCATATATTAGACAAGGACATACGTTTAAAATAATTTTTTAGAGATTCATATTGAAAGAGTAGAGAAAATTTGGCACATCAAACTTAAATACAGCAAATAAGATAAATAGTAAAAATAAAGAGAAGAAATCAAAATACAACACAAATTTTCAATAAAGCAAGTTTTTTATTAAGAAAGAGATGAGGGACTTCCCTCGTGGTGCAGTGGTTAAGAATCCACCTGCCAATGCAGGGGACACGGATTTGATCCCTGGTCGGGTAAGATCCCACATGCCACAGAGCAACTAAGCCTGTGTGTCACAACTACTGAGCCCACGCTACACAACTCCTGAAACCCGCGTGCCCTACAGCCTGCGTGCTGCAACTACTGAGCCTGCGTGTTGCAACTACTGAAGCCCTTGCACCTAGAGCCTGTGCTCCACAACCAGAGAAGCCACCGCAATGAGAAGCCCACGCACTACAACGAAAAGTAGCCCTCGCTTGCCGCAACTAGAGAAAGCCCGAGTACAGCAATGAAGACCCAACACAGCCAAAATAATAATAATAATAATAAAGTTTTAAAAAGAGATGAGACGAGAATAGAATATCTAAGCAAACAGAAATTACGGAGACAAAAAAATGGTCAATACACAAGTTAATTCACAATGGCTAATAGAAAAGCAGGACAAGTATATAAAAATACATGAATATATATATGGTCTTTATTCAACTAAACTTTAAGTTATATAATATCCCTTATGTCACTCTGTCTTGCTACAATGTCACATTCAAAGAAAAACAGACCGGTAATCAAAAGTAAACAAAATCCAATCTGGTCTTAACTGAGCCTGTGTTGGCCAAATACTTTATCCCATTAAATTTCATTATGTAACTATTTCACAAAGAGTTATTAATTCTAAGCCATAGATGTACGTGATGAAACATTTTCAAATATTATTGAATGAAATAAAATATGAGGTAAAAATCCCCTGAAACATCCCTCAAAAGGAAGATTTCCGAAGCCTGATATTCTAATGGTTCTCTTCATGTCTGAATAGTATAAAACCTTTTCTTTACTTATGAAGTTAAAATTGTACCTAGAGCTCCTTGTTTTCACTTATGTAGGAGGTTTTAACTTAGTCCCACTTTTTGTTAGTAATATTATTCTTTAGTTCTCCTATTAGTTAGCTTTATAATATGAAATTATATATGCAAATATTTTATTACCATCTATTAACTTTAGACGTCACTTTGGATTCCTCATGATGTTAAATACACCTCATCTCCTCAACCCAACGTCTCTACCTACTTTGTCAATTATTCATTATGCTTACATGGTCAGGGCTGTCATTTCTGTTGTAATGTTAGAAGACGTGTCTCAAGGGATTCTTGGAAGTTGGTGACCTGACTTTCATTCCTTGCTCCTCTACTCTGAATTTCAATGTATCTAATTCTCCTGTGTCAAGGAGCTGTTAATACTTCTGCGCAGGTGCACAGGTAAAGACTTAGCTCTACTGGGCAACAGGCAAAGAGAAATGCTGTGAGGTTTTTTCCCTTGACTGAGGTAGAGAAATTCCTGGCAGTCCTTAAGAATTTCCCAGTTTTCAGAGACCTGTGAAGGCTGTGGAGAGTCAACTTTGGCCCCACATGAGTGTATGAGGCTTATGTCCACCAAGGAGATTAAAAAAGGAGTTGAATGAGTATACCGACCTCTCCCTGATTTTAGCCTGAGAATGCATAGGTTCAGGTAAGCTGTAAAGGTTTCTAACAACAAAAAAAAAATCCACAAAAAACTGGCAGACATTTTACTCATACATTGCCAAATGGAATAGAAGGCTGCTTCAAATTCACATGTAGAGAAAAGATTAACTTAATTTTAAAACCATGATTTCCCAAATGAAATATTCAAGGCAAAAATGTACGACCACTACTCAGACCCAATTTAGTAACCTGGATAACAAAGTGCTAAAAATGCCTTAAAGCATCAACAAAACCCAAAGGATGGAAATAATGAGGGAGTAGATGAGAACCTGGAGGAGTCATCCAAAAAACTTCAACAGTTTCAGAAGAATGCATAAAGGATAAAAAATTAAATTGAGAAAAAAATTTTAACAAAATAATTCCGAAATTTAAAAATAAGACTTAAGTCTGCAGATTTAAATGTCATTGGATCCAGGATAGGTTGATGATATGTCACTTTCCTAAGCAAATCCAGGTAAAATTCCTGAAGTCTAGGGTAAGAGAAGAACGTCCAAGCCTCTAATTAGAAAAAACAAATTACTAACAAAGGAAAAAAGTAATTAGACCAACATCTCACACCTTATAGCTAAAATATAGGAGAATACACAGACTTCTGTGAGGAAGTGTTGCACCCAATTATTATATGCCAAGCCAGATCTCCTATTTCAGCCTTAACATGAAAAGAGCTTGGAGGTTGTCACTCCAACATTAAAACAAGAAAAGGAACTTTTCTGGGCATGTGTCCTTCCCTCTGCATGTGTGTAGCTTCCTGAATTCCCAGTATACACACGGATTTTTGAACTCCTTAATTTGTCAAAGCAACTTTTCCTGCTAGGCTTTCAACACCTAAATAAAGGTAGCCTCAACTGTAACTTCTGCCACCAGGAGGCAGCAAAGTGTTCATTTTCCTTTCAAAGTTTTCAGTGAGTGCCCGCAGTTTCTGCCTTGAGTGGGTTCTGAGTTAAGTAAAATAATGGTGAATACATTGTGCCAGTCGAGGTATCCCCCTGATAGGTTAGAACAAATAAACATAATGCTTTGAGAATGAGGTCTGCCCTGCTCTCTCCGGAACCAGACGCTGGCTCACACACTACAAATATAGGCTGCTATCTTTCAGACCACTGCTGAGTAAGGAGTTACTGGAAAGACAAGTAAAAATGCTGCAAAGTTTTCCTAATATGTTAACATTTCCTTTTTCTTGATTCAGTGTTCACTTGGTTGCTGTTAACCTTTGACTATGTTCCAGAGTTCTGACAAAGTTAATTCTGACACTTTTTGCTTGATTTTTCAATGTGTCGATGTAGGGATGGGCACTTGGAACTCCCCACTCCATTATTTTCACTGATAAGACCCATCTTTCCTTTTTCATGAGTGATAGCATATATTTACTGCTCAGTAATTTTATCACCTTGTTCTCTGCCCATAGAATTTTGGGAGTCCAAAGGTCTTCTTTCATTTGTTTCTGTCTCTATTACTTTCAGTACAATACATACATACATATGTATATGTATAACTGATTCACTTTGTTATAAAGCAGAAACTGACACACCACTGTAAAGCAATTATACTCCAATAAAGACGTTAAAAAAAGAGAAATTAATGGCAGAAAGCAAGTTGTTAAAGTCATGAATTTGTGAAAATTAAACAACACACTCTTGAACAAGGGGTCAAAGAGGAAATCAAAAGAAAAATTAGAAAATATATTGAGGCAAATGAAAATAAAAACACAACACACCAAAACTTATGAGACATAGCTAAAGCCATACTAAGAGGGAAGTTTAGAACAATAGACACTTACATTTAAAAAGAAGAAAGGTCTCAAATAAACACTTAACTTTACACCTCAAGAAACTAGAAAATAAGTACACACTAAGCCCAAATTTAGCAGAAGGAAAGAAATAACAAAGATCAAGCAGAAATAAATGAACAAGAAAAGAGAAAAAAAAAAACCAATTTAAAAATCAGTGAAATTAAGAGATGATTTTTGAAAAGACTCATTTTTTTAAAATGAAAGAAAAGGGATTACATCTGATGCCAGAGAAATAAAAGTGATCAGAAGAGACTACTATGAACAATTATATGTCAGTAAACTAATAACCTGGAGGAAATGGATAATATTCCTAGAAACATAAACCTACAAATTGAATCATGAAAAAATAAAAAGTCTGATTGGACCTATAACTTGTGTAGAGATTGACTCAGTAACTGAAAAACTCTTAACAAAGAAAAGCTCAGGACCAACTGGCTTCACTGGTGAAGTCTACCAAATTTTCAAGAAGAATAAATACTAATCATTCTCAAACTCTTCCAAAAAAATTGAAGAAAAGGAAACCATTCCAAACTCATTTTAAGGCCAGCATTACCTTGATACCAAAGCCAGTAAAAGAAAAAGTACAGGCCAATATCCCTAACAAACATGGATGCAGAGACCTTCAACAATACTGCCAAACTAAGTTCAACAGCACAATAAAGAATTGTGCAGCATGACAAAGTGGAATTTGTCACTGAGATGCAAGGATGGCCCAACACACAAAAATCAATCAATGGGATACACCACATTAACAAATAAAAGATAAAATCACATGATTCATGGGGCTTCCCTGGTGGCGCAGTGGTTGAGAGTCCGCCTGCCGATGCAGGGGACACGGGTTCGTGCCCCGGTCCAGGAGGATCCCACGTGCCGTGGAGCAGCTGGGCGCGTGAGCCATGGCCGCTGAGCCTGCACGTCTGGAGCCTGTGCTCCGCAGCGGAAGAGGCCGCGTCGGTGAGAGGCCCGCGTACCACACACACTCACACACACACACACAAAATCACATGATTCTATCTCTAGATGCATAAAATTCATCTAACAAAGTACAACAAACTTTCATGATTAAAATCACTCCACAAAATAGAAATAGAAGGAAATTATCTCAGTAAAATACAGGGATTTGTGACAAAGTAAGGCTATTGGAAATCAGGACTTTCACTACCTCTCAGTGATAATGAAACCACTCACACCATGGTATCAGTAGACAATGTTAAGATTCTGAACTTTCACCCTTATCTGACAGTAAGGAGGCACCCTTCCTACCCACTGCTGTCAAAAAATTTTAGTCATTACTTTCACCACTACTCAGGGGTAATGAGACGAACACACACAGACAAACACACACACAGAGTCAAAGTCAGTTAAATCAGGCCATGTTTGAATAAGTAATGAGATATTTTTCCCCCTCTTAGCCAGAGTTGTATCAGTGGAAGCTTTGTGGGAAGCCTGAAATCCCTCTGTTTCCCAACAGTAATGAGGAGTTCCTCCTGTCCTTCATGTTGACAGAGACCAAGTGAAGAACCTGGACTTCCACCCCCACCAGGTAGAAATGAGACTATGCCAATGCAGTTGTATCGGAGGAGGCCTGATTTGAAAAAAAGATATAATTAAGATCCAGGACCTCATGATATAATACCCAAATTGTCCAAGTTTCAAACTAAAAAATTATTCAAAATACTAATAATCAGGCAGATCTCAACTTGAATGAAAATAGAATCAATGAATACCAACACAGAGATGAACAGATGTTTGAATTATTTGACAAGAATTTTAAAGTAGCCATCATAAAAATGCTTCAACATACAATTATTAACACATTAAAAGGAAAGAAAGACTGTAAACAAATAGAAAGCTTCAGCAAAGAAACAGAAAATATAGGCATACCACTTTTTATTGCAGTTCACTTTATTGCATTTTGCAGACACTGAATTTTTTTTTTTTTTTTTTTCGGTATGTGGGCCTCTCACTGTTGTGGTCTCTCCCATTGTGGAGCACAGGCTCTGGACGCACAGGCTCAGCGTCCATGGCTCATGGGCCTAGCCACTCCACGGCATGTGGGATCTTCCCGGACCAGGGCATGAACCCGTGTCCCCTGCATCGGCAGGCAGACTCACAACCACTGCGCCACCAGAGAAGCCCAGACACTGAATTTTTTTTATAATTTAAAGGTTTGTATCAACCCTGCATCAAGCAAGACTATTGGCACCATTTTTTTCCAACAGCATTTGTTCACTTTGTATCTCTGTATCACATTTTGGTAATTCTCATAATATTTCAAACTTTTAATAATTATTATATTTGTTATGGTGATCTGTGATCAGTGATCATTGATGTTACTATTGTCATTATTTGGGGGCACCAAAAATCATGCCCATATAAGACAGCAAATTTAATCAGTAAATGTTATGTGTATGTTCTGACTCCTTCACTAATTGGTCATTCCCCCATCTCTCCCCTTCTCCTTGGGCCTCCCTACTCCCTGAGACACAACAATATGGAAATTAGGCCAACAAATCACCTTACAATGGACTCTAAGTGTTCTAATGAAAAGAAGTGTCAATCAATGCCGCAAACTTTATTGTTGTCTTATTTTAAAAAATCGCCACAGCCACCCCAACCTTCAGCAACCACCACCCTGTTCAGTCAGCAGCCATAAACACTGAGGCAACACTCTCAACCAGCAAAAAGATCATGATTTGCTGAAGCCTCAGATGAGGGTTAACAGTTTTTAGCAATAAAGTACTTTTTAATTAAGGTACATGTTGTTTTTTAAATGTAATGCTACTGAACATTTAGTAGACTATAGTATAGTATAAACATAACTTTTATGTATACTGGGAAACAAAAAGAAATTGTATGATTCACTTTATTGCAATATTCATTTTATTACAGTGTTCTGGATCCAAACCCAGAATATCTTTTATGTGTGCCTGTATAAAGAATCAAATGGAAATTTTAGAACTGAAAAAAATCAATACGTATCCAAAATAAATAACTCAATAGACAGTTTCAATAGCAGAATGAAGGGAACAGAGGAAAAACTCAATAAACTTGAAGATAAAACAGAAGAAAGAGAGAAAATAGACTGAAAAATAAATGAACTAAGCCTCAGTAGCCTATGAGATTACAACAAGAGATACAACATTTGTGTCATGGAAATTCCGGAAGAAAAAAAGTGGGAAAGTGTGGGGCTATAAAATGATTCAAGGAAATGGTTAAAAGTCTTTCAGTTTGAAAAAAGATAAACCTACAGATTCAAGAAGATGACTAAAGTAGTTATCTTAAAAATATGCACCTCAAGACTTATCAAATTAACTTTTCTGAAACTGAAAACAAAGAAAAAAGTCTTTAAAACTGCTGGAGAGAAAACACTCATACCGAAAGAAGAAAAGCAATTCAAAGGACAGAAGATTTCTCACATGAAACTACAGAGGCCAGAAGGAAGTGGTGCAACATTTTTAAAGTGCTGAAAGAACATTGTCAACCCAGATATCTATATCTAAGAAAATATCATTCAAGAATAAAGAGCAAATAAATACATTCTCAGTTGAAGAAAAAAATGATCACAAGTAGACCAACCTAAAAGAATGACTAGAGGAAGTTCTCCACCCAGAAAGGAAGTAAAAAAAGGAAATCTTGGTATATCAGTAAGGAAGATAGAACAGAAAGAACAAAAATATTGGTAAATACCATAGACTTTCCTTCTACTTTTCAGTTTTCCTAATTATGTTTGAGAGTTGAAGCAAAAATTCTAACACTCTATTGTGGTTCTCAATGTATGTAGAGAAATATTTGTCGATTGTTTTAAATGGGGAAGGTCAAAGAGACATAAGGAATATAGTGTTTTAAAATTCACCTGAACTGGTAAAATGATGCACCAGTAGGCTGATTAACTGTGGATATAAATGTAATACTGAGAGCAAACCCTATAAAACCTATGTTAAGATGTACACTAAAAAATACTTTAGATATATCAAAATGATATTATAAATAATGTCCAAGTAACTCACAGGAAAAAGAAGACAGAGGAAAAAAGGGAAACAAAATAATACAAAAATATTTAATCCTTAACATATAATTACATTTAAATTATTATATTTAAATGATCTAAATACACAGAAATGGAGATTGTCAGAGAGTATTTAAAAATAACACCAAATATAAGTTGTCTGCAAGATACTCACATTAAATATAATGATATAAGTAGGTTGTAAGTAAAAGAATGGGGAAAATATACCATGCAGACATTAATGAAAAGATAGCAGGAGTGACTGTATTAATATCAGATAAAGTAGACTTCAGAGCAAAGAAAATTATCAGGTTTATAGACATCATTACTTAATGATAAAAGGGCAAATACACCAAGAAGACAGAGCAATCCTAATATGTGTGCTCCAAACAACAAAGTTGCAAGTGCCTTTATAGGGCACTCTACCCAACTACAGCAGAATAAGAATTTCTTTCAAGTTCCCATGAAACTTATATCAAGATAGACTATATCCTAGGCCATAAAACAAGCCTCAACTAATTAAAAAGAATTGAAAATCATACAGAGTTTGTTCCATGTATGATTGACCATAATGGAATCTGACTAGAAATCAATAACAGAAACAAAACAGGAAAATCTCCAAACACTTAGAAACTACACAACACACTTCTAGGAAAAGAGAAAATATCAAGCGAAATAAAATACACACTTAAGTGAACAAAAATGAAAATTCAACTTGTTCAGAATTTGTTCTAAATAGGTGCTCAGGGGGAAATTTAGAGTACGAAATGCTTATATTAGAGAAGAGGAAACGTGTCAAATCATTCATCTACGCTCTCATCTGAAGAGATTAGGAAAAGTAGAGCAAATTAAACCTAGAGCAAGGAGAATAAAGGATGTAATAAAGACAGGAGTAGAAGTCAATGAAATTGAAAACAGAAAAACTGTAAAGAAAATCAATGGAACAAAAAGCTGCTTTTTTGAAACGATCAATACAATTGGCAAACTTCTAGCAATTTCAACACAAATTTTCAATATGAGGAATGGAACAAGAGATAGCACTATAGAAACTGCAGAGAGCAAAATGAGAAGGAAATGCTATAAACAATTCTATATCCTTGCCTTCCCAGCAAAAAACCTACTAAGCATTGGTGCATTGTATTATTTCCATATTGCTTGAATTTATTTACTAATACCAGTTTAAGATGACTGTCTATGATTATAAGGGATATTTATCGGTAGTTTTCATGTTGTCTTTGTCAGATTTTGGTATATGTTATGATGGCTACATGAAACAAGTTAAGAAGTGTTTCCTCTTCTTATCTTTTCTTTAAAATTTCGTGAGAAAGTCTTCCTTAAATGTTTGATATGAATCACTATTTGAATTATCTGGGGCTAGAGTTTTATTTTTGAGATTTTGGATAATTTACTCATATTCTTAAACAGATATGAACTGTTCTGATTTTCTATTTAATCTTTTTTCTGGTCATATTTGTCTTTCAAACAACTTGACATTTCATCTCATGTCAAATGTATTGACATAAAGTGATTAATAATACTTTCAGTATCCTTTTAATGTTCATATGATCTATAATAATAACCCTTCTTTAATTCCTGAAACAAGAAATTTTTCTTGATCAGTCTTGCTAGGGCAATGTTAATTTTCTTAATTTGCTCAAAGCAAATTAAGCTTAATTTTCTTAATTTCTCTTTTGCTAATTTTCTTATTTTTCTGTTTTCTATTTCATTGATTTATGGCCATGTATTTATTAGTTCCTTCCTTCAACTTACCTTGAATGTAATTTAGTTGTCTTTTTTCTTCATTCTTTAGGTAGAAAAATTAGATCTTTGTTTTTAAACCGTTCTTTGATGATACATGCATCTACAGTTATAAATTTCCCTCTAAGCACAGTAATAGCTATATTCTACACATTTTAATAAGTTGTTTATGTTTGATATTTCATTATCATTTAGCTCAAAACATACATAAATTATCCTTATGATAATTTATATTATATTTATATATATATTTATATAAATATAAAATATATTTATATTATATTTATATATATATTTATATAAATATAAAATATATTTATATTATATTTATTATGATATATTTAACACATGGCTTACTTAGAAGTATGTTGTTTTTTGGGGTTTTTTTTGTTTTGTTTCATTTTTTATTATTTATTTGTTTATTTATCTTGGCTGCGTTGGGTCTTTTGTTGCTGTGCACGGGCTTTCTCTAGTTGTGGTGAGCGGAGGCTACTCTTCATTGCAGTGCACGGGCTTCTCATTGCGATGACTTCTCTTGTTGCAGAGCACGGGCTCTAGGCACACGGGCTTCAGTAGTTGTGGCACGCGGGCTGTACAGCACAGGCTCAGTAGTTGTGGCGCACGGGCTTAGCTGCTCCACAGCATGTGGGATCTTCCCGGACCAGGGCTCGAACCCATGTCCCCTGCATTGGCAGGTGGATTCTTAACCACTGCGCCACCAGGGAAGCCCAGAAGTATGTTGTTTTGTTTCAAAATATTTTGTGTTTTTCTTACGTTATTTTTATTGATTTCCAATTTAATTATGAAATTTTTTCTGGATAACATTTTTAACTTATTTCTACTGCAATACATTGCAATATTTCAATATTTTTACACTTAAAGAACTTAGTTTAAGGATCACCATCTGTCTGTCTCCGTGAAGATTCCATGTGTACGTGAAAAGAATGTGTATTCTGCAGCTGTTTGATGTAAAGTTCAATAAATATTAATTAGGTTGAGGTGGCTAATAGTATTATTCAAATTTGTTATGTTCTTATTGAATTTTTGTCTAATTATTCTATCAGTAATTGTCAGTGAATGATAAAGTTTCCAACCATGAACTTGGATTTGTCTATTTTCAATTTAGTTTTGTCAATTTTTACTTCATGTATTTTTCGGATCTGTTATCAGCTATTTCATGTCTGTCTGATGGATTTCATCATTAGTAAATGGTTTTCATTATCTCTAGTAAACACTCGTTGTCTTAGAGTCAATTGTGTCTGATATTAATATAGCCACTCCAGCTTTCTAATTCTTACTCTTTGCATAGTATAGCTTTTTCCATGCAAAACTGTTTCTCTCCAATTGTTCTCTATCTTGATAAGATACATCTATGTTCTTTTAGACAGTACATACTAGGATCATACCTTTTTATGAAATTCAAATATTTACTTTTCAGGTGGAGTGCTTAACCCACTAAAATGTAATGTAAATATTAATATTACTGAAATTATGGTCACCACTTGCTATTTGTTTTTGTGTAATATTGGGTTTTGGTTTTTATTTTTCTATTTCTCTTTATTCCTGAACAACCATTTTCCCTCTCTCTCTCTCTCCCCCCACAATGTCTTTCACACACACACACACACACACACACACACACACAAATACACACACACGATTAGACAAGTCCATTTGAATAACTTATCTTTGCAACACTGAATGCTTTAATTCATGAACAAATTATATACCCCATTTTGGGGGGTCTTTTTATATTCCTCTCAAAATAATTGTTTTCAGTATATAAATTTAGAACACATCTTGTTAGATTTGTTCCTGGGAATTTCATGGTTTTGAAGCCATTATAAATTGTGTTTTTATAAAAAATTCATTTTCTATTTTTTGTTGCTGATACGTAAAACAAGTTGATTATTTTATAATGATCTTATATCTTGCAACCCTACAAAATTCACTTTTAAATTCTAATAATTTCAAATTCTTTTGTATTTTCTATATATATAACCATGTTGTTAAAGAAACTATGAAAGATTTGTCTCTATCTTTTCAAACATATGCTTTTAAATTATTTTTATTGTATTATTACATAACATAGTATCCCCAATATAATTCTTGAATGATCTTGATATCAAGGAAAAACTTTGAGTAGTTAACATGAAGTATTATGCCTTACATTATTTTAAGCTACTCCTTACCAGACTAAAAAGTTCCCCTTCTATTTTTACTTTAAGAGACATTTCATCATGAATTTCTATTGAAATTTTTTAATGCTTGAGCTACATCTTTTGAGATAATCACAATATTTTTCTCTTTTTTCATTTAAAGTATTGAATTGCATTAATTAATTTTTAAATATTAAGTGATATACTCAAGGAATAAGCCCTTTTTAATGATGATGTATTATTCTTTTTATATACAGGTTGTTTTGATTTGTCAATATTTTGTTTACAACGTTTGGTCCTAGGTTGATAAAAAATGAGTTTTAAATGGCCTATTCTTATAATATTATTGACAGGTTTTAGTATTAATATTATGCTCTCCTCATAAAGAAGTTAGAGAATACTTCCTCTTTTCATAGTCTGTGAAACTCTTTGTGTGAGATTAGCAATATTTCTTCCTTAAAGATTTTTTAAAAATTAACTGGCCGGGCTTCCCTGGTGGCACAGTGGTTGAGAGTCTGCCTGCCGATGCAGGGGACACGGGTTTGTGCCCTGGTCCGGGAGGATCCCACATGCTGCAGAGTGGCTGCGCCCGTGAGCCATGGCCGCTGACCCTGAGCCTGTGCGTCCGGAGCCTGTGCTCTGCAACGGAAGAGGCCACAACAGTGAGAGGCCTGCGTACCACAAAAAAAAAAAAAAAAAAAAAAAAATTAACTGGCCATCTTGGATTAGGTTATCTCTTTGGAAAAGGTCTCGATAACGCATTTAATTTATTTAAAATACATTGGAGTATTAAGATTTTATATTTTCCTTCTCACAGTTTTCTTAAATTGTTTTTTTGAAGAAATTACCTATTTCATCTAAATTGTCAGTTTCTTAATGTAAAATTTTTCTTAAATTTGTTTTAAATCTTCAAATGTTTGAAGTATCTTTACTGAGACCCTAATTTTCATTATACTTATTTGAAATTTTATCCCTGTTTTATAATCAGTCTTACTAAGGAACTATCAATTTTATTCTTTGTTTAAAAAAATTGACTTTATTGATTATTCTCAGTTGTGTTTCTGTTATTTCTTCATTTCTAATTTTATCTTTTTTTTCCGCCCACATTTCGTGAATTTAATTTGCTGCAGTTGTTTTTTTTTTTTTTTTTTTTTTTTCTGGTCCCTTGAAAAGGAAACTCAGATTATTGATTTTTCCACCTTTTCTCCAGGATTTGCATTTAATAAAAACTTTTAATTTTCCTCTAAGGTACTCTTTTAGTTGTGTTCTGCAAGTTTTTATGTGTTGTGGATTCATTAGTATTCAGTACAAAATGTTTCTTTTATCAATTGTAAATTCTTTAGCACATGAATTATGTAGAAATAAATTTTTCATTTCCAGGTAATTGGGCATTTTCTAGTTATTTTCTTATTTTTTATTTCAAACATCATTCCATTTTGACCAGAGAATACACAGATGATGTACATCCTTTAAACCACTTAGCTTTTTATTTAATTTTTTTTTTTTTTTTTTTTTTTTTTGCGGTACACGAGTCTCTCACTGTTGTGGCCTCTCCCATTGTGGAGCACAGGCTCCAAACACGCAGGCTCAGTGTCCATGGCTCACGGGCCTAGCCGCTCCACAGCATGTGGGATCTTCCCGGACTGGGGCATGAACCCGTGTCCCCCGCATCGGCAGGTGGACTCTCAACCACTGTGCCACCAGGGAAGCCCGCTTTTTATTTAATTTTAATCACTGGAAATTGTTGAGATTGGCTTAATGTATGGCCAAGCATATGGTCACTTGATAATGTACCATATGTCCTTCAATAAAAGATTAATTATATAATTACTGAGTGTTTTATATGCTGGTTAGGTAAAGTTTCTTAATCACATTGTTCAGATCTACTGTGCTTTTCTGCCTTAATTATTCTATCAACTGTAGAGAGATGTACTAAAAACTCATTATAATTTTGAATTTTCTACTTCTCCTTTTGGTTCTTGTGGGGTTTTCTATAGATATTTTACAGCCATATTGTTAGATACATATGGACTTTAAATTGTGATAGAGTCTAGTTTATTTTCCCCATTTATATTAATGCTTTTTTCCTCTTTTTATCACAAATAATGTTTTGTGGCTTAAAGTGTACTTTGTTCTGGCATTAACATAGATACACCAGAGTATTCTTTTCTTTTGTTTTACTTTCAAAGTTTTCTTTAAGGTATGTCTCTTAAGCAGTATAGAGTTTTGTCTTTATTCAACCTTATAGACATAGCCTCTTTATAGGAATATTTATTCTACTTACCTTTGATGTAAGAATTGATACAGTTGATTTATAACTACTATATTACTGGTTTTTTCTATTTGACTTACTTGTTTTTATTCCTCTTATCTTCTTACTTCTTTTAGATTACTCTTTTAAGATATTTTTCCATTTTCCCTTGTATTAACTAATTAGTTATATAACCTTTTAGTATTCTTTAAATATTTACCCTGTGAATATAACATGTATCCATGACTTATAAGCAACTGATAAAATACCTTTACACCTTCCCATATAATACAACATTAGGACACCTTAACTGTAGTCTTATTGTTATTCTATATTGTAAGTTTAATATACTTAAACACTAGTATTCTTGTACATACTATATTTATTAACACAGTATTCTTATTCTTTCCTGCATTTCTATGTCTCTTTTTTCTCTATTTCTTACTACCTAAAGAATTCCCTTAAATATTTCTTTTTATGCAGGGTCACAGGTAATGAATTCTCTCATTTTCTGTTGATATAAAAATTCATGAATTCACACTCACTTTTAATTCTTTGTTGAAGTATAATACATGCACAGACAAGTGAAGTACAATTACTTGATATTTTACTAAATTTTGACACACTAGATGCTAACAGCTACAAAGGGAAAATTGACAGTAACACAATAATAGTGGGGGACCTTAACCCCCCAGTTACACCAACAGACAGATCATCCAGACAGAAAAGCAATAAGGAAACACAAGTCTTAAATGACACATTAGCCAGATAGACTTAATTGATATTTATAGGACATTCCCTCTGAAAGCAGCAGAATACACATTCTTCTCAAGTGTGCATGGAACATTCTCCAAAATAGATCACATCTTGGGCCACTAATCAAGTCTTTGTAAATTTAAGAAAACTTAAATACTATCAAACATCTTTTCCAACAATGATATGACATTAAAAAACAATTAAAGGAAAAAAACTATGTAAAAAAACAAACACATGGAGGCTACAAAATATGTTACTAAACAACCAACGGAACACAGAAGAAATCAAAAAATACATAGAGACAAACGAAAATGAGAACACAATGATCCAAAATCTATGGGATGCAACAAAAGCAGTTCTAAGAGGGAAGTTTATAGCTATAAAATCTTGCCTCAGGAAACAAGAAAAATTTCAAATAAACAACCTAACCTTATACCTAAAGCAACTAGAGAAACAAAAACAAACAAAACCCAAAGTTATTAGAAGGAAAGAAATCATAAAGATCAGAGCAGAAATAAATGAAATAGAGATGAAGAAAGCATTAGCAAAAAACAATGAAATTAAAAGTTGGTTCTTTGAGAAGATAAACAAAAGATAAACCTTTAGCCAGACTCATCAAGAAAAAAAAGGAAGAGGACTCAATTCAACAAAATTAGAAATGAAAAAGGAGAAGTTACAACTGACAAAACAGAAATTCAATGGACCATAAGAGACTATTGCAAGCAAATATTCGCTAATAAAATGGACCACCTAGAAAATGGACAAATACTTAGAAAGATACAATCTTCCAAGACTGAACCAGGAAGAAATAGAAAATATGAACAGACAATTCACAAGAACTGAAATTAAAGCTGTAATTAAGAAACTTCCAACAAACAAAAGTCCAGGAACAGATGGCTTCACAGGCAAATTCTATCAAACATTTAAAAAGTTAACACCTATCCTTCTGAAACTATTCCAAAAAATTGCAGAGGAAGGAACACTCCCAAGTGCATTCTATGAGGTTACCATCACCCAGATACCAAAACCAGACAAAGACATTACAAAAAAAGAAAATTACAGACCAATATCACTGATGAAAATAGAAGCAAAAATCCTCAACAAAATACTAGCAAAACGAATCCAACAACATGTTAAAAAGATCATACACTGGGCTTCCCTGGTGGTGCAGTGGTTGAGAGTCCACCTGCCAATGCAGGGGACGCAGGTTCGTGTTCTGGTCCAGGAAGATCACACATACCGCAGAGCGGCTGGGCCTGTGAGCCATGGCCGCTGAGCCTGCGCGTCCCAAGCCTGTGCTCCGCAACGGGAGAGGCCACAACAGTGAGAGGCCCATGTACGGCAAAAAAAAAAAAAAAAAAAAAAAAAGATCATACACTTTACTTTGGTAAAGTAGGAGGATACAAAATTAGTGCACAGAAAACTTTTGCATTCCTATACACTAATGATGAAAAGTCTGAAAGAGAAATTATGGAAACACTCCCATTTACCATTGCAACAAAAAGAATAAAATACCTAGAAATAAACCTACTGAAGGAGGTAAAAGACCTGCACTCAGAAAACTATAAGACACTGATGAAAGAAATTAAAGATGATACAAACAGATGGAGAGATATAAAATGTTCTTGGATTGGAGGATTCAACATTGTGAAAATGACAATACTATTCAAAGCAATCTACAGATTCAATGCAATCCCTATCAAATTACCAATTGCATTCTTCACAGAATTAGAACAAAAAAATATTACAATTTGTATGGAAACACAAAAGACCCTGAATAGCCAAAGCAATCTTGAGAAAGAAAAATGTATCTGGAGAAATCAGGCTCCTGGACTTCAGACAATACTATAAAGCTACAGTAATCAAGACAGTATGGTACTGGCACAAAAACAGAAATATAGATCAATGGAACAGGTTAGAAAGCCCAGAGATAAACCCATGCACACATGGTCACCTTATTTTTCATAAAGGAGGCAACCATATACAATGGAGAAAAGACAGCCTCTTCAAAAAGTGGTGCTGGGAAAACTGGACAGCTACATGTAAAAGAATGAAATTAGAATACTCCCTAACACCATACACAAAAATAAATTCAAAACGGATTAAAAACCTAAATGTAAGGTCAGACACTATAAAACTCTTAGAGGAAAATATAGGCAGAAAACTCTATGACATAAATCATAGCAAGATCCTTTTTGACCCACCTCCTAGAGAAATGGAAATAAAAACAAAAATAAACAAATGGGACCTAATGAAACTTAAAACTTTTGCACAGGGAAGGAAACCATAAACAAGACGAAAAGACAATCCTCAGAAAGGGAGAAAATATTTGCAAATGAAGCAACTGACAAAGGATTAATCTCCAAAATTTACAAGAAGCTCATACAGCTCAATATCAAAAAAACAAACAACCCAATCCACAAATGGGCAGAAGACCTAAATAGACATTTCTCCAAAGAAGATATACAGATTGCCGATAAACACATGAAAGAATGCTCAACATCATTAATCATTAGAGAAAAGCAAGTCAAAACTACAATGAGATATCATCTCACACCAGTCAGAATGGCCATCATCAAAAAATCTACAGGGCTTCCCTGGTGGCGCAGTGGTTAAGAATCCACCTGCCAGTGCAGGGGACATGGGTTCAAGCCCTGGTCCGGGAGGATCCCACATGCCACAGAGCAGCTGGACCCGTGTGCCACAGCTACTGAGCCTGCACTCTGGAGCCCGCAAGCCACAACTACTGAGCCCGTGGGCCATGACTGCTGAGCCTGCATGCCTAGAGCCCACGCTCTGCGGCGGGAGAGGCCACTGCAATGAGAAGCCTGTTGCACTGCCCCCGCTCGCCGCAACTGGAGGGAGCCTGCATGCAGCAGCAAAGACCCAATGCAGCCAAAAATAAATAAATTTTAAAATCTACAAACAATAAATGCTGGAGAGGGTGTGGAGAAAAGGGGACACTCTTACACTGTTGGTGGGAATGTCAATTTATACAGCCACTATGGAGAACAGTATGGAAGTTCCTTAAAAACCTAAAAATAGAATTACCATATGATCCAGCAATCCCACTACTGGACATATACCCTAAGAACACCATAATTCAAAAAGAATCATGTACCACAATATTCATTGCAGCTCTATTTACAGTAGCCAGGATATGGAAGCAACCTAAGTGTCCATCAACAGATGAATGGATAAAGAAGATGTGGCACATATATGCAATGGAATATTACTCAGCCATAAAAAGATATGAAATTGAATTATTTGTAGTGAGGTCGATGGACCTAGAGTCTGTCATACAGAGTGAAGTAAGTCAGAAAGAGAAAAACAAATACCATATGCTAACACATATATATGGAATCTAAAAAAATAAATAAAAAGTTCATGAAGAACCTAGGGGCAGGACAGGAATAAAGACACACATGTAAGAACAGGCTTGAGGACACAGGGAGGGGTAAGGGTAAGCTGGGACGAAGTGAGAGAGTGGCATGGACATATAAACACTACCAAATGTAAAATAGATAGCTAGTGGGAAGTAGCTGCATAGCACAGGGAGATCAGCTCGGTGCTTTTTGTCCACCTAGAGGGGTGTGATAGGGAGGGTGGGAGGGAGATGCAAGAGGGAGGAGAAATTGGAATATATGTATATGTATAGCTGATTCACTTTGTTATACAGCAGAAACTAACACACCATTGTAAACCAACTATATTCCAATAAAGATGTTTAAAAAATAAAAACAAAATTGGAACCTAAAAAAAAAGATATTGTTGAAAGAAATTACGAGGACAAAAATAAATGAAAAGATGTTGTTGAAAGAAATTAAGAGGACAAAAATAAATGAAAATATATTCCATGCTCATGGATGGGAAGAGTTAACAGGATAAAAATGTCCACATTACCTAAAGCAATCTACAGATTCAATGAAATCCCTATCAAAACCCCAAGGACTTTTTTCATAGAAATAGAACAAAAAATTCTAGAATGTATATGGAACCACAGTAGTCCCCCAAAGCCAAAGCAGTCCTGAGAAAAAAGAACAAAGCTGAAGGTATCCCACTTCCTGATTTAAAACTCCTATATTGCAAAGTTATAGTAATCAAAACAGCATGTTAGAGCTTCCCTGGTGGCGCAGTGGTTGAGAGTCCGCCCGCTGATGCAGGGGATGCGGGTTTGTGCCCCGGTCTGGGAAGATCCCACATGCCGCAGAGCAGCTGGGCCCATGAGCCATGGCCGCTGAGCCTGCACATCTGGAGCCTGTGCTCTGCAACGGGAGAGGCCACAGCAGTGAGAGGCCCACGTACCGCAAAAAAAAAAAAAGTAAAAAAAAAAACAAAAAAACCAGCATGGTATTGGCAGAGAGAAATACAGATGCCTAGGTCAATGGAACCGAGTTGTTATCCCATAAATAAATCCACAAATATATGGACAATTTATTTATGACAAAGGAGCACAGAACATACTGTGGAGCAAGAATAGTCTCTTCAACAAATGGTGTTTGGAAAACTGGACAGTCATAAAAGAATGAAACTATAGAAACGCTATCTCACACCATATTTTAAAAATGTACTCAAAATGAAGGCTTGAATGTAAACCTGAAACTATGAAACTCCTAGAAGAAAACATAGGCGGTACTCCCTTTGGCATTGGTCTTAGCAATAATTTCTGGATATGTCTCCTCAGGCAAGGGAAACAAAAGTAAAAATAAACAAATGGGACTACATCAAACTAAAAATCTCCTGCACTGCAAAGGAAACTATCAACAAAACAAAAGGACAACCTACCCGATTGGATAAGATATTTACAAATCGTATATCCAATAAGGGATTAACTTTCAAGATATATAAAGAACTCATACAACTCAAGTAAAAAAAAAAAAAAAACTGATTCAAAATTGAGCAGAGGACCTGAATAGACACTTTCCCAAAGAAAACATACAGATGGCCAACAGACACAGGAAAAGATGCTCAACAACGCTATCATCAGGGAAATGCAAATTGAAACCACAATAAGACACCAGATGTCAGAAAGGGTATTATCAAATAGACAATAATGAGTGTTGGCTAAGATATGGAGTAAAGGGAACCCTTGTTTCCTATTGGTGGGAATATAAATTTGTGTAGCCACTATGGAAAACAGTATGGAGATTCCTCAAAAATTAAAAATAGAACTACCATACAATCCAGCAATTCCACTTCTGGGCATTTTTAAAAGGAAAAAAAACACTAATTCAAAAAGCTATATGCACCCCTATTTTCATTATTTGCAAAATTATTTACAATAGCCAAGATATAGAAGCAACTTAAGTGTTTATTAATAAATCGATGGATAAAGAAGATGTGGTATATCTATACAAAGGAATATTACTCAGCCATAATAAGGAATGAAATCTTACCATTTGCAACAAGCCAGATGGGCCTAGAGGGTATTATGCTAAGTGAAATAAATCAGACAGAGAAAGACAAATACCTATGATTTTGCTCATATGTGGAATCTAAAAAACAAAACAAATGAACAAACCTAACAAAACAGAAACAAACTCAGATACAAAGAACAAACTATTGGTTGCCAGAGGGGGAGAGAGTTGAGGTGATTAGTGAAATCGGTGAGGGAGATTAAGAGGTACAAACTTCTGGGCTTCCCTGGTGGCGCAGTGGTTGAGAGTCTGCCTGCCGATGCAGGGGACGTGGGTTCGTGCCCCAGTCCAGGAAGATCCCACATGTCACGGAGCGCCTGGGCCCGTGAGCCATGTCTGCGGAGCCTCCACGTCCGGAGCCTGTGCTCCGCAGTGGGAGAGGCCACAGCAGTGAGGCCCGCATACCACAAAAAAAAAAAAAAGAGGTACAAACTTCCAATTATAAAATAAGTAAGTCACAGGGATGTAATGTAGAGACTAGAGAATAATATGGTAATAACTTTGGTGCCAAATGGTAACTAAACTTATCACAGTGATCATTTTGTAATGTACAAAAATATCAAATCACTATGTTGTACACCTGAAACTAATATAATATTGTAAGTCAATTATACTTCAATAAGAAAGAAGGGAAAGAAAGAAAGAAAAAGAAAGAAAGAAAGAAAGAAAGAAAGAAAGAAAAAGAAAAAGAAAGAAAGAGGAAGGAAGGAAGGAAGAGGGAGGGAGGAGGAGGGAAGGAATGAAAGAAGGAAGGAAGGAAGGATGGAGGGAGGAAGGAAGGAAGGAAGAGCTTCATAAATTTTTTTAAATTAAAAAATAACAATAAAGCTGTCAGGTTAAAAAAATAGTTCAATGATGTCTTCCGGTCCTATTGAAAGTTATTTGTGTTACTGCCAAGTGATCACCTTCTCAGTAGCCCTGCTTCCTAAAGTCTTGTATAAATTCTGCTAAATTCCAAAATGCTTAGTATATGATTTGATTTTTGTTAGAAGTTAAAGGAGAGTTTTGCATCAGGGAGGGTGGATATTGTGCAAATCATAGTTAACCTATGAAGACAGAGAATTCTGAAGGCCAGTGTATCCCTGACAATGTAAACATCTCTGGAATTAGCAAAGGTTTGAAAGACCCTAGGCTTTCAAAAGTCATGCAATTGGTGGAAGTTTGAGACAGTTTTACTCCAACCTTCCTATTAATCAGGAAAATCCCATAAGTGGATATCTGGGATAAACAATAAAGCAATTTTAATTCAGCTAAAGAAAAAATTTAGAATAGTATACAACGTGTTCCCAGATGTTTTCTTTAGATAGTAGTAATGCTACTCGTTATTTTGTTCCTTCTCTTTTGTTTTGTATTTCCAGATTCTTGTTAATAGTGTTAACAAGTTACATGATAAAACTATTTTTAAATACTGTTTTTAGTTGACATAAAAAGGAAAATAAAACAAAAAACTTTCAAATAAACATGCTTCCTGGCTGACCCACTTAAATAAATAATTTGCTCTCAACTCCTCAACTCAATAGAGCCTGGTGGGTGAGTTATCCAGAAATTTATCACACTTACATCCTTTTATAAGTAGTATACTAAAACAATCTGTACTTTTAAAACTCCCGGTGGACTTTGAGGTCCTTAGATTTAACAATAAATACTGATTAGTGATTTCTTCCTCTTTAAGAAACAACATGTTCTTTATTCATCCATCTAACTCATGAAAACACCTACTCCCTACTTTATGGGATCAATCTAGGAGTTTTTCCAGGCTCATAGACTCTATGGCAGCAGGGGATAGAATAAACATACACATATACATATGCATGCACACATGCAAACACACACACATTACTGAAGTGGGAGCAAATAGACACAATTTTTTCTAAGATGTTCTTTTAATGTTATCTGTGGGACAAAGGAATGTGAGTTTTCTAATCAAAGAGTTGGTGAGGAAGACAGTGCAGGTTAGATATAGAATGTTCTCCTCATTGTAGAGGCGATACATTTTGTTAATATAAATAAACTCTTTCATCTTCAAAACTCAAAGATCAATTTTTCAGCCCTACCCTCTTTGTATTTCTCATCCTATCTAGAATAGAGTCCATGATTTACTTCAATAACTAGAACTCTTTTGTTCCTCTTCTTTTAGTCATTTAAGTCCTTGGGCACACCACAAACCTGTATTGACCTGACTATCTGTTGTGTACATTTCTGTATTTAGATAGACAAGTGTTGCTGGTGGCATTACACAAAAAATACATTGATACTATGTAAATTTATGGTAATCAATCTTAACTAGTTCATCTACACTGTCCAGAGCCTATTGTATTGAACTGCTCACAGCCAGAGCCAGAGTGAGAGCTTGTTAAACTAAGATGATAGAGACAGTATAATCTCCAAAAGCTTATTCCATAGATGATATTAGTATCCTGGTTTGGATCTAAAATGAACTGCCTTGATTCAAACGGATTTCTGGATTGGTCTTAGACATGAAAATGACTGAAAGCAATTCAAAGGAAAGTCTATTAATCTTCCGATAATCTTTCAAAAGGGGTATAATGCCATAGAAATCAAAGCCTGAGTAACAAAATCATTCACATAGTTTCCTAAACCTGCATTAATAAGAAATGTGTTGTCAAAGTAGAACAATCCCCAGAAGAATTTTCTCCCAACCTCCTCCAAGATATGTCCACTGAAATCAATGGACAAGCAAATCTTCCCAGAGAGCAGACCAGAAAGATACAAACTAACTAAAGAATTCTCTACACTGGCAGGAAATAAATCATTGCTATTTTGGTCCATCAGGATGATGCTTTATGCTATGTTATCTCTGTATTTTCTCCCCTTTTTGCTATTTCTAAATGAAAATTTTATTGTAGTCATCCTTTTAATCTTCCATCATTGTATATTGCTTGTCTCTAAATTTAGCTAGGATATAAGAATAAAAATCAGCTACCATTTGGACTGGCTGAAGTGATAGACACAATACCTAGAGACCTAGACTTAGCTGAATGCAGTCAATGGAATAGGCTTCATTTATTCTATTTCCTTATTCATTCCTAGAAGTGAGTACCTGTCTACCTTGGTCTATCTGGGCAGACAGCCAAAGCAGAGAAAGCACAGAGTTTTCTCACCAGCAGTCTACAGCCTACAGAATGGCATCAGGTGAGATGGGATGGATCACACTGTGTCTCTGAATTCCATGTGTGGGTAAAGTGGGTAAACAAATTTCCTGTGCCTGCCCACGTGATAAAAAGTCCACAGTTCAGAAGTTTAGGGGCACGCTTCGTATCATAGCATCTGTTCTGGTTCAGTGCATAAGAATCTAAGTCTCTGAGGGAGATGACATAGTGGACCAAGAGCCTTGGATGTCACCTCCTCTTGGAAGCCTGGCCATGAGGCTCCTCGTGATCATTGCAATTCTGCTGTTACAGAACTTCACAGGTAATCCAGAGATTTCCAAGGGCTGACTCAGACCACGTTGGTTTTATAGAGGTGAGCGTAGCTGCCTTCCAGGGGCTCACTCAAATCAACAATGGATGGAGTACTTTCAAGAATGCAAGAGAATTTTATAATTCACAGTAGGAAGAGATAGGGCCCTAAGGATGGCTGAAGTCCATCCAATGTCATCAGAAATTCCCTCTTCCTGAGCCCTTCTACTATGCTACTGTTTTTAAAAAAGGAGTATTCATAGAGCTGAAATAAGTCATAATTTCCTCTGAGAAGGACTCATTACAGAAAGACATAAGACCAATATCTGGGGATGCCCTTATTTCTTTGGATACAGATTTTACTCTGGCACCCAGCCATATTTTCTTCCAATCTCATACTGTAGATATATTTTAATCTATTTTACTACAGTGTGTGAACAGTGGAAGGAGAACAAACTTTGGATTCAGGTTTTAGAAACATGCCTTCAACATCTACTAGTTTATCGACTTTGGATAAAAGGTGAAGACCGGCTGAGCCTTAATTTCCTCATTTGTGGAGATAATGACACCTGGCTCATAGGGGATTTATTAAATGACAAAAACGTGTAAAACTTCTAGCACAGGGCTTGGCACATACTAAAAACTTAAAAATTAGCTTCCTTTCCTCTTTCAAAATCAGACCCCTTATATTTGTCCCTTATTATAGGAATAATAATGGTCTATCTGTAGCCCCTTAAACTCCTAAGAATCAAAGGAATCCCTAGAACCTGTTGTTGGAGGCTGCATCTTTGTTCTCAGTCTCATCCTCTGGGGTTTATTCCAGAGGATAGTACAAGCCCCGAAGCCAAAATGTGAACATCCTAAACTCTTAGATTATTGAAAATATTTAGAATCACTAAAGTAGACATATCAAGGTGAGCAAAGGTCTGGAGAAATTCTTTCCTCTGGAGATAGAAAGAGAATGAGAGGTCATAGAGGGATAAAACAAACCCAAGACTGTTGTGATGACATAGAAGCCAAAAGAAGATATGCATTGACAAAAATGTACAATACTGAGAAGTAATGGGGGAGGAAGAAAGTTGAGGGTAAAAATATCTGACTGGACCAAAAAAAAAGTCATTCTTGACCATGGTAGCAAGTATGAACCCAAGAGCAGAGTTTGATTCAGACATAAATACCTAGTAACAAATTATTGTATTCCAAGCAGTGGTAGGGAAGTAGTACTCTGGAAGCATTCAAATAGAGGCAGATTTTCTGAGGTTCTCAGATGGAGCATAGTTCCATAGCCTGAAATCAAGGATTCAGCTCCTTTATTTTCCCAAATAAGATCTGTTGCTCTTGGTGAAGTCCATCAGATGTAGGATGGAAGCCCAAAACCTTAGAGGAATAAAATATGAGTGATCAGTTAGACATAAACACTGAAGTTCACCCTCTTGGAGAATCCTCTGTGGAATATTACTGGTATATGTTCTGTGGGTCTCCCATATACTTTATCCCTACAAACATTCTCTGTCTTCCCTATGACTAAAGTTGCCTTTTGTTTCAAACACTGACCTTGGCCTATTGTTCTTTATGTGCGCAGTAACCAAACAACTTAAGAAATGCTGGGGTGAATACATACGAGGATTCTACAGGAAAAATATGCAAAACAACAGAAATACATGAAGTACTATGTGAAAATGGGAGATATTGTTGCCTCAGTATCATGGAACTGGAAGCACTTAAAAATTTACCAGACCACCTCGTCCAAAGCCAGTGACATATGCATTTACTTTTCCACAAGAGTATTATGCAGATGAACAGAATTATACAAACTCCAAAAAAAGTTTACATAAATCAAGCACAATTTTCTGTTAGTTTATTTCTCAACCTATTCCAATAAACTGAGGGGAAGAGGTCCACTTCCTCTCCCTTCTTGTTCCTAGATCTCAGTCTAATAAATCTCATTGCCAGTTTTCTGACTCATTGTTCTTTAACCAGAGGCTGAACATTCAATATATCAAATGATGAATTGATAAGGACAACTCAGAACCTCCCCTTGAAAAGGGGATACAACCAGTACACTAAAAAATCTATAACATGGAAGACTAGAAGGAGAAACTCAGGAAAGTAGACCTGTAATTCAGGGGAGGGAAATATGAAGCTGAGTATTCAGAAAAATATGTGAGTGAGTTTAGGATTAAAGTTGTGCCTTGTGAAATGTGTAGGATTTCAACAGGTGAGTGTTAGTAGAGAAGGTAATTTGAGTGAAAAAGATGAAATCAACAAATGGAAGGAAATTAGAAAAGACAGGACATTTTAGGAGAATATACATGCATTTTTTTGGTTTAAGAATAGAGTACCCAAAGTTGAACTATGGGGAAGTCTAATTTCCTTAGCTCCTGTGTAAAAGCAGTGAGCTGGGAAGATAGAGAAGAATAACATTCCACTATTATGGAGCTCACCATATAAGGTGGAGGCAGACATAAATATGTAACTCTAAGACAAAGTTTTTAGTTGTTTCTTTGCTGTTGTCGTTGTTTAACGTGTTACCACTAGTAACGCATCCTTTACTGAGGTGACTGGAGCCCTTAGGTGTTTGGAGGAAATGTAAAGGACCTAGGAACTGGTCTGAATTGCAGTATTGTATGAGATTTTGTTGCTGTCTTGATATGCAAGATGACATAATGACTATCCATTTATATACTCAACCTAATTCTTAAAATTATACCTTTTGGATGTGATTAACATGAAAATTTTCTTTCCAACTACTTTTCACACTTATTTTTCAGGTTTGTTTCTTATATTATTTCACCACTGTAGTATCCATCATGAATTTATGGTATGTGTTTTCTTAATTATCCTCTTATCTCCTGTCCTAGGGCTGGGGCAGGGGAATATACAAGATGAGCCTAAAGTATCTCGTAGTGCCGTAAAGTAAGCACACGCTTTAAAAATCAGAAGGATGCTAACACACCATTGTAAAGCAAGAATACTCCAATGAAGATGTTTAAAAAAAAATCAGAAGGATGGGGCATATTAATGGGACATAGGAGTCACTTTGAAAGAGCTTTGAATGACCAAAATGGGGACAATTTGAGCAGTAAGATAAATAACATAACATTGGATTATAATACAAGGTAGAAGCAAACATCCATGAGTCCATACTGATATGAATAAATAAATAAATAAATAAATAAATAAATAAATAAATGGATGAGAAGAGACAGATTTTCTGTACAGAAGAATTCCAAGTAATTTATGTAAATACTTCTTCCCCAAGGAGGTGGGGCTTCACCTCCCTCTCCCTTGAATATGGGCTGTGCTTAGTGACTTCCTTCCAAAGAGTAGACTACGGAAAGGAGTAAAAGGGTGACTTTAGAATGGGTAAACTTCATAAAATCATGTTTTAGATTTTATGGAAAAATCACATGGATAGCATGAACATGTGATGTGATGCAAATTGCACTTCACCTTTGTCCTCTTCCTCCCAAAAACCCATAACCCAGTTTAACAATGAGAAAAACCCAAACTGAGTGGCATTCTGCAAAATATCTGACCAATACTCCTCCAAATTGTCAAATTCATCAAAAACAAGAAATTTCTGAGAAACTGTAACAGACCAGAGGAAGATAAAGAGACATGACAACTAAAGGTAATGTGATATTCTGCATGGTCTCCCAAAACAGGAAAAGGAGGTTAAAGAAAAATTATTATAATAAGGGCAGAGCTTAGTTAATAACAATGTACTTAACTGTGACTAAGGCATCATGGTCTTGTAAGATGTTAACAATAAGGAAAGCTGGATGAGGAGTATACAGGAGCTCTCTGTACTATCTTTGTATTACTTTTCTATAGATAGAAAACTGTTCTAAAATTAAAAGTTTATTTAAATTAAAAGACTAAACACTGGCTTCCCTGGTAGCACAGTGGTTGAGCATCCGCCTGCTGATGCAGGGGACACGGGTTCGTGCCCCGGTCCGGGAAGATCCCACATGCCACGGAGCAGCTAGGCCCATGAGCCATGGCCGCTGAGCCTGCGCGTCCGGAGCCTGTGCTCTGCAACAGGAGAGGCCACAACAGTGAGAGAGCCGCGTACCGCAAAAAAAAAAACAAAAAACTAAACACAAAATCAATTTGGCAGGAGTCTCTGTTTTCCTATTTATCCAAGAGCCTTCATATTATACCGTCATTAAACATTTGATGGAATCAACTAAGATTCAACTCTTTATAGGAAGTATACAAATTATAGGTTGTTTCTTGAAGACTTAAAGGACAATTCTTATTTTCTATTTCTTTTAGTTAGCTTTTGTATTTTTGCTTTATTATTTTTCCTATTTTGTTAAGATTTTCAAATGTATTTCCCTAAAATTATTTGTAAAGTCTTCTTTTTCTTTTTAACATCTGTAAGGTATATAGTGGTGTCTACTTTTTCGTTTCACCATTGTCTGTGTCTTCACTTTTTTCTTGATGTCTCACCATTCACTTATTAATTTGATAAGTCTTTACAAAAACAAAATTTTCTTTATTAATTTTTGTTTAGTTTCCATTTCTTTAAGGTCTTTATTAATGTTTTTATTTTCACTTATTTTTCAAACAACTTCACATGCAATAATATCACGTTTTAAATGTGTAATATAATGTCTTATTTCTACTTTGTTAGTTTTAATATGCCTTTTTTTCTAACATTGTTAGATGACGTTTACCTCTCTTATTTTTAGCCTTTCTTCATTTCATACATGAGCATTTAAAAAAATTTGTTTATTTTTTTATTTTTGGCTGCGTTGGGTCTTCGTTGCTGCACATGCGCTTTTTCTCTAGTCGCAGTGAGTGAGGTCTACTCTTCATTGGGATGCGCGGGCTTCTCATTGCAGTGGCTTCTCTTGTTTCAGAGCACGGGATCTAGGCCCACGGGCTTCAGTAGTTGTGGCTCATGGGCTCTAGAGTACAGGCTTAGTAGTTGTGACACACGGGCCTAGTTTCTCTGTGGCATGTGGGCTTGAACCCCTGTCCACTGCATTGGCAGGCACATTCTCAACCACTGCGCCACCAGGGAATCCCCGCATACATGAACATTTTAAAGCTATAGATTTCCCTCTCTACATAGCTTTAGCAATATCCCACAAATTTTTAGCATATAGTATGTTCATTATGGTATTAAAAATCTTCTTATTTTTCTTAGATAAGAGTACATAAATAGAATTTACATTACATGAGGACTATGGGGACAAATATTGACCATGAAATTTTCTCAATTGTAATTACAAATACAGTAATATTGCTTTAATTATATGTAAACAAAATCAACTAAACATCAAAACTTAAAACAAACAGAACATATACACAGAAACATCTACACACTTGTCCTTCATATAGTTTGTTTTCAGTATGATCCTCTGTCTTGCCATGAACTTTTATGTGGCTTAAAACTGGCATTTATGTCATAGAGTGTTCTGCTGTGATTTACGTCATAGCAGGACACTCTATGACCTAAATCACAGCAAGATCCTTTTTACCCACCTCCTAGAGAAAAGGAAATAAAACAAAAATAAACAAATGGGACCTAATGAAACTTAAAAGCTTTTGCACAGGGCTTCCCTGGTGGCGCAGTGGTTGAGAGTCCGCCTGCCGATGCAGGGGACACGGGTTCGTGGCCTGGACCGGGAAGATCCCACATGCCGCGGAGTGGCTAGGCCCGTGAGCCACGGAGCGGCTAGGCCCATGAGCCTGAGCGTCCAGAGCCTGTGCTCCGCAATGGGAGAGGCCACAACAGTGAGAGGCCCACGTACCGCAAAAAAAACAGCTTTTGCACAGCAAAGGAAACCATAAGCAAGACCAAAAGACAACCCTCAGAATGGGAGAAAATATTTGCAAATGAAGCAACTGACAAAGGATTAATCTCCAAAATTTACTAGCAGCTCATGCAGCTCAATAACAAAAAAACAAACAACAAAATCCAAAAATGGGCAGACCTAAATAGACATTTCTCCAAAGAAGATACAGATTGCCAACAAACACATGAAAGAATACTCAACATCATTAATCATTAGAGAAATGCAAATCAAAACTACAATGATGGGGCTTCCCTGGTGGCGCAGTGGTTGAGAGTCCACCTGCCGATGCAGGGAACACGGGTTGGTGCCCCGGTCCAGGAGGATCCCACATGCCGCGGAGCGGCTGGGCCCGTGAGCCGTGGCCGCTGGGCCTGCGCATCCGGAGCCTGTGCTCCGCAACGGGAGAGGCCACAAGTGAGAGGCCCGCGTACCGCAAAAAAAAAAAAAAAAAACTACAATGAGATATCATCTCACACAGGTCAGAATGGCCATCAACAAAAAATCTACAAACAATAAATGCTGGATAGGGTGTGGAGAAAAGGGAACACTCTTGCACTGTTGGTGGGAATGTAAATTGATAAAGCCACTATGGAGAACAGTATGGAGGTTCCTTAACAAACTACAAATAGAACTACCATACCACCCAGCAATCCCACTACTGGGCATATACCCTGAGAAAACCATAATTCTAAACAAGTAATGTACCACAATGTTCATTACAGCTCTATTTACAATAGCCAGGACATGGAAGCAACCTAAGTGTCCATCAAGAGATGAATGGATAAAGAAGATGTGGCACATATATACAATGGAATATTACTCAGCCACAAAAAGAAACAAAATTGAGTTATTTGTAGTGAGGTAGATGGACTTAGAGTCTGTCATACTGAGTGAAGTAAGTCAGAAAGAGAAAAACAAATACTATATGCTAACACATATATATGGAATCTAAGAAAAAAAAAAAAAAGGCTCATGAAGAACCTAGGGATAAGACGGGAATAAAGACACAGACCTACTAGAGAATGAACTTGAGGATATGGGGAGGGAGAAGGGTAAGCTGTGACAAAGAGAGAGAGTTGCATGGACATATATACACTACCAAACATAAAATAGATAGCTAGTGGGAAGCAGCCGCACAGCACAGGGAGATAAGCGTGGTGGTTTGTGACCACCTAGAGAGGTGGGATAGGGAGGGTGGGAGGGAGGGAGACGCAAGAGGGAAGAGATATGGGAACATATGTATATGTATAACTGATTCACTTTGTTATAAAGCAGAAACTAACACACCATTGTAAAGCAATTATACGCCAATAAAGATGTTAAAAAAAAAAACCTGGCATTTATTTTTCTTTTATATTGACCTCTGTTATGATTCTTCTAGTCCTGGACTTTCTACATCAGTAAATTTTTTACAGTTTTTTTTACTTACAAAAGTTTGCTAATTAATACCATTACCTATTAACAATTTCTCTTTGTCACCATCATTTCAAAAGTGGAAGAAATTTTACCACCAAGAAAGATGTATAAGCGACATAGTAGAAAAAAAGTCAGATTTTTAACTAAATTCATCCAATTTCTTAAAATATCATTGTATTATTCTAATTTTTCTAATTTTATTACAGACTGGTTTAAACTTTATTATGAACTACATTGGGGTACATGGATCCTTTTAAGAATTCAATTATTTAGTTTTTAAATTCTCAAATTTACAATTTATATAATTACTGATACTCAGTAGGCAGTAGACCTCTAGGGTGTATCTACTGCACTATGTCTTGTCTTCTATAATAACTCTGAATCTAAACTTCCCTTCAGTTATTTTTTTTTTCTATAGTTAGGTGTGGAAGGTGTTTGCTTCCCTGTTTCCTCTATTTTAATAAATAATATATACTGCACAGCCTAATGGTTAGTGTTTTTGTCATTTTTCATCTGCTTGTGACAGATGGACTCTTGGTCTGCTCTTGAACTCTGATAATAGTGATAGGCAATACCCATTCAACGATCATTACGTCAAAATACACTCAATAGTTCTGGAAGTTTCTAGACAATCTTTCCATTTTTTGGAAGCTTGAGATCAATCCCACAGCCCTGTCCCACATGAGAGTCCTGTCACCAGTAATAACGTGTCTAAAGATTCCAGTAAAAATGTTAGATTTTAATATAATGTATAAACTATTATATTAAATATAAATGATCTCAATAAACCAATTTTAAACAAGAGATTATAAGATTGGATTAAGGGCTTCCCTGGTGGCGCAGTGGTTGAGAGTCCGACTGCCGATGCAGGGGACACGGATTCGTGCCCCGGTCTGGGAAAATCCCACCTGCCGCGGAGCGGCTAGGCCCGTGAGCCATGGCCGCTGAGCCTGCACGTCCGGAGCCTGTGCTCTGCAACGGGAGAGGCCACAACAGTGAGAAAAGATTGCATTAAAAAAGAAGTCCTAACTATTTGCTGACTACCAAAAAAGCTCTTTAAATATTAAAAAAAGTAGATAAAATTTTTTAAATTACATATAACATTAATTAAAAGAAAGCTGAAGTGGCTATATTAATACTGGGCAAAGTAGATTGCAAAACAAGGAATATTAGCAAGGATAAAGAGGGACGTAAAGAAGTTAATTTGCCAAGAAAATATAACAACACTAAATGTGAATGCAGCTAAGAATAGAACTTCAAAATAAAAACTGGTGGAACTAAAAGGAGAAATAGAGAAATCCTCAATTATATTTGGGGATTTCAACACTCCTCTCTCCATATATTTCTCAACGTATTGTTCTCCTCTTAATCATCACTTTCTTCCTGCTTTACTCGCATTTAATTTTCTTTTTAAAAATTTAGGTTTTTTATCTCAATAATGTACAGCCTCTAAATAAATGCAGGAAAAGCGTTTGAAACATTCAATATCTATTTACGAGAAAACCTACAGACAATGTGTCTCTTTATTGCCTGCACCAAGGCTGACCAATTTGACCAACAGTTTCCCTACTGGTTAATAAAGTGAACCACAAAAAAAGTCATTTTTCATCAAGTTAAAAAAAATGTTAGTACTTTATTGCGCAATCTGAACAACCACAGTGCACTGATAAACCAGCTCCCAAGGTGGCGATGCGGACCTGATTTAAAGTATTTGCTAATTTCCTTGTGTAAATTCTCCCACATAGTTTATTTCAAGCTATAATGTGAAGTCACTGAATATGGAGTTGGAAAGAGATGCTCACAGTTGGCCCTATCTACTCAGTACAAGCCAACACCAGCGCACTGCTCCCCAGTATGCTAATGCAGCAATCAGCACCTGTGTTACTAAGAACCAGGCCGCTGCTGCTGCTGCATGAACATGGCCTCTTGGCTCCTCTGACTGAAGGAGCTTTCCAGAGCCTGGTAGACAGCAGTGTTAACTGCACTCCTACACAACCTGGATGCCAGGATGCATATCATGTGGTCAGCGCACACAATCCTCATTCACTCCCACCCCCCAGGTGAGGCAATCATATTAGGTTCCAAGTCTGGAGGGCATGTTGGGAATCAAGCCTCAGGAAACAGTGAGTGAATGAAAGAAGTGACCTCAGAAAACTCCTGAGATGCAGTCAGGACTGGGGGCTAAAGTGTGCATAAGCATGTCAGTGAATATGTGCAAGTTCTGAATGTGTGTGATCTTGTGTGCAATAATGGGTTGAAAACAACCAAACACATGAGGCAGTCTTAGAGGGGAAAGTGTCTTAGAGTCAGAAGATGTCCCTTCCTCCATTTCAAGCCACTAGAGTTAAAGTTCTAGCCTGCACAGGGAGGTGGAAGGATAAAATCTTTGAACTGGATACAAGACCAGAATTTTGGAAAAGGAAAGGAGTGGACAAAAATTTGTAGAATCCAACCAGGACATAAGTTGTCAGGAAACACTACCCAGCATAAAAGGAGAATTTAATATAGCTCAGCTAGGAAGAAATCATATATATATACATATATAATGACATAAAAACATTTATGAGAAACTTTAATAAACTATCTTTTTTTGCCATGGCACACTCATTATACCTTCCAATAATGCAATGTCAACTCCTATTAATGTTCCCTTTGCTTCATAAAGTCCCGCCAGTCACTGTCTCCCCAAACCCTCTTGCTACTAGTTGAAGAAGCAATTAACACATGCTTGAACTAACTTAAAAATGAAAGTGGTGCTTAAGTTAAATAATAAGTAGAGGGAGTTTTAAAGGACTTTATGGGGAAAGGATACAGAGAGAGAATTCAATGCATAGAAAACAGCCTGTGCTGAGGCCCTGAATTAGAAGGAATACAGTATATTCCCCAAAAATGAGGCTTGTGGGCAAAGAACAAGAGAAAGGATGATGTTGGAGAGTTACTTATTAGGCTAATAGACCATGTTAAAGCTTTTGATCTTTAACTGAAGAGGAATCGGAAGCCATTAAATATTTTAAGCAGGGAGTGATGTGGTCAGGTCTGCGCTTTTTAAATCACACTGTACTGAATGCATAAATGTGTTGAAACTGGGAGTAGCTATGGAGAGAACAGAGAAAAGGTTATCACCACGGGCCAGGTGAGAGGTGGTCTGGACCAGAATCAAGGTAGTGAAGATGGAACAAAGTGGGTAGATTCAAGAGCTATTTAGCAGCAATAATCATTGGATGTGGTGGGAGTGAGGATGACCAACTCCCTGGTTTCAGCCCCCAGTGATATGAGAAACTGGGTTATGGTGGTATCAAGCACTGAAGGATAGTCTATATCCTTGTGTTTCCTCATTACCACAACTCCAGCTTCTCTTCGAAGCCCCTTAAATGAATTCTGGAAGCTATGGGTTGAACCTGTAGTATAGTTTTAACTATTGTGGCACACAGAGTTGATAGCGAGTGCTCAGTGAGATCCTAACGATATACCAAGATGGCAGTAGGATCCCACATGTGATGCACATAGTGACTCTGTTGAAATAACAAATACTTTTTTCTTTATTTAAATGACTATAGATGGTGCTGATGCTGCTTTCTTCAATATAGTCACCAAAGTCATCTACTGCCTCTTCCCAGAATCCACTGACCTTGCTACCATTTCATACCCCAATTCACTTTTTCCCCTTATCTAGCCCACTCGTTGAGGGAAAGGAGACTGTCTTTTCTATGTCTAGGAATATGGTGTGATTGGACATGAATTGGCTCTCTGAAGCTGAGTCAATGCCCTGAGAAATGCAGATATTTTTCCTTGGACTGTGACTTAAAAGAAGCGTCTCCATTTTTTATCAATAAGTGAGCACTATAGGTTGTAGTGCAGTGTGTCTTCACAATATACCTGTAGCAGGAAACAGAGTTTCATGCATTATCTTAATGTGTGGATCAGAACAAGTCCACCACGACATGAATGAATGCTGGCCAAACAATGCAATAAAAGTGAGTTTCTATGGGACCAAAGTGTTGTACTCCAGATGCATAACCCATTTGTGGTCTTATTTAGTCCTGATATAAATTTTAGTAGAGGCTGTCCTCAATTTTGCCCCAAAGCATTTCTCTTCATCACTGTTAATGCTGTGTTCCCTCACTGCTCTCAACTACCAGTTTGCCCAAATTCCTAGTCAGAATTTCAGAAAGAACCCCCTTGATGGTCTCTGCTGAGTAACACATTCTACACCTGGCAGCCCTTGGATGAACTGCATTGAGTCAGATGCCCATCCCTGTGCAAGGTATAGCCTAATGCTGCCTTCCAGAGGGAAGGCTATGAGTAGAACAATTACAGCTACAAGGAAACTATAAGGATGACAAGCACTGAACTAACTAACACACTGGAAACTCTATCAGAATCTCCTAGTTCCTGAAATATACAAGCATTTACCCAGTGACCCAAGATAGAAACCTAAGAGGAATGCTTAAATCCTCTCTTTCCCATTCTCTGGTTCCAAGTAATCAACTAATTTGGTTGAGTCTATCTTCTAATTATTTTAAAAATCTAGCCTTACCTCCATATATTTTCTAACATTGCCTGCAAACAGGCATGCATCATATCTTACCAGCTGATTGCAGCTCCTTCCTGTTCTGTTTGCCTCCAGAAGTCTTTCTCTCATCTGTCCCCTACACTATTCTCTGAGCTACATTTATATAATGAAACTTTATGCTTTTATCTATTTCAGACCTTTCAAGTTTCCTCTGTTTCCTACAAGGTCAAGTCCAAAGATGTTTAAAAGATAAGTCTGTAGTTTCACTTTTCATTTTTTTCCCAAGCCTGAACATCTTAGCCCATATTCCCTAATTAGGCAGCTCCCACCTTAGTAGCATCTCTAAGAACAGGCCAATTAGACTGAATCTGTCCCTGAAAATCTACTTTAGCTCCAGCAATATTAAAGGAAGAGGTTCTCTGCTCCTGAATTCTTATTTCAAAGCTGGTGTAGTGGACATCTGTCAGAATTCTCAACACTTTTCCCACACTGTTTTATTTTGGTAGTAGGAATGAGTCTGTACCTTCCAAAGCTGCTCCTAGGGTATAGGCATGTGACCAGGCTATTATGAATAATGATGCAATGAACATTTATGTACAAGCTTTTGTGTGGACATACGTTTTCCTTTCTTTTGTATGTATAACTAAGAGTGAAACACTCAGATCATATAGTAAATCTATGCTTAACATTTGAGGAATTGCTAGACTGTTTTCCAACATGGCTGCACCATTTTACATTCCCATTAGCAGGGTATGAGGGTTCCAGGTTCTCCACATCCATGACAAAACTTGTTATTATTTGCCTTTCTGATTATAGTGATCTTAGTGAGTGTGAAGTGCTGTATCAATGTGGTTTTTTCTTTAACATCTTTATTGGAGTATAATTGCTTTACAATGGTGTGTTAGTTTCTGCTTCATAACAAAGTGAATCAGTTATACATATACATATGTCTCCATATCTCTTCCCTCTTGCATCTCCCTCCCTCCCACCCTCCCTATCCCACCCCTCTAGGTGGTCACAAAGCACCAAGCTGATCTCCCTGTGCTATGCGGCTGCTTCCCACTAGCTATCTATTTTACATTTGGTAGTGTATATATGTCCATGCCACTCTCTCACTTTGTCCCAGCTTACCCTTCCCCCTCCCCGTGTCCTCAAGTCCATTCTCTATTAGGTCTGCATCTTTATTCCCGTCTTGCCCCTAGGTTCTTCTGACCATTTTTTTGTTTGTTTTTTTAGATTCCATATATGTGTTAGCATACTGTATTTGTTTATTTTGTTTTTTGTTTTTTGTTTGCGGTACGCGGGCCTCTCACTGTTGTGGCCTCTCCCGTTGCGGAGCACAGGCTCCGGACACGCAGGCTCAGTGGCCATGGCTCACGGGCCTAGCCACTCCGCGGCACGTGGGATCTTCCCGGACTGAGTCACAAACCCGTGTCCCCTGCATCAGCAGGTGGACTCTCAACCACTGCGCCACCAGGGAAGCCCCATACTGTATTTGTTTTTCTCTTTCTGACTTACTTCACTCTGTATGACAGTCTCTAGGTCCACCCACCTCACTACAAATAACTCAATTTCGTTTCTTTTTATGGTTGAGTAATATTCCATTGTATATATGTGCCACATCTTCTTTATCCATTCATCTGTTGATGGACACCTAGGTTGCTTCCATGTCCTGACTATTGTAAATAGAGCTGCAAAGAACATTTTGGTACATGACTCTTTTTGAATTGTGGTTTTCTCAGGGTATATGCCCAGTAGTGGGATTGCTGGGTAGTGGTAGTTCTGGTAGTGGTAGTTCTATTTTTAGTTTTTTAAGGAACCTCCAAATTGTTCTCCATAGTATCAATTTACATTCCCACCAACAGTGCGAGAGGGTTCCCTTTTCTCCACACCCTCTCCAGCATTTATCGTTTGTAGATTTTTTGATGATGGCTATTCTGACCGGTGTGAGATGATATCTCATTGTAGTTTTGATTTGTATTTCTCTAATGATTAATGATGCTGAGCATTCTTTCATGTGTTTGTTGGCAATCTGTGTATCTTCTTTGGAGAAATGTCTATTTCGGTCTTCTGCCCATTTTTCAATTTGGTTTTGATATGTAATTATCTGATGGCTAGTGATGTTGCACATTTTTTCATTTGCTCAACTCTTCTACTATTACATGAAAGTCTGTTATTAGATGGTGCAATGTGTTGAATTATATCATTATCTCTAAAGGTACCCAGCTTTCATCCAAGTTTTTTTTTTTTTTTTTTTTTTTTGTGCGGTACGTGGGCCTCTCACTGTTGTGGCCTCTACCATTGCAGAGCACAGGCTCCGGATGCGCAGGCTCAGCAGCCACGGTTCACGGGCCCAGCTGCTCCGCGGCACGTGGCATCCTCCTGGACCGGGGCACGAACCCATGTCCCCTGCATCAGCAGGCGGACTCTCAACCACTGTGCCACCAGGGAAGCCCTTTTCATCCACATTTAATCTGTTCCTTTAAAATTTTGTCTCCTGGTGAATTGAAATCACCAGAGCAATACTCAATTTGATGACAGATTTTGGCCTCCAGAGCAGCCAGTTTTTCATTATCACCATGTTTAGCCATTGAGGCTCTTTAAGGTCCCTGTCTTCCAGAGCCATGCCAGGCACGTGATCACTAACAGTAACGTGTGGCAATATGTGGACTTCCCAGAGTCACTGCTGGCTAACAAGTGTGAGAAAGATGGGGGCCATTTTTGGTTCATTTTTAAATTGGGTTATTTGTCTTTTATTATTGAGTTACAATAGTTCTTTATATATTCTAGATGCAAGTCCCTTATCAGATATATGATTTGCAAAAAATTTTCTCCCTTTCTGTAGATTGTCTTTTTGCTTTCTTCATGGTGTCCTTTGAAGCACAGTTTTCAATTTTGATGATGTCCAGTTATTCACTGCACTCTTTTAAAATAAAGACTTAAAAAATAAAGATAGGCTACATGCAAACTCTGGGGAATGTGATGTGTGTTTGTGCAAGTCATCAACTGTGTTACTTGAAATGTGCTCTTTTTTATTCTTTCCCAGCATGGTAAGGCTTACCATGCCACTATTCTTCACTAAAGAATACAGATATTTTGCTAAATTTTTATTTTACTACTTCAAAGTCATTGACTATATTTTAATTTAGTGACACATCATAATTCAGCTACATATAGCCAAGATAACAGGAGTATCTACTTTCTTGACAGGGCCCATAGAAATAGATTTGTTACCAAACCAAACTTGGGTCAGCTGACATGGGGTTGTGGTGAAGGAAAATGAAACGTTTATTGAAAGGCCATGCAAGGAGTATGCATAAAATGTTTAAACTCCTTGATTGCCCTCAGGGAAAGGTTTCTAAAGACTGGGTGAAGGAGAGCGTTGGAGGGTGTTTGATCGGCTTTCATGGACATTCTTCTGATTGGTTGGTGGTGAGGCAACTGGGAGTCAACATCATCAACCTTCTGGTTCCAGCCAGTCTGGGATCTACATGCTTGTGGGCAAACTACTGCTCCACCTGGTGGAGATTTCAGCATCTACAAAACAGCTCAAGAATATGGCTCAGAATATTATCTATAGCCCTTGAGGAAGAATTAAAGGTCCTTGATTTTGTTTAATGGCTAAAATATTATTTTGTCTTGCTTGACCGTTTTCCTTTGTTTATGCATTTTCCCAATTCTCTGATTAAACTTGCTCTTTGGAACTCAGGGAAGGCTTAGGAGGCTAAAGTTTTTCTACAAATAAAGGGCAGGTGGAAGACATGGAAGAGGATGTCTGTCCCAGGAAGGCCCCATGAGGTCCTGCTTGGTTACATGTTCCCTGAGGAGGGCTATGAGCAAATTTTCTAAGAAGAGGTGAGTGTGGATAGGAAATGATTAATATCTCTGACAGCTTTCATGAGTATTGTCCAAGACTCCTAGGGAGATGGGTGGTTCCAATTGCTGACACTAAGTAGAAAACTTTACCTAGAACATTTGGCAATTTAAAAATGTTCTGTGAATAAGATTTTAGAGAATGCTATAAGACAGATCCAAGAAAAACAAGGTACCCATAATACAGCCTATACCAAAGGGAGCATAACAAAAACATGGGATTTTCATTGAATTTTGCATATAAAAATAGGGCAGACAAATAAACATGCATCTAACAATACAAACCACACCCACTTCTCCTATGAGTATGGCAGGGATACAAGGAGGATAATAGGGCAAAAGTCAAAGCAAAAAGTAGATCCATCCTGTCAAAATAGAATTCAAGGCTTAATTATCTGTTCTGTTTATTATACCCCACTGTCCCAACTCAGAAGACACTTCACTGGTTGATCTGATACCACCTTAAGCCAAAATAGATTCTCGTATCTAATCTATCAAAGGACTTATGCAGAGTAGAGGACACATATAAAGACAATGGGTAAGACCCATCTTCATGTTATAGGGCCCAAATGGACCCTCCCTAAAAATGCCTCTAATGATCCACAGTGATGGAAGACTGAAAAACAGAGGAGCTTGTGAAGTGCTGCCATACAGAAAGGGCTTTTTAAAGCCTTTTTTAAAACTCCTCTGAGAATTAGGTTGATATGGTCATGTATTAGCTTCCATGGTGTGAAATCAACAAAAAATTCTAAAATTTTATAATCCAGTCCAGTCTTTGTTTGCTACATACTTCTCCAGAATTCCCAAAAGCCACAACTACTAAAAGGAAGGTCCTTGTAGGCTCTGAAAATAGTGACATATCCATCTAAATATTTGTCTCTCTGTCCTCTCAGTGAAACAATATGGTGAGCTGCACATAGAGGGATAAGGCTCATTGATTTCTTTATCCAAGATGAGTAAATGTTAGCTCCATGAAAGTTATTTATGACAAATACGTCAAGCAAGGAACATCAATGGATGTCACCACAAAAGTTTCGGTTCTGTTCATTTGGAGAGCATTTCTTATGGTCATGACTTACTGAAATTTTATCTAGTTCCTGAAGAGCTTTTTAAATATGTCCTTCTCAGTTTATAAGGCTTTAAATTTCACACTATTTCTTTAATTTTTTAATTTCAGCTTTACTGAGGTATAATTGACTTACAAAATTGTAAGGTATTTAAAGTGTGCAACGTGATGATTTGATATATGTATACATTATGAAAAGAATCTCCCCCATCTAATTAGTTAATACAGCCATTACCTCAAATTGTTTGTTTGTTTGTTTTGGTGAGAACACTTAAGTTCTACTCTCTCAGCAAATTTCAATTATAGAATACAGAATTGTCAACTATAGTCACCATATTTTACATTAGAACCCCAGACCTTATTCATCTGAATAGCTAAAAGTTTATAAATTTCACACTTTTGAAACAAACAGACTATGAAATGATTTCAAAGATCCTACGAGTAATATTTGCCTAATTGTGTCAAATGGACACAGCTTAGTTCAAATTGCTACTAAAAAAGGAGATAAAGCATGCATGTTAAATGAGCTTCAAATGATGTATTGGAATTATCACTAGGTGTCATCACTGCCCATTAGACCTGCCCCAATAACTATTGTGAAAATATTCAAACGTCTTGCCTTCCCCTAATGAATTCTTGGTTGTTAGCCAAACCCTCTGTATTCATTCCCACACACACAAAGCCAGGACATTCAGATCTGCTTAGACCTAAGAAGCTTCATTAAAAAGAGTAACATGAAATGCTATGAAATATTACCTCAAATAGAAAATGGAGGGGCTAACTGCCACCTCTACTAACGTGTTCACTTCATATCTGTATCACCCATGTTGCTACTATAATGCCTAGAACATGAAAAATATTCACTTATGTTTGAAGTGTTAAAAAATGAGTGAATACATTAACAAATAAATCCAGGGAAAAGCATAGGACTTTATTATGTAGAGAATCAAGTTCACAAAAGAAGTAGATAAATCTTTTGCCCTTCCCTATTGGATTAGGTGGCACTTTTGGTTTAAGGAGAGTGGAGACCAATGGAACAAGCTCTTGGTTTATAGTGAAATTGTGCTAAGTGTGACAGTGGGTAAGATAGCATAGTCCAACTTCAAATCAGGCTTCCTTGAAGGTTCAGGTGGCTCTGTGACTTGTTGATATTGTCTCTTTTCATCTTCATTAATACAACATAATTTTCCATTTACACATGCTATTTCATATGTTTCTCCCAGTTTGCATTTCTTCCTGCAGTAACCTGATACGTTACTAAAGCATCTTCTGTGTCGTGCTGCATCTATGCACAGGAAACAGCAATGAACAAGATTAGTTCCTGAGGCAGAGAAGAAGTTATGTGGTTCCCCACAAACTATGACATCCTGTGGTCCCAAAGTGAACCTTATGCTAAGAGAAAACTCAGAGCCTCCTCCTTGAAAAGCATCCCAAGTTAAGACATCCAAAACCCCAGGTTCCAAGCCAATACCCAAAGCCAACATCCTGTCAGCCCTACCACAGTCCAGTGTCCCCAGAGAGTACCAACTTGTCACCATGGCACAATTCAAAGCCAAATTAACTTTTAAAAGAACATCACAGATAGAACGTTTAAAGTTAACAGTGTAATTGGGTTTCACACTCACTGACATGGACAGCAGAAAACTCCCTTTGCCAATACCTCAGGGGTCTCAGCATTTATTGCTGTTGAAAACTTCCCTCATTCAGCCTCTATGATTTTTTCACAACCTGACTCTTCCATCTCTTCTCTCTCTCTCTTTCCCTCTCTCTCTCTCTCTCTCTCTCTCTCTGTCTCTCTCTCTCTCTTTCTCTCTCTCTCTCTCCATCCTCCTTTTGATCTCAGATAAACATGTTGTCCAGGGATCAAACTCAATTCCATGTATGCCTGTCTTCCCAGACATTCAAAATGTTACCTATTCAGAGCATTGCATTGAGGTCCTAAATCTGCTTTTCCAATTCTTTCTTTACCCTTGTATGCAAATGTGAACAAGCCCACAGAATAAAGATGAAGAAAAAAGACATGGTTCTCCTTATTCTAAATTCCAGAACCAAGGAGCATCTTTGAAGGTTAAAAAGATATATTTTTTAACATCTGTATTGGAGTATAATTGCTTTACAATGGTGTGTTAGTTTCTGCTTTATAACAAAGTGAATCAGCTATACATATACATATATCTCCATATCTCTTCCCTCTTGTGTCTCCCTCCCTCCCACCCTCCCTATCCCACCCCTCCAGGTGGTCACAAAGCACCGAGCTGATCTCCCTGTGCTATGTGGCTGCTTCCCACTAGCTATCTATTTTACCTTTGGTAGTATGTATATGTCCATGACACTCTCTCACTTTGTCCCAGCTTACCCTTCCCCCTCCCCATGTCCTCAAGTCCATTCTCTAGTAGGTCTGCGTCTTTATTCCCATCTTGCCCCTAGATTCTTCATGACCTTTTTTTTAGATTCCATATATATGTGTTAGCATACTGTATTTGTTTTTCTCTTTCTGACTTACTTTACTCTGTATGACAGATTCTAGGTCCATCCACCTCACTACAAATAACTCAATTTCATTTATTTTTATGGCTGAGCAATATTCCATTGTATATATGTGCTACATCTTCTTTATCCATTCATCCGTCAATGGACACTTAGGTTGCTTCCATGTCCTGACTATTGTAAATAGAGCTGCAATGAACATTAGAGAAATGCAAATCAAAACTACAATGAGATATCATCTCACACCAGTCCGAATGGCCATCATCAAAAAATCTAGAAACAATAAATGCTGGAGAGGGTGTGGAGAAAAGGGAACCCTCTTGCATTTTTGGTGAGAATGTAAATTGATATAGCCACTATGGAGAACAGTATGGAGGTTCCTTAAAACACTAAAAATAGAACTACCATACGACCCAGCAATCCCAGTACTGGGCATATACCTTAAGAAAACCATAATTCAAAAAGAGTCATGTACCACAATGTTCACTGCAGATCTATTTACAAAAAGATATTTTTAAGACCACAAAAAGACAACCTACCTTCCTACAAGAGCAAAGAAGAAGGGAACTCTCACTGACAGAGCTCTCACCATGAATTTGGTGCTTCACATTTGTAAGCTCGTGTAATCCTCACATGAAATAAAATCATTATGAAATTGAGTCATTATACTCACCTGACAGATGAGAAAACTGATTTTCAAAGGGAATAATTAACTCATTTCATACAACTAGACAATGATGAGGACATATTTTAACCTCACATCTACAAGACTCCAAAGCTTGTACTATTCACATTACTGTTGTAGTGTAGGCTGAAAATGAATTTGGAAAATGGAAAACGAGATGGCCAGATTCCTGGGTGAAAACTATGTTCAACGTTGTAAAGGTAATTCTAGATGATGGATTCCTTCCTGTCTTTGGAAAGGACTTCTGATAGTACAACCCTGATTTCTTACCTCCCTGGTTGCTGTCTTCTAAGACACAGACTAAAGTCAGGGTCCGAAGACAGTGAGTACTTTTGATGATACCAGCAAGATATCAATAATCTTGAAGGCCCTGCCCCCATTCCTGTGACTAGTAATATTTCCTAGAATTTCATGGTACACTTAGACACATTACCTTTGGGTACCTCAAACAGCAGAATAATGAGGACCAGAAACAGCTTCATGTTTACAGACTTCCCAAGACAAATAGGCAGCAGAATTTCTTTGTCCAGTGACCTGTGTCACACAGTCACGAAGAGTCTTTCAAGATGAGACAGAGTTTTGGGTGCTATCAGGGTTCTGAGCTCTCATTTTAACCCACATGGAAGGACAGGAAACCCAAGTCCACCCCCACTTTCATTCCCAAATATGGAGATCACCATCACAGAACATTTGATCACATCACACTTACTCCTCCTTCCTCAGGATATGAGCTCCCAGAGAGCAGGAACAATGATTTCTCCACCTGGGCCATCAACCCACTTCGGTCAAGGTTGGTTGTCCATGTGTCCTGGTTTGTGTGGGACTGTCTTAATTTATTCCTACTTTTCCAATATCCAATCCAGCTAGTACCACTTTTCACTCACAAAGGTAATCCATTTGGAAGAATAACTGACTCATTAACTAACCCATGTAAACACATAAGCACATCGAATAATCATGTTTTTAATGTATGAGACTTCCAGAAAATCCTCTAAGAGAAAGATTGCTTTTAGGTTTGGCTAGATAAATGGATGTTATTTCAGAGTTTCCCATAAAGTCTTACCCATCCAGTAAAGCTCAATTCCACAACTAAAATCTTTCAAAAGATCAAATCTCTTTAGCACAGTGTCCAACTTATTATGAACTGGTCCCCACTCACCTCTCCTGGGTTTTTATATGGAACCACTTTTATTTCTGCCAAATTAGTGTGGGTGCTGCTACCCAACTTACTTCCATAACATGTTTCTTTGCACATTTAAATCCCTCTTTACAAATATTACACCCCCCATCCCATCTACCTAATTGGCCCTGTTGAGCTCCTAATTTTCCTTCAAAACCAAGTTCAATTATCTCCACATCTGTGAAAGTTTCCCTAATCCAACTAAATAGAGCTGCAAACTCTCTTCTTTGTGCCACCACAGTATCTTGTAAATATTTTTGTTGGTGGTCACACCATGTCATGTTCTAATTATTTGCAATAATCTATGAGCCCCTTAAAGGCAGGCCACTGGTCTAATTCAGTTTGGAGACCTTAACACATGGCACAAAACTCACACTATAATCACAGTATATAATTACAGGATGATTTCAAAGTACTGAAAAAATTATTGCTAAATAAAATACCCACAAGACAGGGGCTTCCCTGGTGTTGCAGTGGTTAAGAATCCACCTGCCAATGCAGGGGACACAGGTTCGATCCCTGGCCCAGGAAGATCCTACATGTCACGGAGCAACTAAGCCCATGTGCCAGAACTACTGAAGTCCACGTACCCTAGAGACTGCTCGCTGCAACTACTGAGCCCACACACCACAACTACTGAAGCCCACATGCTCTAGGGCTCTCGTGCCACAACTACTGAGCCTGCGTGCTGCAGCTACTGAAGCCTGCATACTTAGAGCCCATGCTCCACAACAAGAGAAGCCACCGCAATGAGAAGCCTCACACCACAATGAAGAGTAGCTCCCGCTTGCTGCAAATAGAGAAAGCCCGCACACAGAAATGAAGACCCAATGCAACCAAAAAAAAACAAAAACAAACAAACCCAAAGACAGTAATAAAGTTAACTTAGACATTTCCTAAAGAATTCTGTTGACCTTGTTTACAATTTGTGGACACCAGAACCTTGAATTTATAGTAATTAGGGCCCATCCAAATATCTTTTTATGACAGTACCTGGAAGAATTTTGGAATTTGTGAAGGCTATATAAATATTTGTTGATGATCATTAAACTCGTATCATAACACAGGGTTAGGGTTAGAAATAAGTATTGTATATAGCTTATTATGTTTACCAGTAACCAGAGGGAATTAAGTTTGTCAAGGAGGAAAGAGTGTCAAATATTGCCGATATGTCAACATGAGGAATGAGAATTGACCAGTGGCCCCTCCAGATTAGCCCCACCAGCATCCCACTTGGTCTCAGCTCATTTCTCAGCTCCATAACATTTTTTTTTTTTTCTGGCCGTGCCACACAGCATTTGGGCTCTTAATTCCCCAACCAGGGGTCAAACCCACACCGCCTCCACTGGAAGTGTGGAGTCTTAACCCCTGGGCTGCCAGGGAAGTCCCATTCATGACCTCTTAATGTGTGTCTACTAGATGACAAATGCATTTTATATGCATTTCTTGCTGTTATCCTTGCAAGAAAACTATAATGTAGGAATTAATACCTCTTTTTTAAATTGTAAAACCACCATTTAGGGAATTGGTAATGTGTCCAATGTCACACAGCTAGTAAGGGATGAGCTAGGATCCACACAGGTCTACATAAACCTTGAAGTAAAGGTCTTAGCCATTGTGCTAACCTACCTCTCCAGCTGCCTCCTTTGGGTCAATCTTTGGAAGATTGAAGACAAAACATCCAAATAAAAGATTTTATTTTGTTCATAAAATTTATTGGTAATGCACTTGGCTTGGCATCCTCCCCCCACCCACCTCTTTACATCCTACTCATAACTCAGAGAGTTGCTATATTGAAAGAAAAGTCTGTATTGAGAGAATTCATATTTATGATTTCCACAGATGACATTACTATTTCCTGAAAGTAGTATCGCCTGCCTACTTCAATAGATTCCTAAGTCTGTTTGCTTGTCTGTTCATCTGTGTCAACTCTTTAACATCAGAGAGACTTTTTGCAATCTTGGCTAGGCACAAGATGCTACAATCTCCTCATTTTCAAAGTCCTTTGTGGCTAACCAATAGATTTTCCATTTTAGTAGGCTGGAATAGATGTTGGAATGGAAATGTTGCTTTTTAGTCATGATCAGTTAAAAAAAAATCACCCATCAACATTTGTCACTGCATCTCGCACTGTGATCCATAGCAGTAAAAATTGCTTTTAATACCTTGCTTATAAATGAATTTTAAATGTGTTTCATTACTTAGAAATATTCTCTGAATTCTACTTAAGATATTATCTTTCCAAACTGTTGGACAGACTGATCCAGGCAAGAAATAAGATTACTAATTCCCTCTTACAAATACTGGGGGAGTCAAGCAAGAGTCTTTTGTTGTTCTTTACTTAGGGATGAGAAGAAGTTGAATTAACATTTCATGCTAGAAAAATTAGATATACAGGTAAACAAAAAGAGAAAACAGAAACCACTCATAATCTCACCTCTCTGTGAACATTTTGGCGTTTAACCTTCTAAATATTCGTCTCCAAAAGTAACTTATTTTGACAGCTGGGTAAGAGGTAAGATGAAGCAAAGTGAGGTAACTTGCTTTTCACCCATTCAGTTTAAAATAAATCCTGCTAATCAACACTCCCTGAGTACACACACCCTCATACATGTAAAGTCTACATTCATTGCTCCAATTCAAGAAAGAGGCCTGTTGGCGAAACAGACATACACCAGTGCAGAGGAACCCCATATGAGCTGCCTTTACTAATCTACCTTTATGCCTAAATATATATCCCCAGTTAGTTTCAGGAAAATAAAAAATATAAAAGAGAAAGACTTAAATAAACGATAAGAATAAGTGACTTCAAAGGAAATAAAGCTAATGCTGAAGACAGAAAAGAATTATTAAAAATGTTAAGAGTGACAGATTTGACTATATAAAATGCATAACAACTTTATAACAAAATGCATGCAGGAGGAGGTGCAAGCCAGTATGGAATTTAAAGGCAATCAAAGTTCAATAAAATTTATAAATGCATTATATACCATGAAAGGGTTAATATCCATAATATATAAAGAATGTTTACAAATCAATAAGAAAATGACAAATGACCTATTATAGTAACAAAACATGTAAGCACCTCATTCAGCAGGTTGATATAAATTCAGAAATATAGTATTCTTTTAAGAGAATCTGCTTTTTATCCATAAATTGTCTCACAAAATGGATTTGTTAGGTTAAGATTGAGGGACCCAGTTAGGGTTGCAATCTGCTATCCATTACTGTTCCTTCTCATTCCACTGTGTTCCTGAGACCAAAGTATGCTAGGAATGTGTCTTATACTTTATGAAAAGTATGCTTAGACCTCTATTTTTGTGTTTGGACAATAATTGTAAAACACTACACAAAAATATTAAAATGTCTAGGGTGAGAAATAATATTAGCTTATAAACTGTATTTGCTTAAACACTAAAGATGTAAGCAAATTAGCTTTAAGTATGCCATTTAACTATTGCTCTCCTTTTTTCCAAAGCAATTAAAAAATTAAACTTTTTGAAATAAACAATGTCATGGTCTCGTCTCCTTGCTGCAGTGTGTTTCAGATTATTTTATAAAATCAAAATGAATCAGAGGTTTTATTTGTTTTTGTTATTTTTTTGATAGTTAAGTAATACCATGATAGGTGGATCTAAAATAGAAGAGGTAGCACCTCTGGCCTTGATTCAGCATTCCATAGCATAACAAAATGAGAATTTTTGCCAGATAAGATGAAGTGTGTGTGCGTGTGTGTGTGTGTGTGTGTCTTCCCATGTCTGCCTCATACTTACTGTTTCTGGTGGATGAAAACTGCCAAAGAGAAAGATAATATGTTAGTAATGAGAAATAAATGGTTAATTCATACTTAGTGAATCTGGTTTCAGCATATTAGCCTTAGAGATGGTCAGAACAGGTCTCCAGTAATAACTAAGGGTTGAAAACCTCAAAGTGATTTTTTTAAGTTAAGCTCAAAGAGTCTTGGGTGACTCAGATTGACTCTGTTTATGGTATGACTTGAAGAGAAAAATCACATATAGGTCCATGAAGGGTACACTGTGCCCAAGGCCAGTGGTCTAAATACTCTTGTATTTTGGACTCTAGTTAAACATGAAGAAAGCAGACCTGTCAATCAACAAGTGACATGCCAGATGCCTTCATGTTTCAGCCTCTATACATCTAAACCAAAGGTGAGCTCAGTTAAATATTTTTCTTTTCCTTCCTCAACAATAAAAAATTTACAACAGTAAAAACAAATAAATTATATGTACAGTTTTGAGCCAGTTCTAAAGGTAGAAAAACAAAGTGTGTTAATATTTGTGGTAGGTAAAATAATGGTCCCCCAAAGATGTTCACATTCTAATACGTAGAACCTGTGAGTATGTGATGTCACATGGCAAGAGAGAATCAAGACTGTAGATGGTATTATGGTTGCTAATCAGCGGACCTTAAAATAAGGAGATTGTTTTAGATTATCTGGATGGGTCCAATGCAATAACAAGGATCATTGGGGAGGTAGGAGAGTCTGTATCAGGGAAAGTTTGACAAGGTTACCTGGCTAGCTTTGAAGATGGAGGAAGTGTCCATGTGCCAAAAAATTCAATCCCTTAGAAGCTGGAAAAGACAAGGCAAGATTTTCCCCTAGGACTTCCAAAGGGAATACAGCCCTGCTGACATCTTGCTTTTAAATCCAGTGAGACCCATTTTGGATTTATAACCTTCAAAACTATAAGATGATATATTTCTGTTGCTTTAAGCCACTAAATTTTTTTTGTAATATGTAGCAGCAGCAATAGGAAACTAATAGAATATTCAATATCATGCCAAGATGTCAGCACGCCTTACAATGATCTAGAAAAATTTCATGACTTGGCCAAATGATAGTAAAAAGACATGTACTGTCAGAAAGGAAAATACTTTCTCAACAAGCTTTCAAACCTCAACTGAGACTCTATTCACAGAGGACAACTGATATCTTCTAGCCCAGAAAATAAAACGTGTGATAACTCAGTTTCAGGGATTTTTCTTGAGAGTTTTTCAAGGTTTTAAAATCTAAACCAGAGATACATTTCATTCTTTGATAAGACACTCCAGAGAGATCAAAGTTATCTCTAAGCCAAATTACAGCCAGTTACCACGTGAGGAAAGCTTATGTTCCCAGAAGGACCGCATACACCTTCAGATGTCTGGAAAAATGAAGAAAAATTTTTTCTATAAAAATAATTTTAGTGTAAAAAGGTTATTTTGAAAATGCATCCATTGAGAGAAAACTAAGTATGTAGGGAAAGGCTCAACAAAATACTTACCTCATTTAGACTTACTCCTGATTATTTTAGGTATAAAACAATAGTTACAGATAATGAAAAATATTTGGAGCAATAAAATTGGTATACCTCATAAATTATGGATAAACTTTCAGGTTAGTCCAAAGTGTGTTCTTAACTATTCCCATCATATCAGACCAAGAGGCAATAGAAGATATTAGGCATATTTTTCCCCTTTGAAATACTCCATTTGATATTCCTGCAGCCCTTGAAAAAACCCATTGCAGCCATGCATCTTTCTCCTTTTCTTCACTCATAAGCCCTGGGAATGGCTAGCCCCGGTTTTCATTGTTTTCCATTCAAGTGTTAAATTCAGGTATTCTGGATTTCAAGTACCACCTAGTGGACAAAGCAAATTTTCTTTCTAGCTGTCCTAATATTCCAAATTCCAAAACTTCAAGATAGCTCCCAGGAAATGATGAACATCACACTTCTGTAATTGTTCTCTAAGGTCCATATACATCTAGAGACTTCAAAATATTGACCAAAGAATTCTCTAGTATCAAGGAGAACCTTAAAAATTCAAAAGGACTTAGAGACTATTATAGTTTTTACCTTGTGTAGGCAACTCTCAAAAAGTGTATGTACACAATATCTTCCGAAATTAAAAATCACTTCAGGAAATTCCCTGGTGGTCAAGCGGTTAGGACTCAGCACTTTCACTGCCGAGGGCCCGGGTTAAATCCCTGCTTGGGGAACTAAGAGCCCCCAAGCCACGTGGTGCAGCCCAAAAAAATAAAAAGTAAAAAAAAAAAAAAGTCACTTCAATGAAGAGGCAAGTTTTCCCAACCACACTTCTTGACACACCTGTGTCAAGCAAATGCGATGTTAAAAGAAAGCTTCAAATTGACTGGTCCTGGAGTGAATTTTAGTTTGAACAAAGCAGCTGTTAAAAAAAGAAAAACACATTGGGACATTAGAGATATTTGAAAATAGACTGAATAGTAACTGTTAAATATAATGGAAATTTTATTAATTTTGCTAAGTGTGATAATATTATTTTGGAAAAGAACAGTTTTCAAAAAATGTTTACTAGGATATATAGAAATGGAATATCATAATGTTTATAATTTACCTTGAAATATTTCAGCAAAGAATAATGGGGCAAGTTCCAAAAAGAAGGGTAAAAAAAGAAAATATTCCAACCAGCTGAACACTTTTTGAAATATTGGGCCACCATTTATTTAGAATGTTATTTTTTTACTGAAATCTTATCTATCATAGTCCTAGAAATGTTATTTTAAAAATGGACTATTTACTGGGCACAATGTATGTACCACAAGCTATATTAGAGACATTTTACTTGGAGATAAGAAATATATATCTGAGGCCAAATAAACAAAGCAGCTTCAAATTAACAACAAAAAGCATATACACTAAAAGGGCTGGTTAAGGAAAAAATAATAAATGGAAACAAAATTAAGGAGAAGGCAGACCTGACTGTACAATAATGTAAGTCTTTTAGAAAACAGACATTGAAGATGCCTCTCAGAAAAATCTGAGTGCACTAAGTTCTGTTTCTTGTTGCCGCTGGTAATGGTGGTGGTCTGCTTTTTTTTTAAAGAGCCTTGTTTAAAAAAAAAAAAAAAGAGCCTTGTTAAAATATAATTGACATACAATAAACTGCACTTATTTAAAGTTCACAAATTTATAAGTATGACATATGTATACATCTGTGAAACCATCATCATCATCAAGATAATGAACATACCCATCAATCTAAAAAGCTTCTCCCTGCGCCTTTGTAATTCCTCTCTCCTGACCACCCCCACCTTCCATCCAGTGAACCACTGATCTTTCTGTCATTACAGATTAGTTCGCATTTTCCAGAATTGTATATAAATAGAGTTGTACAGTATGTATTCTTTTTTTAATTAATTAATTTGTTTGTTCATTTATTTATTTATTTTGGCTGCGTTGGGTATTTGTTGCTGCGCACGGGCTTTCTCTAGCTACTGCGAGCAAGGGCTATTCTTCGCTGTGGTGCGCGGGCTTCTCATTGAGGTGGCTTCTCTTGTTGCAGAGCATGGACTCTAGACGTGTGGGCTTCAGTAGTTGTGGCACACAGTCACAGTAGTTGTGGCTCACAGGCTGTAGAGCGCAGGCTCAGTAGTTGTGGCACACTGGCTTAGTTGCTCCGTGGCATGTGGGATCTTCCTGGACTAGGGCTTGAACCCATGTCCCCTGCATTGGCAGGCAGATTCTTAACCACTGCGGCACCAGGGAAGCCCTATGTATTTTTTTAATATGGTTCCTCTAACTCATTATAATTATTCTTAGATTCACCCATGCTGTGGCACATATTGATAATTCATTACTTTTTATTACTAAATACTAAATTTATTTCTCCATTCACCTGTTGATGGACATTAAGGTTGTTTACATTTTTTTACTATTATAAATTATTATAAGTTATTGTTATAACTTAAAGTGTGGTAAACATTCATGTACATAAGCTTTTGTTTTTCTTGGGTAAATAACCAGGAATATATTGGCTGGGGCAAATGATAAGAGTTTGTTTAATTGTTAAGAAACTGTCAAACTATTTTTCCAAAATGACTGTAACACTTTAGAGGTCACAAATAGTGTATGAGATTTTCAGTGGCTCTATATCCTGGTATGACCAATCTTTTTAATTTTAAACACTCCAGTAGGCATGTAGTAGTATCTCATTATGGTTGTAATCTGCATTTCCCTAATGAGAAATGATAATGAGATTCTTTTCCTGTTCTATTTACCACTGTAATTCTTCTTTAGTGAAGTATCTATTCAGATCCTTTGCCCATTTTATACTTGGGTTATTTTATATTGTTATTTGTAGTTCTTTTACAGATTAAAAATATTATTTGGGAGTTCTTTATGTATTCTGGCTATAAGTTCTCTATCAGATATGTAATTTGCAAATATTTTTCTCCCAGTCTGTTGCTTGTCATCTCATTCTCTTAAGAGTATCATTCAAAGAGGAGGCTTTTTGTCCTGATGAAGTCCAACTGATAATTTTTTTCTCTTATGGATTATGCTTTGGCTGTTGAATCTAAGAAATTTTTGCCTAGCTCAGATTCACAAAGATTTTCTCATATGTTTTCATTTAGAAGTTTTATAGTTTTAGGTTTTATATTTAAGTCTATGGTCCATTTGGAGTTAATTTTTATATACAGTATGAGGTGGATCTAAGGGAGGCTTTGCATATGAATATCCATTTGTTCCAGCATCATTTGTTAAAAATTCTTTCTCCTCCAAATTGCCTTTCCACTCTTGTAAAAACTCAGGTGACCACATATATCTGTGTCTATTTCTCAATGCTTTATTCTATTCATATCAACTGGGGATATACAAAATATATAATCATATATATGTATTTTTTCTTATGTATATAATGGAGACTTCCACATAAAGATGACAGATTGAACATGCACACACATACTTTCATCTATCTAGAAACAAAACTAAAACAATAATTCTTAAAAAGTATTTTTAAGGCACTAATTCTCAAGAAAGGAAAATCAAAAGAGAAGATTATAGCAATAATTTTTTTGAATCATATTATTTGGGCACATAGAGGTAAATTACCCCCAAAAAATCAGATAAAAGATATGAATGCAATTGACTCTGAGTAGGCAGTATGAGAGATAAAAGACTTGGAGGAAACTCTCTTTATTGAAAATTTCAAAAGCCACTTGAATCTCTAAACTATGTACCTAATTATCTTAATAAACAGCAAAATCAGGAAGAGATGAAGTAAAAAAGACAAGAAAAAGATAGGAAAGAGAAGGAAGAACAAAGAAAGGAAAGTAGATGGATACATACTGTGGAGTGCTGTGTATCTTTTATATAGAATAATGTGTATGTAGACTATACAGACACAGGGACTTCCCTGGTGGTCCAGTGGTTAAGACTCCACACTTGTATTGCAGGGGGCACAGGTTCAATTTGATCTCTGGTCAGGGAACTAAGATCCTGTATGCTTCACAGCAAGGCCAAAGAGGAAAAAAAAAAAAAAAAAGACGAGAAAAAATGTATAAACATTGGAAGGAAAATACTCTTAAAAAAAATATATATATATATATAGACACAGAATAATTAATGGTATTCTACTTCCAGACATGACAAAGACAGTATCCTCAGAGAAAACAACCAAAAATCTGAACATATTACAAAAATAAACTGTCTGAACATACTGAACTGAATAATGGTAGAAAGATTCTGGTTAGGAGCTCATGCTTGTTGGAAGAGGGACATCATGGATTTATACAAGTCTCTAGCTCTGCGGTTTTTAGCCTGGGGCTAAGTGAAACCATGTGGTATGCATGGTGGTGACAAGAATGCATGTGGGAAAACTCACAGTCTTTCTGGTATGTGTAATGAGAAAAATAAAGCCAGAAAACAATGAATGCTGATGTGAGGGGTCAAATCCTATGATAGAAATGGCCAGAAAGGGGAATCCCCAAATTCTGTTTGATGGATCCTTGAACCATCCATGCATGAAACAAACTCAGAATAGCTCCGCTAGAAAGAGAGAGGAAAAGTGGGGAGAGAAATGAAAAAACAGAAAAGAGACTAGAGCTACTGCACAAGAAACAGTTTGCAGCTCAAATCCAGCCAGGAAAATTACAGGTAAAATAAAGAAAAATTACTCACTGAAGAAAAATTAAAAGTAACGGAATGCAAAATCTCCACAATTTAATACAATAATGTGCATAATACAATCCAAAATTGCCCAGCTTATAAAGAATTTAAAAAATACAACACATTCTCAAGAGAAAATAAAATCAGCTGGAACAAGCCATGAGAAAACCAGACATTAGAACTAAAGGACAAGGAGTTTGAAACAATTATTATAACTAATCACAAGAAAGCAAAGCAAAATATGTTTTCAATGAATGAAAACCTCAGCCACATAATGGGAAGTCTCAACATAAAAAATTAGAAACTACCAAATAAAAACCAAGTGAAATATTAGAATTAAAACTTCAATTTATGAAGTTAAAAAATGTCCTAAATAACCTAACAGCTTTATAAATGTAATAGGGAAAGAGAAGTGAATTGAAATGATAGATCAATAGAAATTATCCAAGGTGAAAAAGCAGAAAGAAAAATATTTTTAAACATGAACAAGCTCATAGACCTGTTAGATGTTACCAAATTATGAGGCATTTATGCAATTGAAATGCCAGAAGTAGGAGAAAGAAAATATGAGGAAGAAAAAAATTTTTAAGAAATAACGGGTGTGAGACATTGGTTCAAGATGGCAGAACAGAAGGATGTGCACTCAACTCTTCTTGCAAGAACACCGGAATCACAATGAACTGCTGAACAATCATCGATAGGAAGACACTGCAACTCACCAAAAAAGATACCCCACATCCAGAGACAAAGTAGAGGCCACAATGAGATGGTAGGAGGGGCACAATCACAATAAAACCAAATCCCATAACTGCTGGATGGGGGACTCACAAACTGGAGAACACTTATACCACAGAAGTCCACCCACTGGAGTGAAGGTTCTGAGGCCCATGTCAGGCTTCCAAACCTGGAAGCCTAGGGGGATTTGATGGCATGACTTTGACAGGACTGGGGGAAATAGAGACTCCACTCTTGGAGGGCACACACAAAGTAGTATGTGCATTGGGACCTAGGGGAAGGAGCAGTGACCCCATAGGAGACTGAATCAGACCTACCTGCTAGTGTTGGAGGCTCTCCTGCAGAGGCGGGGGGTGGCTGTGTCTCACTGTGAGGACAAGGACAGTGGCAGCAGAAATCTGGGAAGTACTCCTTGGCGTGAGCCCTCCCAGAGTCCGCCATTAGCCCCAAAAAGAGCCCGGGTAGGCTCCAGTGTTGGGTCGCCTCAGGCTCAACAACCAACAGGGAGGGAACCCAACAACACCCATCAGCAGACAAATGGATTAAAGTTTTCCTGAGCTCTGCCCACCAGCACAACAGCCAGCTCTACCCACCACCAGCCCCTCCCATTAAGAAAATTGCTCAAGCCTCTTAGATAGCCTCATCCACCAGAGGGCAGACAGCAGAAGCAAGAACTACAGTCCTGCACCCTGTGGAACGAAAACCACATTCACAGAAAGATAGAGAAAATGAAAAAGCAGAAGGCTATGTACGAGATGAAGGAACAAGATAAAAACCCAGAAAAACAACTAAATGAAGTGGATATAGGCAACTTTCCAGAAAAAGAATTCAGAATAATGATAGTGAAGATGATACAGGAGCTTGGAAAAAGAATGGAGGCAAAGATCAAGAAGAGGAAAGAAATGTTTAACAAACACCTAGAAGAATTAAAGAACAAACAGATGAACAATACAATAACTGAAATGAAAAATACACTAGAAGGAATCAATAGCAGAATAACTGAGGCAGAAGAAAGAATAAGTGACCTAGAAGACAGAATGATGGAATTCACTGCTGCAGAACAGAATAAAGATAAAAGATTGAAAAGAAATGAAGACAGCTTAAGAGACCTCTGGGACAACATTAAACGAAACAACATTCGCATTATAGGAGTCCCAGAATGAGAAGAGAGAGAGAAAGGACACGAGAAAATATTTGAAGAGATTCTTCAAATTTCCCTAACTTCCCTAACATGGGAAGAGAAATAGCCACCCAAGTTGAGGAAACACGGAGAGTCCCATACAGTATAAACCCAAGGAGAAACATGCCAAGACACATAGTAATCAAATTGGCAAAAATTAAAGACAAAGAAAAATTATTGAAAGCAGCAAGGGAAAAATGACAAATAATATATAAGGGAATTCCCATAAGGTTAACAGCTGATTTCTCAGCAGAAACTCTACAAGCCAGAAGGGAGTGGCATGACATATTTAAAGTGATGAGAGGGAAGAATCTACGACCAAGATTACTCTACCCGGCAAGGATCTTATTCAGATTCGATGGACAAATCAAAAGCTTTAGAGACAAGCAAAAGTTAAGAGAATTCAGCACCACCAAACCAGCTCTACAACAAATGCTAAAGGAACTTCTGTAAGTGGGAAACACAAGAGAAGAAAAGGACCTACAAAAACAAACCCAAAACAATTAAGAAAATGGTCATTGGAACATACATATCGATAATTACCATAAATGTGAATGGATTAAACGCTCCAACTGTAAGAACAGGCTCACTGAATGGATACAAAAACAAGACAAATATATATGCTGTCTACAAGAGACCCACTTCACACCTAGGGACACATACAAACTGAAAGTGAGGGGATGGAAAAAGATATTCCATGCAAATGGAAATCAAAAGAAAGCTGGAGTAGCAATACTCATATCAGATAAAATAGACTTTAAAATAAAGTTACAAGAGACAAGGAGGGACACTACATAATGATCAAGGGATCAATCCAAGAAGAAGATACAACAAATATAAATATATATGCTCCCAACATAGGAGCACCTCAATACATAAGGCAACTGCTAACAGCTATAAAGAGGAAATCAACAGTAACACAATAATAGGGGAGGACTTTAACACCTCACTTACACCAATGGACAGATCATCCAAACAGAAAATTACTAAGTAAACACAAGCTTTAAATAACACAATAGACCAGATAAATTTAATTGATATTTATAGGACATTACATCCAAAAACAGTAGATTACACTTTCTTCTTAAGTGCACACAGAACATTCTCCAGGATAGATCATATCTTGGGTAACAAATCAAGCCTCAGTAAATTTAAGAAAATTGAAATCATATCAAGCATCTTTTCTGACCACAATGCTATGAGATTAGGAATCAATTATATGGAAAAAACGTAAAAACACAAACACATGGAGGCTAAACAATATGTTACTAAATAACCAAGAGTCCACTGAAGAAATCAAAGAGGAAATCAAAAAATACCTAGAGACAAATGACGATGACAAAACACGATGATCCAAAACCTATGGGATGCAGCAAAAGCAATTCTAAGAGGGAAGTTTATAGCAATACAAGCCTACCTCAAGAAACAAGAAAAATCTCAAATAAACAATCTAACCTTACAACTAAAGGAATTAGAGACAGAAGAACAAACAAAACCCAAAGTTAGTAGAAGGAAATAAATCATAAAGATCACAGCAGAAATACATGAAATAGAAAAAAGGAAAACAATAGCAAAGATCAATAAAACTAAAAGTGGGTTCTTTGAGAAGATAAACAAAATTGATAAAACCTTAGCCAGATTCATCAAGAAAAAGGAGAGGACTCAAATCACTAAATTAGAAATGAAAAAGGAGAAGTTACAACAGACACCGCAGAAATATGAAGCATCCTAACAGACTACAACAAGCAACTCTATGCCAAAAAAATGGACAACCTGGAAGAAATGGACAAATTCTTAGAAAAGTATAACCTTCCAAGACTGAACCAGGAAGAAATAGAAAATATGAACAGACCAATCACAAGTAATGAAATTGAAACTGTGATTTAAAATCTTCCAACAAAAAAAGTCCAGCACCAGATGGCTTCACAGGTGAATTCTATCAAACATTTAGAGAAAGGCTAACACCCATTCTTCTCAAACACTTCCAAAAATTGCAGGGGAAGGAACACTCCCAGACTCATCCTATGAGGCCACCATCACCCTGATACCAAAACCAGACAAAGATACTACAAAAAACGAAAATTGCCATGGAGCAGATGGGCTCATGAGCCATGGCCACTGATCCTGTGCATCCGGAGCCTGTTCTCCGCAACGGAAGAGGCCACAACAGTGAGAGGCCTGCGTACCCACCCCCCACAAAAAAAAAAAAAAGGAAAATTAAAGACAAATATCACTGATGAATATAGATGCAAAAATCCTCCACAAAATACTAGCAAACATAATTCAACAACACATTAAAAGGATCATACACCATGACCAAGTGGGATTTATCCCATGGATGAAAGGATTCTTCAATATACGGAAAACAATCAACGTGATACATCATATTAACAAATTGAAATTAAGAACCATATGATCATCTCAATAGAAGCAGAAAAAGCTTTTGACAAAATTAACACCCATTTATGACAAAAACTCTCCAGAAAGTGGGCATAGAGGTAACCTACCTCAACATAATAAGGGCCATACGCAACAGACCCACAAAACATAATTCTCAATGGTGAAAAACTGAAAGCATTTCCTCTAAGATCAAGAACAAGACAAGGATATCCGCTCTCACCACTATTATTCAACATAGTTTTGGAAGTCCTAGCAATGGGAATCAGATAAGAAAAAGAAATAAAAGGAATACAAATTGGAAAAGAAGAGGTAAATTTGTCACTGCTTGCAGATGACATGATACTATACATAGAGAATCCTAAAGATGCCACCAGAAAACTACTAGAGCTAATCAATGAATTTAGTAAAGTTGCAGGATACAAAATTGATGCACAGAAATCTCTTGCATTCCTATACACCAATGATGAAAAGTCTGAAAGAGAAATTAAGGAAACACTCCCATTTACCATTGCAACAAAAAGAATAAAATACCTAGGAATAAACCCACCTAAGGAGACAAAAGACCTGTATGCAGAAAACTATAAGACACTGATGAAAGAAATTAAAGATGATATAAACAGATGGAGAGATATACCATGTTCTTGGATTGGAAAAATCAATAATGTGAAAATGACTATACTACCCAAAGCAATCTACAGATTCAATGCAATCCCTATCAAATTACCAATGGCGTTTTTTACAGAACTAGAACAAAAAATCTTAAAATTTGTATGGAGACAAAAAAGACCCCGAATAGCCAAAGCCCTCCTGAGGGAAAAAAAGGAGCTGGAGGAATCAGACTCCCTGACTTCAGACTCTACTACAAAGCTACAGTAATCAAGACAATATGTTACTGGCACAAAAACAGAAATATAGATCAATGGAACTGGATAGAAAGCCCAGAGAAAAAACCCACACACCTATGGTCAACTAATTTATGACAAAGGAGGCAAGAATATACAGTGGAGAAAAGACAGCCTCTTCAATAATTGATGCTGGGAAAACTGGACAGCTACATGTAAAAGAATGAAATTAGAACACTCCCTAACACCATACACAAAAATAAACTCAAAATGGATTAGATACCTAAATGTACAACCGGACACTATAAAACTCTTAGAGGAAAGCATAGGAAGAACACTCTTTGACATAAATCACAGCAATATCTTTTTAGATCCACCTCCTAGAGTAATGGAAATAAAAACTAAAATAAACAAATGAGACCTACTGAAACTTAAAAGCTTTTGCAAAGCAAAGGAAACTACAAACAAGACGAAAAGACAACCCTCAGAATGGGAGAAATGGTTTGCAAATGAATCAATGGACAAAGGGTTAATCTCCAAAATATATAAACAGCTCATACAGCTCAATATTAAAAAAAAACGACCTAATCCAAAAATGGGTAGAAGACATAAATAGACATTTCTCCAAAGAAAGCATACAGATAGACAAGAAGCACATGAAAAGCTGCTCAACATCACTAATTATTAGAGGAATGCAAATCAAAACTACAATGAGGTATCACCTCACACCAGTTAGAATGGGCATCCAAAGAAAATCTACAAACAACGAATGCTGGAGAGGGTGTGGAGAAAAAGGAACTCTGTTAAACTGTTGGTGGGAATATAAATTGATACAGCCACTATGGAAAACAGTATGGAGGCTCTTATAAAACTAAAAATAGAGCTACCATGTGACCCAGCAATCCCACTTATGGGCATATACCTGGAGAAAACCATAATTCAAAATGATACATGCAGATTTAGATCAAGATGCAGAGTAGAAGGACGTGCAATCACCTCTTCTTGCAAGAGCACCGAAATCACAACTAACTGCTGAACAACCATTGATAGGAAGACAGAGGAACCCACCAAAAAAGATACCCCACATCCAAAGAAAACAGGGAAGCCACAATGAGATGGTAGGAGGGGAAAAATCACGATAAAATCAAATCCCATACTCTCCAGGTGGGTGACCATAAAATGCAGAATAATTATACTGCAGAAGTTCCCCCACTGGACTGAAGGTTCTGAAACCCACGTCAGGCTTCCCAGCCTGGGGGTCCAGCAATGGGAGTAGGAATCCCCAGAGTATCCAACTTTGAAGGTCAGCAGGATTTGATTGCACTACTTCCACAGGACTGGGAGAAACAGAGACTCCACCCTTGGAGGGCACACACAAAGTCTTGTTCACACCAGGACCCAGGGGAAAGGAGTAGTGACCCAATAGGAGGTTGAACCAAACCAACTTGCTGGTATTGGCAGGTATCCTGCAGAGGTGGGGGGTGGCTGTGGCTCACCGTGAGGACAAAGGCACTGGCAGCAGCAGTTCTGGGAAGTACTAATTGGCGTGATCCCTCCCAGAGGCTGCCATTTGCCCCACCATACAACCTGTAAGCTCCAGTGCTGAGTCGTCTCAGGCCAAACAACTAACAGACAGGGAACATAGACCTACCCATCAGCAAACAAATGGATTAAAGTTTTAACTGCCCACCAGAACAAAAGCCTGTTCTACCCACCACCAGTCCCTCCCATCAGGAAGTTTTCACAAGCCTCTTAGATAGCCCCATCCATGAGAGGGCAGACAGCAGAAGTAAGAAGAACTACAATCCTGCACTCTGCAGAACAAAAACCACAATCACAGCAAGTTAGAGAAAATGAAAAAGCAGAGGATTATGTCACAGATAAAGGAACAAGATAAAACCCCAGAAAAACAACTAAATGAAGTGGAGATAGGCAACCTTCCAGAAAGAGAATTCAGAATAATGATAGTGAAGATGATCCAGGGTCTCAGAAAAAGAATGGATACAAAGATTGAGAAGATGCAAGAAATGTTTAACAAAGACCTAGAAGAACTAAAGAACAAACAAACAGAGATGAACAATAAAATGACTGAAATGAAAAAATACACTAGAAGGAGTCAATAGCAGAATAACTGAGGCAGAAGAACAGATAAGTGACCTGGAAGACAATGGTAGAAATCACTGCTGCAGAACAGAATAAAGAAAAAAGAATGAAAAGAAATGAAGACAGCCTAAGAGACCTCTAGGACAACATTAAATGTTGAACCAACATTTGAACTATAGGGGTCCCAGAAGAATAAGAGAAAGGGAATGGGCCTGAGAAAATATTTGAAGAGATAATAGCTGAAAAATTAATTAACATGGGAAAGGAAATGGTCATCCAAGTCCAGGAAGCACAGAGAGTCCCATACAGGATAAACCCAAGGAGGAACATGCCAAGACACATAGTAATCAAGTTGACCAAAATTAAAGACAAAGAAAAAATATTAAAAACAAGAGGAAAACAACAAATAACATACAATGGAACTCCCATAAAGTTAACAGCTGATTTCTCAGCAGAAACTCTGCAAGACAGAAGGGAGTGGCACAATATATTAAAGCAATGAAAGGGAAGAACCTACAACCAAGAATACTCTACCCTGCAAGGATCTCATTCAGCAATCAAAAGTTTTACAGACAAGCAAAGCTAACAGAAGTCAGCACCACCAGACCAGCTTTGCAACAAATGCTAAAGGAACCCCTCTAGGGGGAAAAGAGACTAACAACTTAAAAAAAAAAAAAAAAAACTCTTGTACATATATAGACTGCTATATCAAAACCTCATGGAAACAGCAAACCCAAAAACTGCAATAGAAACACACACAAAGAAGAAAAAGCAACCCAAACACAAAAATGGTCATCAAACAAAAAGAGAAGAGAACAAAAGAGGAGGGGAAGAAAAAGACCTACAAAAACAAACCCAAAACAATTAAGAAAATGGCAATAAAAATACACATACTGATAATTACCTTAAATGTAAATGAATTAAATGCTCCAACCAAAAGACATAGACTGGCTGAGTGGATACAAAAACAAGACCCATATATATGCTATCTACAAGAGACCCACTTCATACCTAGGGACACATACAGACTGAAAGTGAGGGGATGGAAGAAGATATTCCAAGCAAATGGAAATCAAAAGAAAGCTGGAGTAGCAATTCTCATATCAGACAAATAGACTTTGAAATAAAGACTGTTATAAGAGGCAAAGAAGGACACAACATAATGATCAAGGGATCAATCCAAGAAGAAGATATAACAATTGTAAATATATGTGCACCCAATATACGAGCACCTCAATGTGTAAGGCACATACTAACAGCCATAAACGGAGAAATCAACAGTAACACAGTAATAGTGGGGGACTTTAACACTCCACTTTCATCAGTGAACACATCACCTAGATAGAAAATCAATAAGGAAACACAGGCCTTAAATGACACATTAGACCAGATGAACTTAATTGATATTTACAGAGCATTCCATCCAAAAACAGCAGAATACACATTCTTATCAAGTTCACACAGAACATTCTCCAGGATTGGACACATGCTGGGCCACAAGCTGAGCCTCAGTAAATTTAAGAAAATTGAAATCATATCAAGCATCTTTTCCAGTCACAATGCTATGACATTAGAAATATATTACAAGGAAAAAAACTATTAAAAAAAACACAAACACGTGGAGGCTAAACAATATGCTACTAAACAACAAATGGATCACTGAAGAAATCAAAGAGGAAATCAAAAAATACCTACAGACAAATGAAAATGAAAGCACAATGATCCAAAACCTATGGGATACAACAAAAGCAGTTCTAAGTGGGAAGTTTATAGCAATAAAATCTTACCTCAGGAAACAAAAAAATTCTCAAATAAACAACCTAATCTTACAACTAAAGCAACTAGAGAAAGAAGAACAAGCAAAACCTAAAATTAGTAGAAGGAAAGAAATCATAAAAATCAGAGCACAAATAAATGAAATAGAGACAAAGAAAACAATAGGAAAGATCAATGAAACTAAAAGCTGGTTCTTTGAAAAGATAAACAAAATTGATAAGCCTTTAGCCAGACTCATCAAGAGAAAAAGGGAGAGGACTCAAATCAATAAAATTAGAAATGAAAAAGGAGAATTTACAGTGGACACCACAGAAATACAAAGGATCATAAGAGACTACTACAAGCAACTGTATGACAATAAAATGGACAACCTGAAAGAAATGGACAAATTCTTAGAAAGGTACAGCCTCCCAAGACAGAACAAGGAAGAAATAGAAAATATGAACAGACCAATCACAAGCACTGACATTGAAGCGGTGATTTTAAAACTCCCAACAAACAAAAGTCTGGGATCAGATGGCTTCACAGCCGAATTCTATCAAACATTTAGAGAAGAGCTAACACCTATACTTCTGAAACTGTTTCCAAAAATTGCAGAAGAAGGAAAACTCCCAAACTCATTCTATGAGACCACCATTACCCTGACACTAAAACCAGACAAAAATACCATAAAAAAAGGAAATTACAGGCCCATATCACTGATGAACATAGAATCAAAAATCCTCAACAAAATACTAGCAATCCGAATCTAACAATACTTTAAAAGGATCATACACCATGATCAAGTAGGATTTATCCCAGAGATGCAAGGATTTTTCAGTATCTGCAAATCAATCATTGTGATACACTACATCAACAAAATGAAGAATAAAAACCATATGATCATCGCAATATATGTAAAAAAAGCTTTTGACGAAATTCAGCACCGAGCTTTGTGACCACCTAGAGGGGTGGGATAGGGAGGGTGGGAGGGAGGGAGACACAAGAGGGAAGAGATAAGGGGATATATGTATATGTATAACTGATTCACTTTGTTATAAAGCAGAAACTAACACACCATTGTAAAGCAATTATACTCCAATAAAGATGTTAAAAAAAAATTCAGCACCAATTGATGATTAAAAACTCTCCAAAAAGTGGGCATAGAGGGAACCTACCTTATCATAATAAAGGCCATATATGACAAACCTACAGCTAACATCATACTCAATGGTGAAAAGCTGAAACGTTTCCTCTAAGATCAGGAACAAGACAAGGATGTCCACTCTTGCCACTTTTACTCAACATAATTTTGGAATTCCTAGCTATGACAATCAGAGAAGAAAAAGAAATAAAGGGAATCCAACTTGGAAAAGAAGTTAAACTGTCACTGCTTGCAGATGACATGGTACTATACATAGAAAATCCTAAAGATGCTACCAGAAAACTACTAGAGCTCATCAATGAATCTGGTAAAGTTGCAGATTACAAAATTAATACACAGAAATCTGTTGCAGTTCTATACACTAACAACAAAAGATCAGAAAGAGAAATTCAAGAAAGAATCCCATTTACCATCACATCAAAAAGAATAAAATACCTAGGAATAAATCTACCTAAGGAGATAAAAGACCTGTACTCCAAAAACTATAAGACGCTGATGAAAGAAATCGAAGATGACACAAACTGATAGAAAGATATAACATGTTCATGGATTGGAAGAATCAATATTGTCAAAATGACTATATTACACAAGGCAATCTACAGATTCAGTGCAATCCCTATCAAATTACCAATGGCATTTTTCACAGAATTAGAACAAAAAATCTTAAAATTTGTATGGAGATGCAAAAGACCCCGAATAGCCAAAGCTATCTTGAGAAAGAAAAACGGAGCTGGAGGAATCAGGCTCCCTGAATTCAGACTATACTACAAATCTACGGTCATCAAAACAGTATGGTACTGGCACAGAAACAGAAATATAGATCAATGGAACAGGATAGAAAGCCCAGAGATAAACCCATGCACCTATGGTCAATTAATCTATGACAATGGATGCAAGACTATACAATGGAGGAAAGACAGTCTCTTCAACAAATGGTGCTGGGAAAACTGGACAGTAAAAGAATGAAATTAGAACCCTCCCTAACACCATACACAAAAATAAGCTCAAAACGGATTAAAGACCTAAATGTAAGGCTGGACACTTTAAAAATCCTAGTGAAAACATAGGCAGAACACTCTCTGACACAAATCACAGCAAGATCATTTTCCCAGAATAATGGAAATAAAAGCAAAAATAAACAAACGGGACCTAATTAAACTCAAAAGCTTTTCACAGCAAAGGAAACCATAAACAAAATGAAAAGACAACCCACAGATAGGGAGAATATATTTGCAAATGATGTGACTGGCAAGGGATTAGTCTCCAAATTTTACAAACAGCTCATGAGGCTTAATATCATCAAAACAAACAACCCAGTCAAAAAAATGGGCAGAAGACCTAAATAGATATTTCTCCAAAGAAGACATACAGGTGGCCAAGAGGCACATGAAAAGATGTTCAACATTGTTAATTATTAGAGAAATACAAATCAAAACTACAATGAGTTATCACTTCACACCAGTCAAAATAGCTACCATCAAAAAAATCCACAAACAATAAATGCTGGAGAGAGTGTGGAGAGAAGGGAACACTCCTACACTGTTTGTGGGAATGTAAATTGGTACAGCCACTATGGAGAACAGTACGGAGCTCCCTTAAAAAACTAAGAATGGAGCTACCATATGACTCTGAAATCCCACCCCTGAGCATATATCAAGAGAAAAACATGGTCCGAAAGGATACATGCACCACAATGTTCATTGCAGCACTGTTTATGATAGCCAAGACATGGAAGCAACTTAAATGTCTATCAGCAGAGGAATAGATAAAGAAGATGTGGTACATATATACAATGGAATATTACTCAACAATTAAAAAGAATGAAATAATGCCATTTGCAGCAACATGGATGGACCTAGAGATTGTCATACTGACTGAAGTAAGTCAGAAAGAGAAAGAGAAATATCATATGATATCCCTTATATGCAGAAGCTAAAAAGAAATGATACAAATGAACTTATTTACAAAACAGAAACAGACTCACAGACTTAGAGAACGAACTTATGGTTACCAGTGGGGAAGGGTTGTGGGTGAAGGGATAGGTAGAGAGTTTGGGATCAACATGCACACACTGCCATATTTAAAATGGATAACCAACAAGGTCCTACCTTATATCACAGGGAACTCTGCTCAGTGTTTTGTGGCAGCCTGGATTGGAGGGGAGTTTGGGAGAGAATGGGTACATGCATGTGTATGACTGAGTCCCTTTGCTGTGCACCTGAAGCTATCACAACATTGTTAAGCAGCTATACTCCAATATAAAATAAAAAGTTAAAAAAAGAAGATACACGCACCCCAATGTTCATTGCAGCACTATTTACAATAGCAAAGACATGGAAGCAACCTAAATGCTCATCGACAGATAAACAGATGAGGTGGTACATATTTACAATGGAATATTACTCAGCCATAAAAAAGAATGTAAAATGTGGAACAAATGGAATTGTATGTGCTTTCAAAGGGATATTTACAAAAAAGTGTCCTAAAAATGATTTGTTCAGAGTGAGGAATTTTAGGATGATAGGAAGTCTCTCGAGTTTAGGCTTCATGCAATTTTGTAGATTCAAACAAAATTTGTCCAGAATTTAAAGATTTAGGTGCCTTCCTAAATTGTTACAATGCTTTACCAAATCTGTGACTCCTACATAACACAAACCAGTGGTCAAATGTAAAACAGTATATTGTAGATTCACTGTAGGTTTTCAACCTTTTTTAGATGTATGCACGTGGACATTTTTATAATGTAATTACAACCACCACAAAATTAGCTTTTTAAATTGCAGACAGTAATGCATTTCAAACTAATATGTAGTGGCCTTTTCAAGGCCTAGTCCCAGGGAAAACATTTTGTAGAGTTTAGGGGAGCAGGAGGAAGGGAAGGAATAATTTTTTATTTAAAGTTAATTTCTGAGGAATATTTTGTGACTTTAATTGGTAAATATGTCAACAGCATCAAGTACTTAATCTTTTACATCATGTCTTCAGCTATTTGTATTTTCACTTGAGTAAGTTCAGTGGTCTGAAACATGATTCTGAGCTTCACATGGATTACATCTTACTTGGAACTCAAAAGTTCCATCCCTGAGTTTGGCAGTTGTTATTACCTAGGCGCCCTGCAGTTATACAGGTATTCAGGTACACGTTCCTGACTACAAAGCTGCTTTTGAACCTTGTTGTGTTGAAATACTAGAAAAGTAACAATCATGGCAGCAATTAAGGTCACAGAAATCATTAGATAAAGGGAAAACAACGAGGCAGGTCCTGCATAATTTTCTTTTAATAAATAAAGTGAGACTTAGGTGGTGGGAAGAAGGAACTAGATACTCTGCTTACCACCATGTGTGTGCATGCGTGCGTGTTTGTGTGGGCACTCACGTGTGTGTATGTTATCCACTCCCTTTTCTTTGAAACTTCTAAGATGAAAATAGGGGAGAAATCCTGTATGTTGCAATGATAGAATTTTTTGAAATATTAGGAAATCACAATTCTCCAGGCTCTCCATCTTGATTTATGCTTGAGTTGTTATGTGCCATATTTGCTTTGAAACCTTTGATTATCAGTAGTTTTACTAAAATTTTGAAGAAATAATCCACTTTCATCTGCTTTCTAGATTTCTTAATCTAAGTTCATAAGACAGAACTTGTTGATAGCAAAGTTCTCTAAGTGCTGCAAATTTTCAGCCATTACCACTTCAAAGAGGTTTGAATGAGGGAATTTTTTCCCCTTGTTAAAATAGTTCCTGTTTCTGTAGAAACTTCAGTTTTAGATCTTTGATGGATGAGCTATCATAATTCAAGTATACAGTTCTTTTTTTCTATCAACTCTTCATTGTCATCCAATAGTGAAGACATTAAAGATGCAGCAAGCTTATCAAGTACTATTTTCTAAAAGAAATAGGAGGCATTTTCATCTTACTATTGTACTTTTGGTTATGCAAACACTTTGATGATACAAATGTTTATGTCCCCCATAAATCTGGTCGGAAATCACTTTTGATTTTGTTGATTAAGTTAAACGGTCTATAGTAGGATAGAGTACTGGGTACAAGTGATCCAAAGTAAGATAAAAGACTACAGTAAAAATGCTAGATCTTAAGAAAGAAACTGGTTTATGCACTAAACGTTTTGTGCCTTGGTCTAATATTAACATGATGTCTGTGTAAAATGACAAAAGGAACCAGTGTTGAATCACGTTTTATTTCCTGTCGTTCTGCATTATCCCAGATTGCTAAATGTTTTCTTTCCAAGAAGTTTGATTGAATTACTGTATACATTTGCTGTCCTATGTGACAGTTTTGTCATTGTTAGAGATTTCGGTAATTAAAATGGGAAACAGAAGCTTAGGTTATTTTTCTTATCAAAACTATGTTCGGGCTTCCCGGGTGGCACAGTGGTTGAGAGTCCGCCTGCCGATGAAGGGGACATGGGTTTGTGCCCTGGTCTGGGAAGATCCCACATGCCGCGGAGCGGCTAGGCCCGTGAGCCATGGCTGCTGAGCCTGCACGTCCAGAGCCTGTGCTCCGCAACGGGAGAGGCCACAACAGTGAGAGGCCCACGTACCGCAAAAAAAAAAAAAAAACCTATGATGGTTTTCGTGCTCTTGCACATTGGATGTCTTAAGCTGAGTGCAGTTTAGGGGATCCTTTCTAATTACAGGAAGGTACTTCTTTCCTTCCACGCTGTGGTCTGACCTGTGACAAATCTGTACTATACACTATGTAAATGGCTAACAAGTCAATTGCATACCAACTGAATGTACAAATCTTAGTGCTGGTGCTAAAATCTCTCCAGAGTAATCATCATGATCTCAAAGTGTGTTTCAAAATTTGCAAGCATCAAGTGTCAATCAAAACAAGATGAAACACTAATGAATTTTGAAGTCTCATGCTTTAGGTGTACTTCCTTATTAGAGTTTTTGATTCTCTGCTATTTTTACCGTACTGTTTCATTTAAATTTCCTACATGCTAACTTCGTTTGTGCGATTGAAATAAAATTGCAGTATATACGTGAAAAAAAAAATGAATGAAATAATGTCATTTGCAGCAACATAGATGGACTTAGAGATTGTCATACTGAGTGAAGTAAGTCAGACACAGAAAGACAAATATCATATGATATCACTTTATGCAGAATCTTTAAAAAGAAAAAAAAGAGGTACAAATGAACTTATTTACAAAACAGAAGTAGAGTCATGGATGTAGAAAACAAACTTATGGTTACCAGGGGATAAGGAGGGGTGAGAGATTAATTGGGAGATTGGGACTGACATATACACACTACTATATATAAAAATAGATAACTAATAAGGACCTACTGTATAGCACAGGGAACTCTACTCAATACTCTGTAATGGCTTATATGGGAAAAGAATCTAAAAAACAAAAAAAGATTGGATATATGTATATGTATAACTGATTAACGTTGCCGTGTATCAGAAACTAACACAACATTATAAATCAACTATACTCCAATAAAAATTTTTTAAGGTGAAATCAAAAAATACCTTGAGACAAATCAAAATGGAAACACAACACACCAACACATATGAGATGCAGCAAAAGCAATTCTAAAAGAAACATTCATAGAAATAAATGTCTACATCAAGAAACAAGAAAGATCTCAACTATACAACATAACTTTACTCCTCAAGAAACTAAAAATAGAAGAACAAATTAAGCCCAAAATTAGTAGAAGGCAGTAAATAATAAAAATCAGAGCAGAAATAAATTAGAGACTAAAAAGACAATAAAAAAGATTAATGAAACTAAGATCTGGGCTTTTTCAGGTAAACAAAATAGACAAAACTTTAGCTAGACTCACCAAGAAATAAAGAGAGTAGAGTTAAATACTGTAAATAAAATCAGAAGAAGAAAGAGGAGACATTACAACTGATACCACAGAAATACAAATGGTCGTAAGAGACCAGTATGAAAACTTATACACCAACAAACTGGACAATCCAGAAAAAAAATTGATACATTCCTAGAAACATACAATCTACCAATTCTGAATCATGTAGAAATAAAAAAGCTGAGCAGACCAATTAGTAAGGAGATTAAATCAGCAATCAAAAACCTCCCAACAAAAAAAAGTCCAAGACCAGATGCCTTCACCAGTAAATTCTATCAAAAATTCAAAGAAAAATCAATACCAATTCTTCTCAACTTTTCCAAAATATAGAAGAGAGGGAACACCTCCAAACTCAGTTTATGAGACCAACATTACCCTGATACCAAAACCTGACAGGGACACGATGAGAAAAGAAAATTACAGGCCAATATCACTGATGAACATAGATGTAAAACTTCCAAATAAAATATTAGCCAACCAAATTCGACAATACATTTAAAGAATCATAAACTGTGATTGAGTCAGATTTATTCTAGAGACCCAAGAATGGTTCAACATTCACAAATCAATCAATATGTTACACCACATTAACAAACTGAAGGATAAAAATCATATGATCATCTCGATAGATGTAGAAAAAAGCATTTGACAAAATTCAACATTCATCTAAGATATAAACTCTCAACAAAGTGTGTATAGAGGTAATGTACCTCAACATAATGAAGACCATATGCGACAAGCCCACAACTAACATTATACTTAATGATGAAAAGCTGAAAGTTTTTCCTGTAAGATCAAGAACAAGACAAGAATGCCCACTCTTGCCACTTTTATTCAACATAGTACTGGACGTTGTAGCCACAGCAAATAGTCAAGAAAAAGAGATAAAAGCCATCCATGTCGGAAAGGAAGAAGTAAAATTGTGAAGATTTGCATATGATATGATATTACATATTTTTTAAAACCCTAAAGGCTCCACCAAAAAAAAAAAAAAGTGGTAGAACTAATAAACAAATTCAGTAAAATTGCAGAATACAAAAACAATAAACAAAAATCTGTTGTTTCTATACACTAATAATGAACTATCAGAAAGAGAAACTAAGAAAACAATCTCATTTACAATTGCATCAAAAAATAAAATACTTAGGAATAAGTTTAACAAAGGAAGTGAAAAACCTGTACACTGAAAACTATAAGACATTGATGAAAGAAATTGAAGAAAACACAAATAAATGGAAAGATATGTTCACACTCATGGATTGGAAGAATCAGTATTATTAAAATGTCCATACTACCCAGAGCAATCTATAGATTTAATGCAATCCCTATCAAAATTCTAATGGCTTTTTTCACAGAACTAGAGCAAACAATTCTAAAACCTCTGTGGAACCACAAAAGACCCAAAATAGAAAAGCACTATTGACAAAGAACAAAGCTGGAGGTATTACACTCCCTGATTTCAAAATACATTACAAATCTATAGTGATCAAAACAGTACTGCATTGGCATAAAAACAGACATGTAGATCAATTGAACAGAAAGAATAGTGAGCCCAGAAATAAAACCACACATATATGGTCAATTAATTTACAACAGCGGAGCCAAGAATATATAATGGGGAAAGGACATCCTCTTTAATTGATGGTATTGAGAAAACTGTGCAGCAACATGCAAAAGAATGAAACTGGACCATTATCTTACATCATATACAAAAATTAACTCAAAATGGATTAAAGACCTGAATGTAAAACCTAAAACCATCAAACTCCATGAAGAAAATATAGGCAGTAAGCTCCTTCATATCAGTCTTGGCGATGATTTTTTTAGATTTGACACCAAAAGCAAAGTTAACAAAAGCAAAAATAAACAGGTGGGAGTACAACAAACTACAACACTTCTGCACAGCAAAGAATATCATCAACAAAATGAAAAGGCAACCTACCAAATGGGAGAAAATATTTGCCAATCATATATCTGGTAAGAGGTTAATATCTGAATTATCAACATATAAAGAACTCATACAATGCAATAGCAAAAAAAAATCAATTAAAAAATGGTCAGAGGATCTGAATAGACATTTTTCCAAAGAAGACATACAGATGGCCACAGGTGCATAAAAAGATGTACAACATCACTAATCACCAGGAAAATGCAAATCAAAACCATGATGAGATATCACCTCACACTTGTTAGAATGTCTATCATCAAGAAGATGAGCTAGGTGTTGGCGAGGATGTAAAAGGTGAGGAGGAAAGGGAACCTATGTACACTGTTGGTAGGAATGTAAATTGGTTCATTCACTATACAAATAATATGGAGGTTCCTCAAAAAAAAAAAAATAGAACTACCATATAATCCAGCAATTCCACTTCTGAGGATATATACAAATATTGAATCCTTATGATATACACTTGAAATTAATATAATGTTATATGTTAATTATATCTCGTTTTTTTGTTTGTTTGTTTTATTTTGTTTTGTTTTTGCAGTATGCTGGCCTCTCACTGTTGTGGCCTCTCCTGCTGCAGAGCACAGGCTCCAGACGCGCAGGCTCAGCGACCATGGCTCACGGGCCCAGCTGCTCCACGGCATGTAGGATCTTCCCGGACCGGGGCTCGAACCCGTGTCCCCTGCATCGGCAGGCGGACTCTCAACCACTGCGCCACCAGGGAAGCCCTATATCTCGTTTTTTTAAGAAGTTAGAGTCATGCCAAGAACTGCCTCCCACAAACTTATTCAACAAACATATATTGAGTTCTTATGTTGATTCGGTACCCATACTGGCCATTGGAAACAAGAGTACAAAAAAGACAGAATCTCTATCCTCCAGTCGTCTATGGTTATAGCAAGTTCTGCTCTTCTGAATCTCATACACTAAATGCCTTAGGCAAAACTAGGTTCACAAATAGTGAAGCAGATGTATTACTCTTGCCCTGAATAAACCTTAAGAAGGAGAGGTGTAAAGAGTTTGGATTTTCTTTCATATCTTATGTGTCTTCTATTTCCCCCCCAGGATCAAGAACAGGAAATTTGTTGCATGAGTTGTTCAGGAAAGGCTATTCTCAAACAGAATCATAGAAAACACAATTGTTGTGAGATTTGGCTGCACTTTACTGCTCATAGCCTAAGGCCATGAAGATGCCAATAAAGGCTGGAGCTCAAGAACACGAACCCAGATCCAAGGCTTCTTCTCTTGCACCCAGCCATGAAGCTCCTTTTTCCTATCTTTGCCAGCCTCATGCTACAGTACCAGGTGAACACAGGTAATGTGAAATCCTAGGTTTAAGAGGGAGCGATTTGAGGAAGCAGGGATTTGGCTGTCCGTAATAATGGGAACCCAAAGAGAAGCTAAAAAATGAGATGCCCAAGATATGGCTGAAAAGTTTATGTATTGCATCAGTCATACACCATCCCCCACATATCCCCATAGGCTCCAATCCCAGACTGTGTCTGATGGGTAAACACAGGAAGCTACAGAGAAAGTAGGGTGTTATTTGTGTACTCAGAAATTATCCAGCATATAAAACTGCCTTCCTGCCCTCTAAGAGTTGTCATCTGGGACTCATGCCAAGTCTACCTCATTTTTGCTCTTTTTCTAATTTAAATCATCTCTTGAAGTAAAGGTTCCTATCAGTTTGTACCTTGGTATAATAAGGAGGAAATCCTTACCTTTACACTCAGAAAATCTCCTCTCAGGATCCAGTAAACAGGTCTATGTTCTCCATCTCAAATTTTTCAGATTTTTATAGAATTTCATTCCTTCTCTCAGCTTTGTTTTATTAGAAATCCCCAAATTACCCATAGGAGCATCTAGGAACATATCATGGCAAAAACCTGAATTAGAGCATTGGCCACTGTTTTTTGAAAAGAAGATGGAAACATTGAGACGTGTTTCAAAATACAAGAAGCATCCAGATATTAAATTGGCAATGGGTTTAGGAAGGGAAAGAAAAAGAGTCAAAGATGTTTCTTTTTTTTTTTTTTTTATCTTGGGACCTTAAGAGAAGGGCTATAATATAAGCCAGTATGCCTGTGTCATCTTGGGTAAAGTCAAACTTGAGCCTCAAATTCCACATAAGATAGTAGGGTTAATCAGTGTAGCTGCTTAAAATACAAGAATTTTACAGTGTTGACTTCGGTGAGAAACAATATTGAAATGTATGTGAACATTAGGTGCTACATAAATCTCTTGTGATTTATAGAAAATCAGTTGAATTGTTGAGTGAGGGAGAAGCTTCTTGATTTGGAAAAGAGAAATAAATGGAACAATGGGATGGAAAAATCATCCAGCAGATGAAGATGAGGTACTACTCTAAGCAGGGAATTCAGAGATATAGATAACAATGTGGGGGTTATCTTCATAGAGATGAGGTTAAGGCTATGATAATAAATAAGACCTCTGAGGGACATAGTGTCCAGAGAGGCTGAAAATGATAGAACACCATGCCCCAGGAACCACAGGTCAAACGATTGTCAAGGAGAGTGAGGTCATGGAACACTGAGTTTGGCAAGAACCAAGAACTTCCGAAAGTCCATTGATTCTCTTTTGAAATTCTTTCTTGAATTAGTTTTATGATAGATTTTACTCTTGTTGGTATTTCCTAGGATTATAGGGAGATATAGTGATATTCTACAAGTGTCTACGATTAGAGGTCTAAAATCTTACCCTGAAGCAAATAATTTCATTCCTTTTTCTTCTTTAGATGTTTTAAATTATTCAATGAAGGGAGACTAGAGATTTATTTTGGATTTCAGAGGTGTACAAAGACTCTCTTGGCCTGCCAGTTGCCTCCACCAACATCCCTAACCACTGTACTTAAAATTTAGCATTAACAAACTCCCTCTGCCTCTATCCCTCTTGCTCCAGCAATTTTAACATCATATCTAGTTATTAACCTTAGCACTTTCGTTTTCTCTTTTCTTTGTGCAGAATACTTTGGCTTGGGAAGATGTGTAATGGGTTTTGGGAGATGCAAAGACCACTGTGCCATGGATGAAAAAGAGGTAGATAAATGCAAAAAGAAAAAATGTTGTATTGGACCAAAAGTGGTTCAATTGATAAAAAGCTACCTACAAAATGAAATGCTCCACACACTTGAAGAGGACTCTCAGGAAGTGCCAAAAATTACCAAGAATTTTAGTGTTGTGATGCAAACAAAAAATCATATTTTAGCTCTTCTGCCCAAATTCAAAAGTGTCAACCCTTTTGCTAACATCAACACCAGCGTCATCCCAAATGTCACCATTGTGAAGTCTGCCACCACCAACCCCATGATTGCAGGAAAGATAATACACACTGCTACTTCTACCAAGAGTGACACCAAAAAAAGAAGACATTCAGCCACTGACTCCCCACCACCAGCGCCACCACCATAGACACTGCCGACAACATGACTGGAGCTGGAAGAAGCAGATGAGCAGGGATGTGGGTCTTTCCTTTAAAACACCAAGGTCCTCTTTATCTTTGCTGTCTATAAACTGAGACATAGAACTGTTTCCTTTATCATCAGTCATTCAATAAACACTGTTTAAGCACCCACAGTTTACATAATGTTATCATTCTCTCAGGAGCCTCACAGAGGATATAGAGCTAGAAAGAGATAGAATTTTACTTTACATGCCCAGGAGAAAGCAAGCACCAGGAATGCTGACTACAACATTGAATTTGGCCCATGGATGGCCCAAAATAAGCCTCTGTAATGAAGATTTATGGTTCTCATATTATGTGCTTTTCTTGGGGCAACAGGAATGAAAACAGCAGACATACTTTCTTTTTTCATAGATTTTTCCCACAGAAAGAACCATATGCAAAATAGAATGTGGGGAGAGCAAGTCTACCTTCTCCACAGAACATAACCTAAATTCATGAGCTCACTTAAGATAAAATTATGGGGGAATGAGAGGAGGGAAGAGGGAAAAGGAGAAGATATATGACTTCTATCTCTGAGACAAGGCATTTTCAACATGATTCCCAGTGAGACAAGAGGAAATAGGTAGAGCGGTGCTTCCAATAGATACAGGATACAGACCACAGATGCAAATCATGTAGGTAACTTTTAATTTTCTAGTAGCCACATTAAAAAATGTAAAAATAGGGTCTGAAAAGCTAAAAAGCATTTAAAAATGCTTTAAAAAAGTATTGCCCTACCAGACGCAGCCCTGCCCACCAGAAACACAATATCCAGCTGCACCCACCAGAACACAGGCACAAGTCTCCTCAACCAGGAGGCCTACACAAGCCAACCTTACCCACTGGGGGCAGGCACCAAAAACAATGGGAAATACAAACCCACTGCCTGTGAAAAGGAGACCCCAAACACAGTATGTTAAGCAAAATAAGAAGACAGAGAAGTACACAAAAGATGAAGGACCAAGATAAAAACCTACCAGACCAAACAAATGAAGAGGAAATAGACAGTCTACCTGAAAAATTCAGAGTAATGACAGTACAGATGATCTAAAATCTTGCAAATAGAATGGAGAAAATACAAGAGATGTTTAACAAGGACCTAGAAGAACAAAAGAGCAAACAAACGATGATGAACAACACAATAAATGAAATTAAAAATTCTCTAGAAGGAATCAATAACAGAATAACTGAGGCAGAAGAACAGATAAGTGACCTAGAAGACAAAAGAGTGGAAATAACTACCACAGAGCAGAATAAAGAAAAAAGAATGAAAAGAATTGAGGACAGTCTCAGAGACCTCTGGGACAACATTAAATACACCAACATTCAAATTATAGGGGTCCAAGAAGAAGAGAAAAAGAAACGGTTTGAGAAAATATTTGAAAAGATTATACTTGAAAATTTCCCTAACATGGGAAAGGAAATAGTCAATCAAGTGCAGGAAATGCAGAGAGCTCCATACACGATAAATCCAAGGAGAAACATGCCAAGACACATATTAATCAAACTATCAAAAATTAAATACAAAGAAAAATATTAAAAGCAGCAAGGGAAAAACAACAAATAACATACAAAGGAATCCCTTTTGTATAAGGTTAACAGCTGATCTTTCAGCAGAAACTCTGCAAGCCAGAAGGGAGTGGCAGGACATATTTAAAGTGATGCTTTCACTTTTATAGGAAAAACTTACAACCAAGATTACTCTACCCAGCAAGGATCTCATTCAGATTTGATGGAGAAATTAAAACCATTACAGACAAGAAAAAGCTAAGAGAATTCAGCACCACCAAACTAGCTTTACAACAAATGCTAAAGGAACTGCTCTAGGCAGGAAACACAAGAGAAGAAAAAGACCTACAATGACAAACCCAAAACAATTAAGAAAATGGTAATAAGAACATACATATCAATAATTACCTTAAATGTAAACAGATTAGAAGCTCCAACCAAAAGGCATAGACAGGTTGAATGGATACAAAAACAAGACCCGTATATATGCTGTCTACAAGAGACCCACTTCAGACCTAGGGACACATACAGACTGAAAGCGAGGATATGGAAAAAGATATTCCATGCAAATGGAAATCAAAAGAAAGCTGGAGTAGCAATTCTCATATCAGACCAAATAGCCTTTAAAATAAAGACTATTACCACAGACAAAGAAGGACACTACATAATGATCAAGGGATCAATCCAAGAAGATATAACAATTGTAAATATTTATACACCCAACATAGGAGCACTTCAATATATAAGGTAAATGCTAACAGCCATAAAAGGGGAAATTGACAGTAACACAATCATAGTAGGGGACTTTAACACCCCACTTTCACCAATGGACAGATCATCCAAAATGAAAATAAATAAGGAAACACAAGCTTTAAATGACACATTAAACAAGATGGATTTAATTGATATTTATAGGACATTCCATCTGAAAACAACAGAATACATTTTCTTCTCAAGTGCTTATGGAAAATTCTCAAGGATAGATCATATGTTGGGTCACAAATCAAGCACTGGTAAATTTAAGAAAATTGAAATTGTATCAAGTATTTTTTCTGACCGCAATTCTATGAGACTAGATATCAATTACAGGAAAAAAATCTGTAAAAAATACAAACACATGGAGGCTAAACAATACACTACTATATAACCAAGAAATCACTGAAGAAATCAAAGAGGAAATCAAAAAATACCTAGAGACAAATGACAATGAAAACACGATGATCCAAAACCTATGGGATGCAGCAAAAGCAGTTCTAAGAGGGAAGTTTATAGCAATACAATCCTACCTGAAGAAACAACAAACATCTCAAATAAACAACCTAACTTTACACCTAAAACAATTAGAGAAAGAAGAACAAAAAAAAACCCCACAGTTAGCAGAAGGAAAGAAATCATCAAGTTCAAATCAGAAAAAAATGAAAAAGAAATGAAGAAAACAATAGCAAAGATCAATAAATCTAAAAGCTGATTCTCTGAGAAGATAAACAAAATTGATAAACCACTAGCCAGACTCATCAAGAAAAAAAAGGAGAAGACTCAAATCAACAGAATTAGAAATGAAAAAGGAGAAGTAACAACTGACACTGAAGAAATACAAAGAATCATGAGAGATTACTACAAGCAACTATATGCCAATAAAATGGACAACCTGGAAGAAATGGACAAATTCTTAGAAAAGCACAACCTTCCAAGACTGAACCAGGAAGAAATAGAAAATATAAACAGACAAATCACAAGCACTGGAATTGAAACTGTGGTTAAAAATCTTCCAACAAACAAAAGCGCAGGACCAGATAGCTTCATGGGTGAATTCTATCAAACATTTAGAGAAGAGCTAACGCTTATCTTTCTCAAACTCTTCCAAAATATATCAGAGGGAGGAACACTCCAAAACTCTTTCTATGAGGCCACCATCACCCTGATACCAAAACCAGACAAAGATGCCACAAAAAAAGAAAACTACAGACCAATATCACTGATAAACATAGATGCAAAAATCCTCAACAAAATACTAGCAGACAAAATCCAACAGCTCATTAAAAGGATCATACACCATGATCAAGTGAGATTTATCCCAGGAATGCAAGGATTCTTCAATATATGCAAATCAATCAATGTGATACACCATATTAACAAACTGAAGGATAAAAACCATATGATAATCTCAGTAGATGCAGAAAAAGCTTTTGACAAAATTCAACACCCATTTATGATAAAAAAAAAAAAACTCTCCAGAAAGTAGGCACAGAGAGAACTTACCTCAACATAATAAAGGCCATATATGACAAACCCACAGCCAACATTGTTCTCAATGGTGAAAAACTGAAACCGTTTCCTCTAAAATCAGGAACGAGACAACGATGCCCACTCGTACCACCATTATTCAACATAGTTTTGGAAGTTTGAGCCACAGCAATCAGACAAGAAAAAGAAATGGAAGGAATCCAAATTGGAAAAGAAGAAGTAAACCTGTCACTGTTTGCAGATGACATGATACTGTACATAGAGAATCCTAAAGATGCCACCAGAAAACTACTAGAGTTAATCAATGAATTTAGTAAAGTAGCAGGATACAAAATTAATGCACAAAAATCTCTTGCATTCATATATACTAATGATGAAAAATCTGAAAGAGAAATTAATTAAACCCTCCCATTTACCACTGCAACAAAAAGAATAAAATACCTAGGAATAAACCTACCTAAGGAGACAAAAGACCTGTACACAGAAAACTATAAGACACTGAGGAAAGAAATTAAATATCACACAAACAGATGGAGAGATATACCATGTTCTTGGATTGGAAGAATCAACACTGTGAAAATGACTATACTACCCAAAGCAATCTACAAATTCAGTGCAATCCTTATCAAACTACCAAGGGCATTTTTCACAGAACTAGAACAAAAAAATTTTACAATTTGTATGGAAACACAAAAGACCCCAAATAGCCAAAGCAATCTTGAAAAAGAAAAATGGAGCTGGAGGAATCAGGCTCCCTAACTTCAGACAATACTACAAAGGTACAGTAATCAAGACAGTATGGTACTGGTACAAAAACAGAAATATAGATCAATGGAACAGGATAGAAAGCCCAGAGATAAACCCACGCACATGTAGTTACCTTATCTTTGATAAAGGAGGCAAGAATATACAATGGAGAAAAGACAGCCTCATCAATAACTGGTGCTGGGAAAACTGGACAGCTACATGTAAAAGAATGAAATTAGAACACTTCCTAACACCATACATAAAAATAAACTCAAGCTGATTCACTTTGTCATACAGCAGAAACTAACTCCAATAAAGATTGTAAAGCAATTATACTCCAATAAAGATGTTTTTTAAATGTAAAAATAAATAGGTGAAATGAATATTAATAATAAATTTTACTTAATGCAGTAAATCCAAAACATTATCATTTCAATGTACAATTAATGTAAAAATTATCTAAGAGATTTGCATTCTTTTATTGTACTATGTCTTTGAAATCTCATATGTATATTACTATTACAGCATATTGCATCATACTAGCCATTTCAAGTACTCAGTAGTCCCATGCGGCTAGTGGCTACCATATTGGACAGCACTAGGTTAGAGAGTTTGAGGGCACAAGTAGCTCTAGGGCTATTAGACAAATGTGATGATGCTGATCTAGAGAAGACAGCCATATCTCTGAGGGCTGTGGTACAGAATCTAAGAGTATAGAAATACAGATCCAGTGCTCTCCTGGGCTAACATTCTGGGTCTGGCACTTTTTACTGTGTGGCCTTGAACAAATCACTTATCCACATATGAGCATTTGTTTATAAAATGGAGATGTAAACATTATGTATTATATTCCAGAATCTGCTTCTTTATATCCCAGGACACACTTCATTTTATTGCTCAAATTACAATGGTATGGACCACTAGCCCAGTTTTTTTAACATATTCCTCTCTGCTACACATCACCTCCTTCAACTTAAAGACCACCTTTCCTTAACCTACTGGTTCTTTACTACAATTTCACCCTAAGGAAGACAAAGATTTTCCCACAATGCCCCACAGTGATACTAGAGTGCAACTTTTTAAGATATGTGTCTCAAACTGTTTGTACAACAATAAAAGAGTTTCCACACAAAGAATAATTTGAACTCCTGCTAAATACGTGTTCCCAGAGCAACCCCAGGTATATCTTATGAGTGTTAGATTTTCTCCCTGCTACAGCTATTTGCCAAACTCTTCAAAGTCCAGCTTATCTTCTCATAATTGGAGTGCTCTCTTCATTTTCCACTTACAGAAAGAATTGAAAGTTTCCTTCTCACCTAAATTTAAGGGCTTCTTTCGAGTCCTCATTTCCTATCATAGAACTCACCCTTCTCTTCTCAGGATGAATGATACTGGAGAATATCCTTTTCCTTAGAGAAATCCCACAACCACAACTATGGTAAGTCTCCAATAACTGTCCTTCCCTTTCATTACAGTAGTAGAACCCTCCTAATGTTAGCTTGAGCCAAGCCCAGTCAGAGTAAATGTTACATTTCCCAGACAGAATTGACCAGTCTTCAATACAGAGAAGCCACAGTTTCCTGGTGGCGCAGTGGTTGAGAGTCCGCTTGCCGATGCAGGGGACACTGGTTCGTTCCCCGGTCCAGGAAGACCCCACATGCCACGGAGCGGCTGGGCTCGTGAGCTATGGCCGCTGAGCCTGTGCGTCCGGAGCCTGTGCTCTGCAATGGGAGAGGCCACAACAGTGAGAGGCCCACGTACTGCAAAAAAAAAAAAAAAAAAAATACAGAGAAGCCAGAAATGACCACCCTTGCAATTATTCATTAATATTCTTGGTGAAAACATCTTATTTTCTATTTTAAAGGCAGAGAGGAGTCTTTTTCTAAGCCTTGGGAGCCCCACCATGACTGCAAGTTCTCCCCTGGGATTCACCATAGCACATCCTAGTACAATCTCCAGACCCCACCACTCAACAAGGTTAAGATTCACCCTGACACATCCAGTGATGCCCCAAAACCCTACCATTCAGGCGCTACGTGACTCTGAATTTTTTAACTTCTCAGAGATAATCTTCAAACCCAGACTGATCAGATTAGAAGCCCATGAACATTCCACTAGCTAGCACTGCTTCTATAGAGCACTTTACAGTGAGCCATCAAACAATCAATCAGCCAATCAATCAGTAAACTGCTTCCCTACCCCGAACTATGTATGAAGTTGAATCCTTCCTACTTTGCCAGGTAGCAGGTTAATCCCATATGTAAGGATGAAGTTGCTGCTTTTATGGCAGGCGAGAATACAGGGTAGGACTAATAGGAAAAGAGGGTTTGAGAGGGAACCTTAACTTATTAGAAGACCTTCCTTTTACTACACACATCACTTACAATAGCCCAATTTCCAGTCCAAAACTACTTTGAAAATACTGTTTATGAACACGAACTGTCACTTGTAAAAATTATAAAGCTTGAGACTATGATAAGTATATACAGATCCAGCTGACCTACAAAAAACCTAAGATAATGGGAGAACACAAAACTACAGATTACAATTTGGGAGCTGGAGATAATGTCCAGAAAAATATTAATTAAAGTAAAAGGACTCTGTCAATAACTGAGGCTCAGAAAGTAGGAAGGAGAACGGATGGTCCTGGATGACAAGGGAGGCACACAGCAGCTGACCCTGCTTATCTAGGCTCCAGCCTGTACCCAACTGAGTGGAGAAAACTTTGAGCAGGAAACAGCATCATGGCTGACTTCCCTGCTCTCTACTCATCTACTCAGAGAGCCAGAGACTTTTCTGGCCTGGCCAGTTCCCATGGAAGACAGACGTTATCTACCTCCTTTGACAACACACTAAATGTTCGAAGGACCATGTTATGGACTGAATCGTGTCCTTCAAAAATTCATATGTTGAAGCCCTAACCCCCAATGTGACTATACTAAGAGAAAAGACCTTTGAAGAAGTAAGTAAATTTAAATGAGGTAATATGGTTGGGCCCTAATCCAATATTACTGGTGCCCTTATAAGAAGAGGAAGGGCCATGAAGTGTGCGCACGCACAGAGGAAAGACCATGTAAGACTATCTACAAGCCAAGGAGGAGACCCCAGGGGAAACGAAACCTGGCAACACTTTGATCTTAAACTTCCAGCCTCCAGAACTGTGAGAAAATACATTTCTGTTGTTAAAGCCACCCAAGCTATGGTATTTTTCTTTAGCAGCCAGAGCAGACTAATGAGTGAGTCATAAAGGAGATGATATCCTTTTTCTCCTTCTCTCTGAGCTCTGGGTATAAAGAGGTAGGAACAACACATTCCTCTTAAAACACTCCAAGACTTCTCTGCCTTCATTCTGGCTTGTCAGTAAGGAAAACTGAGCAACCTTAGTAGGATTTGTATACTCAAACCCAAGATATCAGTTTATATAAAGTTATAGTCAGATGTGACTGTTTATTGTAAACTCTGAGAATAAAAGCCACGGAATGCATACTAAAAGACAACAAGCATGGAATGATTATTTAATCATTGTCAAATAATTTGAATTTTTGCACACAAACTGGGTTTGAATTTACTAATAAATACGAAAAGTTGTTATTTTAGAGGGAAAATAGAGGAGTCCATTTGTGCTTAGTGTCATACTTTGCAAGTGACAGCACCATAAGTCTGACTTCTAATTCCAGCATATGAGTTGAATGGATCACAGCAGTTATCATTGCTGCTGGGACAGCTGCAATTGGTCATCTGTCTTACAAAAGATTTTATGTTAAGATCACTGCAGCAAATCTATGGTAAGCCTTCATATCCAGAAAGACAACTTCAAGACAGTACATGTTTTAGCTTGAGGATTTAGAAAATAAAGGTGTGTACTGCCATTATTGGAGATCTGAAAATTTCCCATTCTGTGATGTGTCTCACATAAAACACAACAAAGAGACTAGAGGGAATTCCCCAGAAGTCTAGTGGTTAGGACTCAGTGCTTTCACTGCCTAGGGCCCAGGTTCAATCCCTGGTTGGGAAACTAAGATCACACGAGCCACGTGGAACAGTCAAAAATAAATAAATAAGAGACTAGAGACCACATGGGACCTCTAATCTTTAAGAAAAAGAAACTGAAATGCTGCAGACCAACTTGTCATGATGTTACCTGACTGTTTAATTAGAATAACTATCACTTCTGTCTAATTCACTTCCCCTGGATTCTAGATACTGCAGACTGCAAGTTTCATATTCATGGCATTCACCTTACTTGAAACATTGTGGTGTATACTTGTTTAAAAAATAAAGAGATGGGCTTCCCTGGTGGCGCAGTGGTTGAGAGTCTGCCTGCTGATGCAGGGGACACGGATTTGTGCCCCAGTCCAGGAGGATTCCACATGCCACGGAGCGGCTGGACCCGGGAGCCATGGCCGCTGAGCCTGTGCACCTGGAGCCTGTGCTCCGCAACCGGAGAGGCCACAGCAGTAAGAGGCCCGTGTACCGCAAAAAAAAATAATAAAAATAATAAAAAATAAAATAAAATAATGACATCAGAATATAGTTGTATATTGAAGTTAACATGTTAAATTATTCTTAAAATCATGTATACACAGATTGTAATTGTTAGTTTGAAAAAAATATTAATCACACTTTTGTATTAGTTAGTTAACCTAGAAAGTAAATTAGGTATGATTAAGCTACATTAATTTCTTAATATAATCCAGGAAAAATCTGTTATGACCTTGAATTTCTTCTTGACAGTGACAATGACCTTGAGAAAATATGACTTCTGTGTTTTCACAGTTTTTAATCAAAATGAACTATGAATGCTATTCCACTTAACTGTAAGTAAGCCAGGTCAATAATAAAGGGGTGGTAATTTTTTTTTTTTTTTTTGGCTGCACCACGTGGCATGTTAAATCTTTATTCCCCACCGGGGATCAAACCCGTGCCCCTGCAGTGGAAGCGTGGAGTCTTAACCACTGGACCACCAGGGAAGTCCCAGCCCCAGTCCTCTTTTTTTTAAATTTATTCATTTATGGCTGCGTTGGGTCTTCGTTGCTGTGCGCGGGCTTTCTCTAGTTGCAGTGAGCAGGGGGCTACTCTTCATTGCGGTGCGCTGGTTTCTCATTGAGGTGGCTTCTCTTGTTGCAGAGCCTGGGATCTAGGCACGCAGGCTTCAGTAGTGGTAGCGTGCGGGCTTAGTTGCTCCACTGCATGTGGGATCTTCCCAGACCAGGGATCAAACCCATGTCCCCTGCTTTGGCAGGTGGGTTCTTAACCACTGCGCCACCTGGGAAGTCCCTAGTGGTAAGTTCTTTATATTCATTTTTTTAAGTACATTCTTTAAATTTCTTTAGTCATTCAACAAATATTTATTAGCATTTACTCCTTCTTGGTCTCTGGCCAAGACACTAAGGATTGGGAGCCTCCATCCCCAGATAGGCAAGGGGGAGTGAGTGCTGAGGATGTGGATGTGAGGAAATAAGAATGGGCTCCCAAAAGAGTGATACCTCATATGCTCTTAAAGAATGAGTAGAGGGGGCTTCCCTGGTGGCGCAGTGGTTGAGAGTCTGCCTGCCGATGCAGGGGACACGGGTTCGTGCCCCAGTCCAGGAAGATCCCACGTGCCGCGGAGCAGCTGGGCCCGTGAGCCATGGCCGCTGAGCCTGCACGTCTGGAGCCTGTGCTCCACAATGGGAGAAGCCACAACAGTGAGAGACCCACGTACTGCAGGAAAAAAAATATATATATATATATATATATATGGACAGGCAAATTACCAGTAATGAAATTAAATAAGTAACTTAAAAACTCCCAACAAACAAAAGTTCAGGACCAGACAGCTTCATAGGTCAATTGTATCAAACATTTAGAGAAGAGTTAATATCTACCCTTCTCAAACTATTCTAAAAACTTGAAGAGGAAAGAACACTCCCAAATTATTCTATGAGGCCAACATCACCCAATACCAAAACCAGACAAAAACACCACAGAAAAACATTAACAAACCAAATTCAACAATACCTTAAAAGGATCATACACCATGATCGCGTGGAATGTATCCCCAGGATGCAAGGAGGGTTCAATATCTGCAATTGAATCACTGTGACATTAACAAACTGAAGAATAAAAACCACATGGTCATCTCAATAGACACAGAAAACGATTTTGACAAAATTCAACATCCACTTACGATTTTTAAAAAACTCTTCAGAAAGTGAGGTATAGAGGGAACATACCTCAACATAATAAAGTCCATATATGATCATCCTACAGCTAACATCATCCTCAACAGTGAAAAATTGAAAGCATTTTCCCTACGATCAGGAATAAGACAAGGATGCCCACTCTTGCCACTTTATTCAACATAGTACTGGAAGTCCTAGGCACAGCAATCAGACAGGAAAAATAAATAAAAGGAATCCAAATTGGAAAGGAAGAAGTAAAACTGTCACTGTTTGCAAATGACATGATACTATACATAGAAAATCCTAAAGAGACCACCAGAAAACTACTAGAGCTAATCACTGAATTCAGTAAAGTTTCAAGATACAAAATTAATATAATACAGAAATCTGTTGCATTTCTATATACAAATAAAACTATCAGAAAGAGAAATTAAGGGGGAAAATCCCAATTACAATTGCATCAGAAAGAATAAAATACCTAGGAATAAATCTAACCAAGTAGGTAAAGAAAACCTGTACTCAAAATAATAATCAGAAGAAGACATTGATGAAATAAATTGAAGATGACATGAACAAATGGAAAGATATACCTTGCTCATGGACTGGAATAAATAATATTGTTAATTCAAGGCAATCTACAAGTTCATTGCAATCCTTATCAAAATTCCAATGGCATTTTTCACAGAACTACAGCAAATAATTCCAAAATTTGTATGGAAACACAAAATATCTCAAATAACCAAAACAATCTTGAGAAAGAAGAACAAATCTGGAGGTGTCATGGTCCCTGATTTCAAATTATACTAAAAAGCTACAGTCATCAATAAACCAGAAATAAACCCATGCTATATGGTCAATTAATGAATGACAAAGGGGGCAAGACTATGCAATGGGGGAAAAGACAACCTCTTCAATAAGTAGTGCTGGGAAAACTAGAGAGCTACATGCTAAAGAATCAAACTGACTACCTTCTCACACCATTTACAAAAATAAACACAAAATGGATTAAAGACTTAAATGTAAGACTTGAAACCATAACACTCCTAGAAGAAAACATAGGTAGTGTGCTCTTTGACATTGGCCTTTGCAATATTTTTTGGGATATTTCTCCTCAGGCAAGGGAAACAAAACCAAAAATAAATAAATGGGATTTCATCAAAACTAAAAAGCTTTTGCACAGTGAAGGAAACTATCAACAAAATGAAAAGGTCACCCACTAAATGAGAGACGATATTTGCAAATAATACATCTGACAAGGGGTTAATATCCTACGTATACAAAGAACTCACACACAACAACAACAAAAAAAAACACAACTTGATTTAAAAATGGGCAGAGGACCTGAATAGATATTTTTCAAAGACATTTTAATGGCAAACAGGCGCATGAAAAGATGCTCAGCATCAGTAATTATCAGAGAAATGCAAATCAAAACCACAATGAGATGTCACTTCAAACCTGTCAGAATGGCTATTATCAAAAAAGACAACAAATAACAAGCATTGGCAAGGATTATGAGAAAAGGGAATACTCGTGCGCTGTTGGTGAGAATGTAAATGGGTGTGGCCACTATAGAAACAGTAGGGAGGTTCCTCAAAAACTTAAAAATAGAATTACCATATGATCCAGCAATTCCACTTCTGGGTATTTTTTCAAAGAAAACAAAAACACTAATTCAAAAAGATATATGCACACCTATGTTCATTGCAGCATTATTTACAATAGCCAAGATATGGAAATAACCTACATGTCCATGAATAGATGAATGGAAAAAGAAAATGTAATATGTTTATGTATAATGGAATATTACTAAGCCATAAAAACAGATGAAATCTTGCCATTTGTGATAACACTGATGGCTCTAGAGGGTATTATGCTAAGTGAAATAAATCAGACAGAGAAAGACAGTTCTCATATGATTTCACTTATATGTGGGGCCTAAAAAACAAAACAAATGAACAAACATAACAAAATGGAAATAGATTTGTAGATACAGAGAACAAGCAAGTGGTTGCCAGAGGTGAGGGGGTGAGAGGTTGAGTGAAATAAATGAGAGGCATTAAGAGGTACAAACTTCTGGTTACAAAATAAATAAGTCACAGTGATGAAATGTACAGAATGGGGAATATAGTCATTATATTGTAATATTCTTTTACGATGACAGACGGTAACTAGACTTATCATGGTGATCATTTTGTAATGTATCAAATTGTTGAATCACTATGTTGTACACCTTGAACTAACATAGCGTGTAGGTCAATGATATTTCAATTAAAAAAAATATGTAGACACTGGGAGGAAATGCATCAAAATGCAGATTGTGGTTATCTCTGGGGGATGGAGATTAGGCATGATTGTTATTTTTCACTTTATGCTTTTATGTATTTCTAATTGTCTGCAATAAACATGTATTGCTTGTAAAGTTATGGATAAAAAGAAAACAATAAAAGTCACTAAAAGTGAAAAAACAAAAAAGAATTCCTGAATGTATCCTCTGGCTGCAGCCTCACTTTGAAACATAATTGTAATTGCCTCTGTCATCGCCTTGACACCATTCCTCCTCCTGCTGAGGTGCCAGACTTTCAAACACACAACCCTTGGAATCAGATTGGCACTGGTGTGAATTTTATTTCTGCCACTTACTTATTGTACGACCTCTGCTCAGAAACTTGAATTCGAATTGCCTCCAATTCCTTATTTGCAAAATGGAGAGAATATTCCTTGCCTTGAATAATTGGTAAAAAATGTTAAATGATATAACTTAAATAAGACACCTGGAACACTCTGTGGCCCACAGTCATACTCAACAGAAATTATTCCTTTTCCTTCCATGTCATAAATCATGACAGCTCTGTGTTCACTTTATGTTTCTGGTCTGTCATTCATTCGTTTGACTATTTAATGAGGACCTAGTATGTGTCAGATAAGTGGCAAATCCTTGGGGCTCTGAAGTGAACAAGATAAGGAAGGTCTTGTTCCCATGGGGATTACATTCTAATGGCAGAGGACTGACATAAAATGAAAAATAAATTAATACATTATGATGTAAAACAAAGCAGGTCCTTTAATTTGTCCCATATTTTAGGTTTACTGCAGACCCAAGTTCACATGAGTTGTTGTTATAAGATAATGCATGTGACACTACGTAGGGTAGTACTTAGCATTTCCTTCCATCCCTGGGTCTCTGAAACTTGTTCTCTTGGACATGAATTTCTTTCACATGGGAAGTTGCTCTCTTCCATCCACTTTCAGTTCCTTGTTTATTAATTGGTCCCTCGGTGGAGTGCATCTGACCCTCCAGCAAAGGCCACCGTGACCATCCCAATTTGCATGGAGAAGAAGTAGCCTGGGGTCCGTTCTTAGACCCACACTGTTTTCTCTTTCCCCCAGGCTTGAGTGTGCCTACCAATGCCAAGCTGGGCTGACAGTTAAAGTGGAAAAGACATCATTTATACCCTTCAGGACCTCTCAGTGCAAGGATGCAAGAGGCTTTGTCTCTTGAGACTTCTCCAGGGTGCTCTAAAGGACCACCTCACACAGGGTTCACAGCTGACTGCTCCAGACTCCAAAGTAAATCAGTACCTCCATCAACCATGGATCTCCTGAGCTCTGAAGAAATATGAATGCTGAAGTGAGAGTCTAAAGGTACATGAGTCCAGCCCCTCTGAGTGCCGCCCCATCATGAAGCTTTCTCTCCTGATCTTGGCTGCCCATCGGGATGTGGCCCCAAGAGGCTTCGTTGGGGTCAGAAAAACATCGGAGTAAGAAAAAGCAAAGCATGGGGGAGTGAGGATGAGCCTAACCATGGAGGCCCTCAGCATCCAACAATCCCTGGAAAGAAGAACAGGGTCCAAGAGTAATTTGTTGCTGCCCAACATTAGAAATGTTTCTTTTCAGGGTAACTCCATGGGCCTAAACCCAAAACTGTCTCTGATGAAGCACCCAAAGTTGCCATCAAGCCCTCCAAAGTTAGCAACCACATGTAGCTCCCTGAACTGCCCTCACGGGTCCAGCCAGACTCCTCTTGACTTTCACACACAACAGCTTTTCCCAGTGAGTAGTAGTTTCCTTCTTTGCAGTGATGAGCCCTCTAAGTAAACTCCTGTTCTGAGAAAGAGAACAGCTTTGACATCTTCAGCTTTATTTTGTTTTAATTTGGGAGGAGGGAGAGTAAGTTGGTGAGTGGTCCTTAAAGGACTTCCTCTACGCTCCTGGGATTTGCTATCCAGATCTGTGGTCCATGTCATCATTAACTCTGGGATTTATCAAATTGGAGTGATAACTCCCTGTCAGTCTTTGTCTTTCTAGATAACTTCTAGAGATCCACATGAGTGATTTTTAGTGATCATAGAAGGAATAAATTGAAAGGACAGGACAGGATAAGACATATTTTAGGGGAAGAATTACTTTAGGAATGATTTTGTTGGGGAGGAGGGAACACTTAGACTGTGTGGTTTTAACTTGTCGACTGAGTGTCTTTATCAGATTAAGGGAGTTGCATTCTATTCCCGTTGTGTTAAGAGTATCTTGATGACTGTCATTTTATAGTAAGTTTTGAAATCAGAAAGTTAAAGTCCTCCCACTTTGTTCTTTTTTCAAAATTGTGTTGATTATTTTTTGCCTTATTATATAAATGATAAGATCAGTTTGTCAATTTCTAAAAAAAAATCCTGTTCAAATTTTGATAGGGATTGTGTTGACTCTACAGTCAACAAAGCACATGAAGAGATGTTTAAATTCACTGGTAATAAGAGAAAAGCAAATTAAACCAACAATGGGATTGGTAAAATTAGAAAACTGGGTAACGGCACACGTTAGGGGAGACGTTGGAATATGGGAATCTTCAAATACTGCTTTTAGAAGTATGGACAGTTCCTCTTGAGAACAAACTGCTACTACTTATTCAAATTTATTATACACTGATCTCATGATCCAAGGATTCTACTCCTCAATATATCCCAAAGATATTCTTATGCAAGTCCTAAGAGAACATATATTATACTATGTTGTTAGTTGCAGCATTATTGCTATTGGCAGGCATTCTAAGGCACTCTGGGTAGCCATTCTGGGGTAGTGGATCCATAAGATTACATAGATACACACTTTAGAATGCTATACATAGGTTAAGAGCAATGGATTCAATAGACACAGAGCTATTATAGCTCTGAGTAAAAAATAAGAAGAAGAGGGCCTCCCTGGTGGCGCAGTGGTTGAGAGTCCGCCTGCCAATGCAGGGGACACCGGTTTGTGCCCCAGTCCGGGAAGATCCCACATGCCGCGGAGCGGCTGGGCCCGTGAGCCATGGCCGCTGAGCCTGCGCATCCGGAGCCTGTGCTCCACAACGGGAGAGGCCACAACAGTGAGAGGCCCGCGAACTGAAAATAATAATAAGAAGAAGAAGAAGAAAGACATACAATACAATGATTCTGTGTCATGAATGGAGGAAAGTGACTAATTCAATAGCTGGAATTTTTTTTTTAATTGGTGGGAGTGAGAGGGATGGATACCAAGTGAAAAATTAGCTTGCACTGCAGCCTGGACCAGCTGGAAAGCTTTTGCCTGCTCTTGGCCCCAGTAAAATCTTGAAGACAGAGGCCAGAGAACACTCTCAACATGCCTCAAAAATTCAAAAAGGCTGAGCTAGCTAGCACGTAAGCGTGCAGGAGGAGCAGATTGTCTTCCTCTTTGGATCTACAGCAACTCTGCTAAAATGGAAGCCTCCATCCTTTTCATGGAGTTTCTGCTGCATCTTTTGGCTTATATCCAGCAGGTAACTAGAGTATCACCTACTTTCTCTTCATCAGGTCTGGTGCCCACCCTGTGGACGTGTGTGATATTCTGTGAAATGATAAGATCGTCAAGCTTCCTGTGGATTCAAATTATGGAAAAAATTTAAGACAAGATAATGAGAGTGCACAATAGTCTCTACTAGGTGAAAACAAACTGCTTAAGAACTGCATGACCAGGAGCCACTGATACTGTTGGATGCTCTCCCTGTCTTGACTCTGGGAAAAGAAACCTTTTCTTAGCTTTTGAACTTTTGAGCACAGTTGAAGAAACTAACGCATAATTATGACAAAAGTACCATTTGATGCTAATGGTAAGATCACTTTGGCTCTAGAGATTCTATGCATCTGTGGCAAAACCACCTCATAACTCTCAATTCCATGTATCCAGGGCTTATTGATGATGCAGTCTAACTCTCAGAGAACCCGAGAATTGAAAATTGATCCTGGTGAACAAGATCAATAAATAGACGCTCAATTCAAAGGCAATCCATTGAATTAATAAGTGCTCTGTGACAATACCAAAGGGTATTAAAGAAAGAATAGCAACCTGGAGGAAGACCTATAGAGAAGCAATATTAATAATGAGAATACTTAAGAGTGATAGAGCATTTTCAGGTGCCAGGTACAGTACTGAGGGCTTTGAACGTATTATCTCGTTTAGTCCTTAAAACAACGCTATACATAAATAAAACAACTGAGGTGTAAGTTAAACTGCTGAAGGTCACAGATAAGTTGTACACCCAGGACTTGAATTCTTGTCTTTCTAACATCAGAGCCCCTACACATAGTTGCCATGCTACCTTGGCTCCCAGTGGCAACAGCTTTGGAGCACGTGCCCACTGCCAGTTCTATAATAAGGCATCTACATGGATAACCTCATTTCATACTTTGAGAAATGATGTGGAAGAAGCTATATAAGTCTTGATTATTACATCTATTAGTGACCCAGTATAAGGAGGGGGAGGAATGAATATGCCTATCCTAAAAGACTCCATAATCCTAAAGGACTTCAACAGCTCCTGCAATTGCCGAACTTAAGTGACCTTGTTAGTTCACCCTTGGATTATTGCATTTATTTCTGGCCACCACACTGTAAAAGGAATTTAGGAAACATGGAATTAGGGTACAGAATAGGAGTTATGAAATGAAAGTGCTAAAAATTCCCATTAAGAAACACACACCCTTGTAAAATTGGGATTAACATATATACACTAATATGTATAAAATAGATAACTAATAAGAACCTGCTGTATAAAAAATAAATAAATAAAATAAAATTCAAAAAGAAAAACACACAATCTTTGTAAGTCATAAATTCAGTGATGACATCTCTTTGATATCTCAATGCTTTCATTTTAAGAAATGGGAAAGAAACAACAGTCTTACAATCAGTTCTCTCCATTTACCAGGGATGCTTCTGGAAGGAAAGAAGAAAACAAAATTGACTGCATCAGATTTCCCTTATAAACATGCTAACTCCAGAAACTCACTAAACTGTGTTAACTAGTAGCATAATCTTTATCTAGCAGAATGCGTCTGCTCCATCTAGCATTGTTTCTGGTAAACAAAACCTGGAATCTATGGATTACAGGGCATGGCTCCTTGAAAAAATGTCATGTATTGTTCATACTATGTAATTTTCAGAGAATAAAATGGAGAAGTTTCTCATTGAAATAGCCCCCATTTTGTACTCACATGCATCACTCAGACAGAGATCTCTAACATTAAACCCAATCCACAGCTCATTCTAATTAGGCAAGAAAAGGACCTGAGAAGTGGTGTGGACACCCCATACTTGTGCCTGTCTTAACTGTGCTTCATAATTACTTGTACCCTTGAAATTATTACCAAAGTTTAATTTGAGAAAGATCTCTGATTCCTGTGAATCTGATTTGAATCCAATCAATCTTGTGTTAGTGAAGAAAGAAAGCAAATATTCCTGTGTGAATATATTTATTTCAAAACAGGGGACCTCCCTGGTGGTCCAGTGGGTAAGACTCCACGCTCCCAATACAGGGAACCCAGGTTCAATCCCTGGTTGGGAAACTAGATCCTGCATGCGTGCCACAACTAAGAAGCCCACACGCGGCAACTAAAGAGATCCCACGTGCCACAACTAAGACCTGACACAGCCTAAATAAATAATAAATTTAACATTTTTAAAAAAAGAAGAAACAAAAGCTTATGGCCCAGAAATAAATGCTAAAAAAAAAAAGAACTTTTCAAAACATGTTTTTCCTACATGGAAATAGCTTAATTTTTTTTCGTATTGTGAAGTTACATGTAGCCATTTTATAACATTTAGATGAAACATAAAATTATGGAAAATAAAATAAAATCACAAATAATCCTTCTCAAAGATAAAAACCCTTAAAATTTTTGGTATATATCTTTTCAGATATATGTGTGTGTGTGTGTGTGTGTGTGTGTGTCTGTGTCTGTGTCTGTGTGTAACAAAGACTATATCATACTATATATATTTTCTCATAATTTTCCTTTTACACTAATATATCACTGAGAGCTTTTTATGTCACAAATCCTCAGTTATCACCATTGCTTAAAGTTGCATGGGATTCTAATGTGCCATGTGTCATAAATTAGCAAAGTCTCTATTGATGGGCATTAAGACTTTCACATACTCATTATGAGTAATGCTAAGAAGAAAATATAGTACTTACACCTTTATGATTTATTTATTTCATGATTTATTTATTCTATGTGTGTGAATTCTGAAAACGGCAAGCATAGTTTTGTTTTGTTTAATTTGTTTTGGAGATTGGATATTTATCAAAAAACTGGTCTCCAGAATATATTGTATCAACTTAAAATCACAGGAACAGTACACAGCTGTCCCTGTTTTGCCTCACCTTTGCCAACGGTAGCCAGAAAGCGTATATTCAAAGACTGGGGCTAGTCTCCTAGATGTTCTGTGAATACTCGGTAAATTTATGCAGTAGCCAATTAGACAGTCTAACCAAGTCTGTTTGCCCTGATGGCAGAGCTTTCTGCTTTATCATCTGCCCACTGCCTAATTTCTGATCTCATTTGAAGTCTAATAAAGGTTAGAGCTCCAGGCAAGTGACACAGGTAGCTGTCCCATCCACCCCACTGCACTCTCCCCAGGCACGTCTCCATCCTTCAGGCATGAAGTTCTTGCCTCTGGCTTTTGCTGCTCTCTTGTTTCTGGCTTCAGTAACCTTAAGAAACCTGAAATCCTTCAAATTGAGAAGAGAGTGATGGAGGGGAGGGGAGAGAGAAACAAAAGCACTAGATACATCTATTTTTAAAAGGAAGGAAAAATTTTAAATGCACATCTATGGGAGGAGGAAGAAACAAGAGAGAAAGGAGAGGTTTTTTTAAAAAGCTAGACTTCTCTGAATATATCCTGTTTTGAAGATTTGACTTTGAAATTATTTAAGTATTTTACCTAATATAAGTAGGTAAAATGTGTATTGAATTGATGGCATAACCACAAATAGAAGAGCGATTTGAAGTAACAAGATATAATCACTCCCATTTTGTTTGTAAAAGGAAAAAAATGGGAAAAATAAAATAAATGTCCATCAATAGCGTTTAACTAAACCACTGTATGTTCATATATGTGAAGTTATGTAAAATTAGAAAAAAATAATGAAGATCTGGGCTTCCCTGGTGGCGCAGTGGTTGAGAGTCCGCCTGCCGATGCAGGGGACACGGGTTCGTAGCCCGGTCCGGGAAGATCCCACATGCCACAGAGCGGCTGGGTCCGTGAGCCATGGATGCTGAGCCTGCGCGTCCGGAGCCTGTGCTCCGCAACGGGAGAGGCCACAACAGTGAGAGGCCCGCGTACTGCAAAAAAAATAATAAAAATTAAAAAATAATAATAATGGAGATCTACATTTGTGCTCTTGGACATATTAAATTTTAAAAAGGAAGCTGAAGAACACATAAGTACAGGATGATACTATTATTTACTTTTTATAATTTGTTAATATCATAGAGTAAATTTGGCTTTTTTTCTTCCAGTGTACAGTTCTATGACTTTTAACATCTTTAGATTCATGTAACCACCACCACAAACAGAACATTGTTTCATCATCCTAAAAGTACCCCTTTGTATTCAAATTCTCGTTGCACCATAATTCCTGGTAACCAATGATGTATTTTTCATCACTGTCGTGGCCCGAGCACAGGCTGAAAAAGAATTTCCAGACACAAGGCAGAATGTAAGAAAGACAGAATTTATTAAAGAGAAGGGTCGCTGCAAGAACAGCAGGCTGACTTCCTGGTAGCCAGGGAGAGTCGACAATGAGCATGGGTGCTTGTCGGTTTTTATAGCCAGGGAAACAGTAAGTCATCTGCTGACTGGGCAGAGTATGTATACTTTCAGTGTACTGAGCGGGAGAAAAACGGGGCAAATCTCTTTCCTTATATGGGATGGGAACGGGACACGGCATGCGGCTTGGGAGAGCTCTGGGACATTACAGTGGTCACACTGTGACAGAGTGATAGGAGTCCTGTAACTCTTTGTTCCAGCAATATTGGCCCTTTATCTTGTTCTTTGTCCTTGGAGCACACCACAATCACTATACTTTTGCCTTTTCCGAGAATATCACATAAATGGTTGGCTTCTCTCATTTAACATGTCTTTAAGATTCATTCAAGTTTCCAAATACGTCAATGACACATTCCTGTTTACTGCTGAATAGTGCTGTATTCTAGGGACACAGCACTGGTGTTTTATCCTTTCACTCACTGAAGGACATTGGCTTCTTCCTGGTTTTTTGGCTAACACAAATAAAGTTTCTATAAACATTTGTTTACAGATTTTTGTGCGATCATAAGTTTTCATTTCACTAAGGTAAATACCCAGGTGTAAGACTGCTAGGTTCTATGGTAAATGTATGTTTAACTTTAAAGGAAACTGAAAACCATTTTGCAAAGTGACTGTGCCATTTTGTATTTCCACCCCTGAAAATTAATCAATGGAAACCTCATGTATTGATAAAATGGAGTCGGGAATTCAGAAGGGGGAGCTCTCACACTCTACCACTCAACCTCAATTGCATTACCAACAGGAAGAAGGTTAATACTTTACTACCCAGCAGGAGGAAAAAGGAATTTCTCCTTGCCTGGCTATAGCCCAGCCAATGAAAGACTGTCACTATTCAGCCAATGAAAAGCCACTTCAAGCTCCCAGTTTCCTCCCACAAACTGGTTATAACAGCCTCTCTCAACTCTCCCTTCGCCTCTATAAAAGAACTTTTTCTCTACTTTTGTTCTCTGGACTTCCTGTGGTTTGCCATAGATTTACATGTCTCAAATCGCAATTCTTTGCTGTTCCTGAATAGACCGATTTTGCTTGTAAAATAACTGGCTGTTTTATTGTTTTAGGTCAACACCAGTAATGAATGAGATTTCCATTTGCACCACATCTTTGCCAGCAATTGGTGTTGTCAAGAATTTTTATTTGAGTAATTCTTATCAGTGTGCAGTGATACAATTGTTTTCAAAATTCACAGAATTTTGAATGTATATTACATATTATTTGTGTAATTAAAACAAAGCAAATGCAAAAAAAGAAAATAAAGATGAACAAGCAATTAAAGAAGCCATAAAAAAATCAAAATTAACTTTTTTTAATTTAGAAGGCACACACAAAATGAGAATAGTTTGTAACACGACCAAATTCTTCCCTAAAAACAGCAAACAGGATAGCATAACTACAAATCAAGTACAAATTTAAAATAATATCTTAAATTCTCCCTATTGAAAATAAGAGACTTACCCTCCCCTCCCGTTTCTTAGAGGATTTTATTTAGAAAACTTGTAAATTCTTTCTCTCTCTTTAAAATGAATAAATCTTTTTAAAATTTAAATAAGACTCTTGACAGTTTTACAACCCAGGAATGTCTTTCTCAAAGACCTGGGAGTCATCCTGTTGAAATGTAATCATCAAGGGAGATGGTGCCCCTAAACCCCCTTTTCTGTGGGAAGGTAGGGACCTTCAGCAGATTCCTCAGGCTCCTCACTCCAAAGTGCAAAAGTACCTCCTGCCACAAAGGATACGAGAATTTTGTTTTTCCTTTGGATGAAGCAAATTAGCAAACACAGATGGCCACTCTAATTATCAGGTGAATTTAAGATAAACTGTGTATAACAAATGGTTTTGTCAGGTCCTCTAACTTCAGGGCTAGTTACTGTTTATCTTGAGAACATGTATATAATGGATTGTATCTGCTTATCTGCATAAACACGTAAGATTTCTGTCTTTGCAATCTCTTAGCAGATTGTCTGCCACGTGCATCACATTCTGGTTTAACGCTTACTCAGTGACAAAACTGTTTTGTTTCTCTTCTACCCTAGTGAAGAGGTTATCTGGGATGAGAGGAGATTTTATTTTTAATCATATAAAAGCAATAGCAAACACATACATAACACACAAACATACACACACGACATCATCAAAAAAACTAGGTGCAAAGGAATTCCTATGATCACCAGAAAGAAAAAAAAAAAGAATAGAAAGAAATAAAAGAAAACTACAAGCACAACAATAAAAACACTAACAAGTGCCCCAGCAAGGAGAATATCCTGCCTGCCTTGAATGTAAGATTAAACCAGTTGTTCTCAAAGTGTGGTCTCCAAAAATGAAGACTGGGCACTGTTGGTCAGAAAGTAAATGTGTGCAGTCACTAAGGAAAACAGTATGGAGGTTCCTCAAAAAGTTAAAAATTGATCCGCAAAAAGATAAATCCTCAAAAAATTAAAAATAGATCCAGCAATTCCACTTCTGGGTATTTATTTGAAGGAAACAAAAATACTAACTCAAACTTTGTTATACAGCAGAAACTAACACAACAATGTAAACCAATTATACTCCAATAAAGATGTTAAAAAAAAAAGATAACTGCACCCATGTATTCATTGCAGCATTGTTTACAAGAGCCAAGATATGGAAACAACATAAGTGTCCACTAACAAATGAATGGATAAAGAAAATGGGGTGCATATATACAATGGAATATTATTCAGTCATTAAAAAAATGAAATCTTGCCATTTGCGACAACATGAATGGACCTTGAGGGCATTATGCTACGTGAAATAAGTCAGACAAAGACAAATACCGTATGATCTCACTTATATATGGAATCTAGAAAACAAAAAAACAAAAAACAAGTTATAGATACAGAGAGAACAGATTGGTGGTTGCCAGAGGTGGGGGGAGGGGGGGATGTTTGGGTGAAATGGGTACAGGGAGTCAAAAGGTACATACTTGCAGTTACAAAATAAATAAGCCACGGGGATGTAATGTACAGCATGGCAAGTATAGTTAATAACACTGTACTGAATATTTGAAAGTTGCTAATAAAAGAGTAAATCTTGAGTCCTCATCATAAGAAAAAGAAATTTTATAACTATGTATGAAAATAGTTGTTAACTATTGTGATTATTTCAAAATACATACGAGAAAATCATTGTACACCTGAAACTGATGTAATGTTGTATTCAATTAAACCTCAATTTTTAAATGTTTTAAATGCAGTCTCTGTTGACTTGAAACAAATAGGCTGCCAGAAATTTCTCCTGCAAAGATGGGTTTATTCAGGATCAGCAGAAAATTGCAATTCAGGGTCTGCAACCATGGTGAGCCCTGTACAAGTCCACCCACAGCAAGGTAAGGAGAATGCTTTTATAGATGGGGAAATGAAGTTGGGAGGGATATAGTAAAAAAAAAAAAAAGAGTCCATGGTTTTTCATTGGCTAAGTCCTTGCCAGGAAAGAGGAGAAGTCTTTCTTCTTCCTGTTGGGCTCTGCTATCATCACAGGACATGAGAGCTCCCCCTTCTGCTCTCCCAGCTCTGCTCAACTGAGGTTTCTGTTTATTCATTTTTTACATCTCTGAACCATCAACATCAAAATCACCTGGGAATGTTTTAGAAATGCAAATTCTCAGGCCTGCCCAAGACCCACTGAATCAAGGACTCTGGGTTGGGGGCTCAGCAATCTGTATTTTAATGAATCTTCTGGGTGACTCCAATGCATGCCAGAGTTTGAGAATCACTGGACTGGGCAAATCGATCTGAGAACCACCGGTAAAATCGGGAGGGTCCTTAAAGGTGAGTGCATGTGGAAGTGGGTGGACTACTGCACTGAACTGATCGCTCAAGAGTCTCTGAAATATCAGATTAAAAACTCCTTATAGAGACAGTACTTCAGAATGGCTATGTGAGAAACCTGGTGGACCCTCTCCATCCTTACCATTTCACTGGTGAAAATTTTTAAACAATCATTTAAAGTCTCTGGGGGGAAAATTTTTTAAACAAAGTCCCTGGAAATCTACCTAAGGGTATACAGGAAATCCAGAAGCATGGATTCAAGAAAATCTCTTAAATCTCAGTGAGACTGTGAGAGTCTGTGGCATTGGGGCCAGCACTTACTCCCTACAGACACACACACACACACACACACACACACACACACACACACACACACATACACACACAGAGCAGGTCCAACTACTCCTGGCAGGGGCAGCTTATAAGACAGTGACCCTTTTTCCCCCCTAGCCACAGTCATAGGGTCATAGTTTCACCCCAGAAGGGGTGTCTCTCATCCCAGCCTTCACCCCAGCTCTATTCAAGGCAAGCACAGTCAAGAAGACTTGGCCTTCCTTCCCCCACCTAACTCCCATTCTAGAGTGGAGGTTCAACCCCAGGAGCATCAGGCTGAACATCTGAACTGTGATCACCCTCCTTCCCCAGCTCCCATTCACAGGCAGAGTTTCCAAGAGGGGCAAGCCAAAAGAACAAAGGCTGCCATTTCCCCAACACAAGCTCCTGTAGGGCAGTGGTGTCCCTCCAGGAGAAGCCAATTTGTTCCAGGTTCCACCCAAGGGAAGGGACAAGACAGAAGTACTGGCAGCTCTGCATCTCTGCTTAGAGGGCTGTCTTTATTTGGAACAGAGTGTGGGAATTCATGCCATTGGAAACAATAAAGATCCTAGTGACAAATGATAAAAAAAAAAAAAAAAGAAGGGTAATAGCTCCAGAAAACTAGTAGCAACAAAGAAAGAGCAAACCAACCAGTAGTTTAACAATGAGAAGCAGAGAAAGAGACACCTCGCAAGGACCCTACTAGAATCGCATTCATGTGAGGAAGCCTGGAAGTCTGTGCACATGTGCTAGGCTGCCCTCACTCAAGACCAATCAGCACATGCACTTGAAAGCTACTGGTGCCTGATGAACTGGGAACAAACTTGATATATAATTGGAATATATATTGTATAATTAATTTAAAAATCCTCAGCTAAAACTGGGGTCAGGACAGGCTTGTAGGGGGATCTCTCATACTCTGCCATGCATCATCAATTACTCCAAACAGAGACACATGCCTACAGCTCCAACAAGAAGGTGTTGTCTACTTTACTATCCAGCAGGAAGAAGAAAACTTTTCTCCGCCCAATGGACAGCCCAGTTAATCGGAGACTGTAGCAGTCCAACCAATGAGAAACCTCCATCCTTTGGATTCCCAGATTCTTCCAATAGACTCTTTGGTTATTACAGGCTCTCCCAACTCCTCCCTTTTCCCTATAAAAGCAAGTTCCCCTTCCTGGTTTTCTGTGTTTGCCTGTGGTTTACCATAGATGGCATATCCTGAATTGCAATTCCTCTGACTATTCCTGAATAAACTCGCTTTTGCTGGTGAAATTACTGGCTATTATATTATTAAAGTATGTATATATATATATATATATCACATTTTCTTTATCCATTATGTTAAAAATAAGACAACAAGCCCAAAATGAGTCACTTATGCTAAGCCCCATGTCGCCAAAGCAAGACTTGACTTAATTACAGTTCCAACCTCTTCAGAAATGAAACCTTAAACCAGGCAATCAGGAATCACCTGGTCACCTACTGAGGTGATCTGCCTGACACATCCCTTCCATCCCATAAAGGAAAGTGACCTTGCCACAACTAATTTACTTTTTGCTAGTATAACTTCCTTGTTCCAACTCCCTTCTGCCTATAAAAGTCTTTTATTCAGTACAGCTCCTTGGAGCTCCTTTCTACCTGCTAGATGGGATGCTGCCCAATTCATGAACCATTGAATAAAGCCAATAAGATCTTTAAAATTTATTCAGCTGAATTCTATTTTTTTTAACAATCTGTTGATGGACACTTAGGTTGTTTTCATATCTTGACTATTGTAAATAACCCTGCAATGTACATAGGAGTACAGATATCTCTTTGAGATTCTGATTTCACTTTTTTTTTTTTTTTGGCTGCATCAGGTCTTAGTTGCGGCATGTGGGATCTTTCTGTTGCAGCACACTGGCTTCTCTCTAGTCGTGGCACGTGGGTTCAGTAGTTGTGGCACATGGGCTCTCTAGTTGTGGCACACGTGCTCAGTAGTTGCAGCATGGGCTCAGTTGCCCTGCAGCATGTGGAATCTTAGTTCCTTGACCAGGGATCGAACCCGCATCCCCTGCATTAAAATGCAGATTTTTAACCACTGGACCACCAGGGAAGTCCCAAGATACTGATTTCATTTCCTTTGAATGTATACCCAGAAATGGGATTGCTGGAACATAAGGTAGTTCTATTTTTAATTTTTTGAGGAACCTCCATACTATTTTCCATAGTAGCTGTACCAGTTTACATTCCCACCAACAGAAATACACACTTTTTTTAAAAACACACAATAAGAGTCATGGAGCATAGCAATAGGAGATTTGAATGTATCCATTATCTATGACTGCATAGCAAACCACCTCAAAACTTAGTGGCTTAAAATAACAATGACCTATTACTTTTCACATTCTGTGTATTCTTTTGCGAATTTCACCTAGACTCACTCATGCAGCTGCATTCAACTGGTGACTGGGCTGGGCTTCATCCACAGGTCTGGAGCATTGGTTTGCCTCCTTAAGGCCTCTCATCCACCAGTAGGAAGGCCACTTTATTTGCATAGAAATTGGGTTCCAAGAGGGCAAAACCCAATGCACAAATACTTATCAAACCTCCTTTTGAATCAATTACCCATTGGCTGGAGCAAGTCAAGTAGCATAACGTATTTGATGTTGGAGGGACAACACAAGGATGGGAACACTGGGAGACATGATTCCACGGGGACCATTCAAGTAACAGTCTCACACACTCTTTCTTCTAGGCACTAATAATTCATACCCTTCTCACATACAAAAAAAATAATCACACTCCCTCCCAAGACTCCCAAGCTCTCAGCACATTGTGACATCAAGCTTAGGAATGAAGACTAAGATCTCATCATCTAAATTTTAGACGCCCAAGTATGGATGAAGCTCCTTCACCTCGATCCTCTTGATCCAGAGACCTATGAACTAAAAAGGTGATTTGTCTGACCACTCCACACATACTCTTCACCCGAAGTACAGTGGAGACACAAGGATGGGATAGTCACAATTGACATTCCTGTTCAAAAGGGAGAGGGTGGCAGGATGAGATATACACAGCAGTCACTGGCCCAAAGCAATTTTTAAATCCAATCAGGCACGGACTGACAGTTCCCTACACTCTGGGAACGGGAATGTTCTTGATTAGTAAGCAGTTCTGTGCCCTAGGAATGATTCCCTAATCTGGTTTTCACTTCTACTGTTAGCTCTACCCTCTGGGCACTTGGCTTTACCTTGTGAGACATATGTATATATATGTCTAGGATAAGATATGTTTATCTTATCCTATTTCCTACGTGTAGTTAGTTGGAGTCCTAGAGGAACCCTTTAACTTGTGACTCTCAAGTCTGTTTTATCAAAGAGACTTGATGACTGGTGATATCAAAAATTTGAGGTGTTGTATCATATACAGCATAGAGTTGGGTTTGCTTTATGATCTAATTGGAAATTTTTAAATAAATGATTTAAACATTAACATTTATTGATAGGGCAGATAAATATTTAGTCTGAATTCTGCAATATTTTTAAGTATTTTTTATGTTTTTAAAAAATTGTTCACTATGTGGTCTTGTTACTGAGACTGTTGCCCCAGAAACATACCCCTGCCCCTCCCTCGAATAGAAACCAATTACTCCTATCTAAGTGTCAGGAGGAAGCCAAAAAGAGAAAAAACAAGAACTGGTTAGAACCAACTAGGCCCAAGATGGCAGAAGATTTGACTCCCAGTAGACCTTGAGCCTCACTATACGCTCATTGTAATACATTGGCTAAATGACACACCCACCAGCGCCATGACAGTTGACGATTACCAAGACAACTGGAAAAACCCATACAAGGACAGAAAAGGAGAGCTGCATCAGTTCCGGGTCCAAACCTCACCCCTATTTTCACATAACTCATGAACATTCCTCCCACTCTTTCCAATTCCCTCCCTTTTACCTCATCCTCCTATATATTTGGTATCTCTGCCTGATCTGGGTTGAGAAGTTGGTTTGCAAACTAGGTTCCTGTTTTGCCATTGTTTGGCCATTGAGTAAAGCTTGTGCTGTTCCAGTCTCAGCATGGGTTTCATTATTGGCTGAGTGAATCCAATCAGAAAGAGAACCTCCCTGGCTGAGACAAAAGGTCTTGGCCCAGCTAGGACCCTGACTTGGATCCAGCCAACCAATTCAGTAACAGTGTGTGTGTGTGTGTGTATGTGTGTATATGTGTGTGTGTGTGTGGTTTTCTGGTATTTAGGTAAAAGATATTCAATTAGACTTGGCCTTTTGAGTGATCATCTTTATAACTATATAGTACTGCTGGTAAATGCAAGTTCGTGTGCCTGAGGCACAGTGAGACCAAACAATACCAAAACGTCAGAGTTTGGAACAGAGAAAGGTTTGTTGCAGGGCCATGCAAGGAGACCTGTGGCCCATGCCCAAAAAAGAAAAAAAAAAAAAAACCTGAACTCCCCAGAGGGTTTCAGCAAAGTATTTTTAAAGGCTGAGGGAAGGGGGTCACAGGTTGTGTGATCAGCTTGTGCACAATTCTCTGATTGGCTGATGGTGAGGGAACAGGGTGGTGTCACAGGGGTTAACGTTATCAGTCCTTAGGCTCCAGGAGGCCTGGGGCTATGTGCTCATGGTCATTAAGTAGTTAACATCTTCCATTGGGGGTGGGGGTGGGGTGGTGGTGATTTCACATCTGTAAAACAACTCAGGAAATGTGCATCAGATACTGTTATCTAGGTACTTCAGAGAGGAGCTAAAGCAGAGGATATGGGGGAAGGGCCTGCCCTGGGAAGGCCCCATAGGGTCCTGCTTGGTTACAGTACCCGTAGACATCCCTCTCTTTTTTAACCAGTATCTACTAGTTCCCCACTGGAGCAATGATATAATTAGCATATTTTTTCTTTCTACCCTCTTTCCACCACCATCTATGTCAATACATTATCTTTCTTTTTTTTTTTAAACATCTTTATAGGGGTATAATTGCTTTATAATGGTGTGTTAGTTTCTGCTTTATAACAAAGTGAATCAGTTATACATATACATATGTTCCCATATCTCTTCCCTCTTGTCTCGCTCCCTCCCACCCTCCTTATCCCACCCCTCTAGGTGGTCACAAAGCACCGAGCTGATCTCCCTGTGCTATGTAGCTGCTTCCCACTGGCTATCTATTTTACATTTGGTAGTGTATATATGTCCATGCCACTCTCTCACTTTGTCACAGCTTACCCTTCCCCCTCCCCATATCCTCAAGTCCATTCTCTAGTAGGTCTGTGTCTTTATTCCTGTGTTACCCCTAAGTTCTTCATGACATTTTTTTTTCTTAGATTCCATATATATGTGTTAGCATACGGTATTCGTCTTTCTTTTTCTGACTTACTTCATTCTGTGTAACAGACTCTAGGTCCATCCACCTCACTACAAATAACTCAATTTTGTTTCTTTTTATGGCTGAGTAATATTCCATTGTATATATGTGCCACATCTCCTTTATCCATTCATCCGATGATAGACATCTCCTGGCTATTGTAAATAGAGCTTCAATGAACACTGTGGTACATGACTCTTTTTGAATTATGGTTTTCTCAGGGTATATGCCCAGTAGTGGGATTGCTGGGTCATACGGTAGTTCTATCTGTAGTTTTTTAAGGAACCTCCATACTGTTCTCCATAGTGGCTGTACCAATTCACATCCCCACCAGCAGTGCAAGAGTGTTCCCTTTTCTCCACACCCTCTCCAGCATTTTTTGTTTCTAGATTTTTTGATGATGACCATTCTGACTGGTGTGAGATGATATCTCTTTGTAGTTTGGATTTGCATTTCTCTAATGATTAGTGATGTTGAGCATCCTTTCATGTGTTTGTTGGCAATCTGTATATCTTCTTTGGAGAAATGTCTATTTAGACCTTCTGCCCATTTTTGGATTGGGTTGTTTGTTGTTTTGTTATTGAGCTGCATGAGCTGCTTGTAACATTATCTTTCTTAATATTATTTCTATATGGCCAAATATGCTTATAGTTTTATTACTTGATTTTTCAGCCTTGATTGTCGTTGTAGGAAAGCAGTACCACCATAAAATATGTCTCTTTGGCGTATTAACTACTTTAAGCTAGTTATTTTCTGAGAAACGGCAGACATAGGAAAACCAAGTAAGAGTTACCCTTTTGTAAGAAATATTTACATTTACAAGGAAAATCTCCATTTGTAAGGGTGTCTCCCTCTCTGCATCTGGAAGAGGAGGATGAACAAATCTCTAAAAACTCGTATCAATGGAGAAAGCACTGGCTTAAATCTACGTAACAACCTTACCTTTGTTTGCTGTGCTTTTCCTGAAGTTCTCACTTCTGTCTCTTGGGATGTTTACTTTTGAAACCCAGACACCATTCTTTAAGGAAACCCATGTGGAGAGGCCTAAATGAAGAGGAATCAAGAACGCTGACCCTCATGCCCAGTGAGTTTCCAAATGACAGTCAGCACCAACTTGGCAGCCATCCTGGAAATGGATCCTCTAGCCCCTAGCTGACATGCCCCAGTTGACACCATGTGAAGCAGAGATGAGCCTCTCCAGCTGAATCCTGCCAAAATTGCAGATGTATGAGCTAAATGAACAATTGTTTTGTTTTAAACTTCTAAGCTAGTTTCTTACATAGCAACAGATAATTGGAACAATAGTAGCCCTTGAAGTTCGTTCCTAAACCAGGTGCCCAGATCAAATCAAGTGGCTCCTAGAGTGCTAAATGGCATGCCAATGTCAACTGTTCTACCTATTCCTGTATGCAGGGAATTTATTATGCTAACTCATTTAGTCAGCTGATGTTGACTAATACACAACGTGATGTATTGGTCGATGTGCAGGTGCCCCCTTGGCTGGCCAACAGAGAGAAGAGAATTCCATTGGCTGTGATACCCAGGCCAGGGAGCCCAGGCTGGTCTATTGTTGACCTAAGGTTTGGATGACTTCACTGGTGATTTTGTCTAGCATGACTGACAGATTGCATACTTTTGTTTTCATCTTAATTTCCCACTCCCCATGAATCGGACCACAGATGAAGGTGTAGAGGGTTATGTCTCTTACTCTCCCCAGGACAGTCATTCATTTACACCTGTTCCAGAGTGTAGGTGTGGGAGCATGGAGGTGAGTCCTGAAAATTTTGTGATGGGCACTGACTCCTCTAGTGTGTGGTTATGTATCCACAAGGCAAACAAGAAAAAGTCATTTTTATAAATTGGAAGAACATCCCAAGATGGATATAGTGACCAGTCTGGAAAATGTCATATCTAGTCATTAAAGTCAATCAGTTAATGACTGTTATTCCTACTGGTGGGCATGAACATGGTGTGGAAATGGACAAGGTCTGCATCTGGGTCAGACTACTTCAGGGCTTGTTGCATTATTCCCAAAAACTGACAGTAAAATAAAATGATATATGACCTAGTCAAGAAAATAAAAGATAAGTGATTGTGGACCTGAAGTAGCAGCAACACCAATGTTAGAGGAAAAACACATATCCCTATTTCTGGTTTCCATGAAGAGAAGCTTTCCCTAAGCACATGCCATGCCTCTCTCCACCCTTTTACTCACTACATCATCAGGGAATAAGCATGACTTATCTGATGGTCAATTTGAAGAAAATTAGTGAACGTGTTCAGATCAGTTCTATCCTTCTTTCAAATTCAAAGAGTGGAACAAGTGTTAGGGACTCACAATTCAAATAATATTCTCTCTCTCTCTCTCTCTCCATATATATATATATATATATATATATATATATATATCCTCCCTCTATCGCCTCCCTCTGTATTAATTCCATTCTCTCCCTCTTGTGGTGGGGAGAAGGGCAAACTCAGCATATATCACGTCCATCATTGTGACCAGAAAGACAGAACACTGTGAGAGCCAGACTGGGTCAAATAGCCACGCCTATGTCCAACAGGGTAGGCTACTGAAGAACCATGTGGAACAGAGAAGGGACAGTCCTCCACAGGAGATGGAAGGAAATTTCTAGGAGGCAGAATAATTGTGAACCAAGAAAATACTATCCAGATGCTAAGCCTGGATTTCTGTTAGCTAAACCCCTTCTCTTTCTCACCAAATCCAGTGCCAAGTATTCAAACTCTGCCTTCAAATATAACAAATGTATCCCATCCTTTCTGTTTCTACTTGCAGAAACCAAATCAAATCATCTTTTACCTAGACAAATGCAACAGCTTCCTAATACATTCCCCATTTCCTAAATCAACATAGCAGTAACTCATGTTTAAATGGTATTTTACATTTTACAAAGGGTGGTAGCAGTAGCGGTGGTGGCGGCAGTTGTGGTGGTAGTAGTAACTGCAGTAGTAGTAGCAGTGGTAGAAGTAACAGTCACAGCAGTAGTAGCTGCTACGACCATAACTCTCTTGACTTGCCATAATGATCAACAGTATTGTTCTTATTTGACCTTCGCGACAACAGGATAAAGTAGGCATGGCCATATCTTTATTTTATAAATAAACTCAGAGAGAGAGGAGTGGTGGCTTGCCCAAGTTGACACAATGTCTCAGTGGCAAAGCCAGGACTCCTTTGACTAATCTGGGGCCTTTCCCATTGCATCCATAAGCTCTGCAAGAGAGTGAAGACGAGGCTACTGGACACCAAGTAGATAAAAGACACTGGGACCTGTTGATTAAGAAATTGGACCCTGGACACATGAAAAGATGCTCAACACCACTAATTATAAGAGAAATGCAAATCAAAACTACTAAAACCACCTCACACCTGTGAGAATGGCTATCATCATGGGTTTAACAGATACAAACTACTGTGTATAAAATAGACAAGAAACAAGGATTTACCTCATAGTACAAGGAATTATACTCATTATCTTGTAATAACCTATAATGGAGTATACTCTGCAAAAATACTGAATCTCTATTCTGTGCACCCAAGGCTAACACAACATTAGAAAGCAACTATACTTAGGTTTCAAAAGAAAAAGAAGAATTTGGGCCCTCGAGCCAGGATCCCTCAGGCAAGTGGCTTATGTCTCTCTGCCTCCACCTGCACACTGTAACATGTGGACAGCACCAGATCTACCTGACAGGGTGGCTGAGAAGATTAAACGTGATGGTCCACTAAAGCTCTTGGCACAGTGTCTGCTATGAGGTCTGTGCTCAGTAATTGTGAATCAAGGTTGTAAATATGCAATTAAGGAGATAATGTTAGGAGCCGCGGGGGAAAAACCTGTCAGAGATCCTTGTTCTTTACTAAGAGAAAGGCAATTTGGGGTGGCGATCAAGGTGTCCCGCCCTTTTACACTGATTGGTGTGGCAGTGGACAGGGGACTTCGTTTTGATCACTTTTAAATGTATGAGGAAATCTGTCCAGTGGCTTCTAGGAAAGCCTGATAAAGGGCCAGGAGTGGAAGAGGAAGCCTCCCTTAGCCACCCCTCCCATCCTCTTATCTGGATGTTCTCCTGTACAGACAAGATGCCTCAAGCGCTAGAAGCCAGCTTGTAACCTTGAGAATAGGTATGGCTGACTCAATCAGTCAGGAGAGGAACCACAGCAGTTATGTGGACATGGAACTTTTAATATGAAGAACTGTTCTCTAGCACTTAACTACTGAAAGGGGTAAAAAAGGATACTAAGAGGTCCAGAAACAGCAGATGGGGAAAAAAAGCAACCTCCAGGCTGAGGGAGAGTGGACGATTGACTACGGACCTCACACACTCTCTTCAAAGAGGGCGGGCTGCACAGGGCAGCGATGGAGAAACTCACCAGGGGGAGCTGGCCAGAGCTGATCAGTAGAGGTGGCCCCAGGGGGGAGAGCAGCTGCCTGAGGGTGCAGCCAGGGCTGCTACTGGAGTGGCCACCAGGCGGGAAGGGCATGGCCTGAGAGTGGGGCTGGAGCTGGCCTGTGAGAAACACAGGGCTCCTGAGCTGAATTTCAAATGGAGAAGTGGAATTGAGAAGAGAAGTCGTTTTCTGCCATCATCCTGCCAGTGTTCCTCCAACACCCTCTATTGATGTAGCCTAACATCAAGCCGGCTGGCAAAAGAAGCCATGTTTCCAAGGTCCAGATCTAGTATCGCAAGGCAGGGCAAAGGATAGATCTGGAGCTGAGGAAGCACATCTACATACCGAGGGTAGCAGAGAGAAGGATGCAAGAATGACTTCATCCAGCCACAAAATCCCTCCCTTGCTTCTTGTTGGATAAATAATAAATATTCCTATGGCTTAAGCCACTATCCGTTGCGTTTTCTGTTTCTTGCAATCTAACACATTCTTAATAGGAACAGCAAGACTGTTGGGGTATCTTTAGTGAGCTGTCCACCTAGTGAGTGAAGCTCTGCTATACGCTTCCAGTCAGGTCCGAATGCATTATGGAGGACACTCTGTAGTATCTCAGGCCCCTGAACTGGCACCTTAAGGACTGCAAAATGGAAAAATAAACATGTTGCTGTGGACAGCACGTAGTTCTTTACAGCCTCTCCTTCCTCCGTCACTGTCGTTCTTTCCTCTGAGATGTAGAGTTCAGCTCCCTGCAGGGCCAAGCACACAACCATTCCCACCCCTCCTAGTCACCCAACACCAGGCTGTACTCACAGAACAGGACTTTTCTGCTTTCCTTTATGCCAAAGGCTCTCTTGCTCCTAGGACCTCCGCTCTGTGTGGAACAGAGAAGGAAACGAGGAAACACGATTTGCTGTGCTTTTCCGCTCTGCTCTCTCAGAGAGATATCACTTTTGATAGTCAAACCTCATCTAGAGACAGGCACATTATTTGATGCCAATGGTAGCAGGGTCCACAGGCAACCTGTCTCCCTGGAGCCTCTGAACACCTTTAAAGACATCCTTTTTTAGTTGTGGGTGCCACATATCCCAAGGATGAGCCAGTTCTCATCGCTATGACATCTGGTCTCTTAATAATAGTATTATTATTATTATTATTAATCTATGCACTAAACCAGCAGTTCTCGAAATATAGCTGGGAACTCCCGGATGTTCCAAAGATACTTTCGGAAGGTCCTTGAGATCAAAACTATTTTCATAAGAATACTAACACACTGCCATTTTCACTCTCATTTTCTCCCAGTAGGGTTCTCCAGGGACTGCATTGCATGCGAAGTCGCAATAGATTATAAAGCACAGGTAGATATAAGAATCCAGTTGTCTTCTATTTAGCCAGATTTTAAAGAGATTTGAGAAAAGGTAAAATAGTGCCATTATTCTCAGTAAATTTGTTTTGGAAAACCAGTTGTTCATTAAAATTATGTTATTTATCTTACCGTGTAATAAGTCTATTATATTTTTTTAATTCTGAACAATTTTAATCTTCCCTTAGAAGTTTCTTCTTCTTTTTTTTTTTTTTTTTTTTTTTGTTGCATGGCACATGGGATCTTAGTTCCCCAACCAGGAATCGAACCCATGCCCCCTGCATTGGAAGTGTGGAGTGTTAACCACTGGACCACCACAGAAGTCTCTAGAAGTTTTTTCTTTAAACAAGAAATTCCATTCCTTGCTTAGTTAAATTCAAATTCCAATATTTTGTTCAATAAGCATTTCACTGCTATTTAATGGCTGCATGTAGGGTCAAATTTGTATTGTCCTAAATATGTAAACAGTCACCATGCCTCATGCATGTTCTAAGTAATGAGTAGTGTACATAGTGATCTCTCAGTTGTTTTAATTAATTGTATTTTTTAATGAATTAATAATTTTTTAATTTATAAAAAGTACTGTATGGGGTTCTCAAAAATTTTTAGGTATGGTAAAGGGCTTTATATGGATATCTTTTATTTCACATTTTTATTAGTGTTTTTTAAAAAGCAAGAATAAGCACAATTATAAAATTTGATGATTACCTGGAGTTGGAAAGAATAGTGAATATGCAAGAAGATAGAATCAGAAATCTCAATTAGCTATAGCAATGGTCAAAACCCAACAAAATGAAAAAAATAATTGAAACACCCTTGGACTTAGAGCTAAAAATCATCCACAGGAAGAAAAGGGAGAGTCTAACAGAAGTCCATTGAAAAATGCTTATTCCCTGGAAACCCTAGGGAATACTTGGGAGCACACACACCATAAATGAAGCACTCTCAAAAAAAGAAAATAGGGCTTCCCTGGTGGCGCAGTGGTTGAGAGTCCGCCTGCCGATGCAGGGGACACGGGTTCGTGCCCTGGTCCGGGAGGATCCCACGTGCTGCGGAGCGGCTGGGCCCGTGAGCCATGGCCACTGGGCCTGCGCGTCCGGAGCCTGTGCTCTGCAACGGAAGAGGCCACAACAGTGAGAGGCCCATGTACTGCAAAAAAAAAAAAGAAAAGAAAAGAAAAATGCTTAGATTTTTTCATTGATAAGCAGTGGTCAGAAAAAGAGTGAGTAAAGTCTTAGGTTTGTTTTGTTTTGTTTGCTGCTTTTTTTTTTTTTTTTTTTTTTTGCTGCATTGGATATCACCTATACAAAACGCTGACTAAGAATGCATAACCTCAATCCAATCACAAGGAAACATCAGACAAAAACAAATGAGGAACATTCCCTTAAAGCAAAAATAGGAAGGACTATATTATTCAAAAATTACAATGTTATAAAAGACAAAGAAAGACTGTAGAAATATTCCAAATTAAAGGAGGCTAAAGAGATAAGATAAACTGAAATAGGTCTTACTGGGTGTTATCGACTGAATACTTGTGTCCCCCCAAAATTCATATGTTGACGTCCTAACCCCCCAATGTGACTGTATTTGGAGATGGGGCCTCTAAGGAAGTAACTAAGGTTAAATGAAGTCATAAGGACGGGGTCCTGATCTGGTAGATTAGTGAACTATAAGAAGAGACACCAGGGGCTTCCCTGGTGGTGCAGTGGTTCAGAATCTGCCTGCCAGTGCAGGAGACACGGGTTCCAGCCCTGGTCTGGGAAGATCCCACATGCCACGGAGCAACTGGGCCCGTGAGCCACAACTACTGAGCCTGCGCGTCTGGAGCCTGTGCTCCGCAACAAGAGAGGCCGCGATAGCGAGAGGCCCGCACACCACGATGAAGAGTGGCCCCTACTCGCCGCAACTGGAGAAAGCCCTCGCACAGAAACGAAGACCCAACGCAGCCAAAAATAAATACATAAATAAATAAAAATATATTTAAAAAAAAAAAGAAGAAGAGACACAAGAGGGCTTGCTTGCTCTCTCTCCATGCATGAGTACCAAGGAAAGGCCACACAAGGGCATGGTGAGAAGGCAGCTCACTGCAAGGTGGGAAGAGAGCTCCCACCACAAACCAACAATACTGGCACCTTGATCTCAGACTTCCAGCCTCCAGAACTGTGAGAAAATAAATTTCTGTGTTTAAAAAAAGAGAAAGAGAGCTTCTAAGTTGGTGAACATATGGAGATTCAAGGAGGGTAATATACTCAGAGAGCATGTAACTCTGCACCCCTTCCCACATACCTTGCCCTATGCATCTCTTCCATCTGGCTATTCCTGAGTTATATCCTTTTATATATTTCTCCTTTCAGGAGAAATTAGGGAAATAAATCATCATTAGAACATCAGAGTAATAAACACTGTAGGCAGGATCCACAAATCAATACTAAAATTAATGGGTGCAAGTTTAAGAAGAAACAAGATATTTGCATAGTCTCAAATTATCGCTTTCCCAATCCCAACAAAAAAAATATTAATTGCAAAGGCAAAAACAGTAACTAAATGGTAACTATACAGTGGAGAAACCTGGCAGATATCACCTTAACCTTGTGATCAAGGTAAACATCTAATAAGACGTATCTATATCATGTACCCCAATATGATACATTAAGAAGAGACATTACTTCTATGGTATTCTCCTGAATAATGCATAACCTCAATCTAGGTATAATATCAAACAATACCAGAAAATGTCAGACAAACCAAACCAAGGGACATTCTAAATAACTGGCCAGGATGCTTCAAAAGTCTCAAGGTCATGAAAGACAAAGAAAGACTGAATAACTGTCACAGATTGAAATGAAGAAGACATGACAACTAAATGAATGCCATCCTGATTGGATCCTGGAACAGTAAAGGACATTAGTAGAAAAGCTGGTGAAAACTGAATAAAGTTTATGGTTTAGTTAATAAAAAAGAAAAAAACTGATAATCTAGTAAGTAAAATGTTTCTCTGAGTTCTGTGAGCCACTCTAGCAAATTATTCAAACACAAGGAGGGGGTCATGGGAACCTCTGATGTATAGCTGGTCAGTCAGAAGCACAGGTGACAACAAGGACTTGTGAGTTGTATGTGCTGGGATGGAGGGGGAGGTTTTGTGGGACTGAGCCCTTAACCTATGAGACCTGATGCTATCTCCAGGTAGAGAGCGTCAGAAATGAGTTATTCGCTTGGTGGTATTAGAAAACACACAATTGGTGTCAGAATTGGGATTTACTAGAACAGCCCTAGATCATGAAAACATATGGCTTGGGAAGAGAAAGGATGAAAGGACAGGGGACGAGGAACTTTTGATTCCTGGGTGGCCGTGTGGTCACCCATGGTATAGAGAAGCAGCTGTGCCACAATCTGTTACTAAAGGTAAAAGTTTTCAGTGGAATTTAGAGATAAATCCAGTTCCCAGGGAGTTCATTCCCTGATTGCATAAGGAAATATAAACAAATAAGAGAAAGGCAAAATATTCAATCCCTTGGTGGGAGGAGGACAGAAGCAAGCAACTATGGAAAACAGGGGGTACAGTGTAAGAAGTTGTTTCATTGTGAATCAGTATCATCAGCTTCCTGAGGAACCTTTACTAAAATGGATTATGAGAATACTAACTTAGGAGCTGTGTCTTTGGTTCTGAATGGTGCAGAGTGGAAGAGTATGTTTGGGTTGATCAAGGACCCACAGCTCACTATGGAACTGAAGGGGAGCAGAGCTTGCCACCCCAAAATGTCTCTTTGGCAGGATTACTTTACGCTGATTATTTTTAAGAAACCAGCAGACACAGGAAAAGCTCTGAAAACTGAGAAGTTACCCTTTTGTAAGAGACATTTACATTTATAAGGGAAATCACCATTTGTAAGGGTCTTTCCCTCTCTGTACCACTAAGAGATGGATGACTCTAAACCTAGAAATTCTTATCAATGGAAAAGACAATGACTTAAATCTGCACAACAACCTTATCCTTATTTACTGTGCTTTGCTTGATAATCTCCCATAACTGGCTTCCCCCACTCCCAACATCTTCTTTGGTCCTTAGCTGGAGATGGTATTTAAGGTTGTGTCTTGGGCCATTTCCAAGAGTTACTCTGTTTTCCTGGACACCTCCCATGTATATAGGAGGTATATGTGTTATTAAACTTCATTGTGTTTTTTCTCCTGTTAATCTGTTTTTTATTACAGGGGAGGGTCTCAGCCAAAAACCAAAAAAGGTAGAGGGAACATTATTTTTCATCCCCAACAGAGTAATCACAGATGGTTATATGTGATCCAGACACAAAGCAGTTTATTCCTGAAGAGCCAGCCCGGTGGACTGGATAAAAGACACAGTAAGGTCTGTTTACCTTGAGAAGGGGGAACTGTCTCCCTCCCCCTGTGAACGCCAAGTGGAATACCAGCTGAAGCAGCTGGTATGTTTTGTATGAAAGCCATGTGGGACTGGCTTTAAGTTGACTGGGATATTCACCTGCAGATTGCCCAGGTCATGGTAAATGTTGTGGTTAAGGGCGCCCTTTTCACATGGACACCCCATATAAGCTAGTTGCAAAACCAGAAACCAGTTCAAATTTGCTGTCTCAGTTTCCCCTCATAGGTATTACAGATAATAATAAAAATGTTCGATTAATGAACAAGAGAATGGGGAGAGGCTGAGGGGAGAGTCTGGGGATTCTTCCCAACAAGGTTAAAATTTTTAAAGCGTTCTTAAGAAATAAGGTGAACAAAGCAAATACTGATAGCCACAAAACAAAGAGGAAACAGAAAGGGGAGAGCCTCGGGGACTCCTCCCAGCAGGTGGAAGTCTTTAGATGGTTATTAATAAATGGAATGAATAAAATGGACATTGATGAGTTAAAACCAAGGCTTTAATGCAGCACCACCAAAGGCTGGGTGAGACAAAGGGACCCCCTGCTGGTCCCCCAACATTAAGGACCCCAAACAAGTCTGCTCTATTTACCCCAGTTTAGAGAAATTTTAAAAGCTGGAAGGCAGATATTACAATGGGAAACCTGACCCACAATCTCTTGGGACAGAGGTTAGGCAGATTAATCAAAATAAAGATTAACAAAAGAGTCAGGGATGGGGTGTTGGGTGGCACCTGGGGGAGTGTGTGAGGTCCGTCTTAGTTGCAGAAGAACTACTCCAAGATATGTGTTAGATTGATATGTATAACCCTTGAGGAGGAACTAGGACTCTGTTTTATTGCTGAACTATTGTCAATACTTTTTTTTAGTTTTTCTGCTTTTCCTTTGTTTCTGCATTCCCTCCCTTCCCTAATTAGCAGCTGCCTGTGCCTGCTCTTTGGAACTCAAGAAAGGCCTAGGAAACTAAAGCTTTTTTTTTTCGTAAACAAGAAATGGGGGGGCTTCCCTGGTGGCGCAGTGGTTGAGAGTCCGCCTGCCGATGCAGGGGACACGGGTTCGTGCCCCGGTCCGGGAAGATCCCACGTGCCGCGGAGCAGCTGGGCCCGTGAGCCATGGCCGCTGAGCCTGCGCGTCCGGAGCCTGTGCTCCGCGACGGAGAGGCCACAACAGTGAGAGACCCGCGTACCGCAAAAAAAAAAAAGAATCTGCCCTTCCACGGCAGGGGGAGCAAGTTTGATCCCTGATTAAGAACTAAGATCCCGCACGCCTCGCAGTGTGGCCAAAATAAAAAGCCCCAACCCCTTGACAGTCCTTCTGTTGTTTCTAACCTTGAATTCTCCATCTTTTCCTCTCCCTTGCAGCCACTGGGCATGGGACAAGTTGTGGGCACGAGATCCCAGGACACTGTAGGCTGCAGTGCGGCTCCCTGGAAAGAACAATGTTCATGTGTGACAGGTACAAACACTGCTGTGTCAAAGGCCTCTTCGTGGCAGAGCCCATGGTGCCACCACCTGTCCATAAACCTAAGAAGCCATACAAAAAACACACAGCCTGCCAAAACAAGAAGCAAAAAATTTCTACAACAATGTAACCCCTAGAATCTCCAAGGTTTCAAAGTACTATCACTTCCCCATAAATTGTTGGGCTTCCTCCTTCTGGGGCTTCAATTTATGACCAGCCTCAAAGCTCCTGTTTTTTATATCTCTCTGTCATTCACTCAATAAACAATTTGTATGTATCCTACAAGAATGATTGCCATTTGGACTCATCCGTGGGGTGTTTGTCAGCTTGGGTCTTCCAAGAGCCAATGCCAAGACAGAATTAGACCCGAAAAGATTTATTAAGGGGAAACGCCTGTGATGGAGGGCGATGAGAGGGAGCAGGAGTAGGCAGCAGTAGGCAGGGAGAGGCTCCAGACTGCAATGCTGGTCTGATACCTGTAAAAGGCGAGACAGACAGAAGGCGCATTGGATAGGAGGAGCCTGAGGCTGCAGACCTAAGAAAGTCTCAGCCGGGCCCATGGAGAGTCCCAAAACAAGAATTGCTCCTCAGAGGAGCCCCACCCAGGGCAGGGCTGACCAGGCACTGGGTTCAGTCACTGGCTAGCCCTGGAGAACACGACCTTGGGAGAAGGCTATTGTAGATCTGGAAGTACGGCAGCTGAAGGCTCTCCACCAACTACATCCTCAAAGCAGCTCTCCTGAAGGGAGATCTGAGTGGTATACCCCATGGCTGCCACAGAGCATAAGAGAGAGAGAAAGGAGCTGAACGTGTATATGTAGCCTGCCACGTAGGTTGACTAATGAGGTACTCATTTACTCATTTGTGTAATAAAATGGACAACATACATAGATCCAACATTGGTAATACCCTCTGAAAGCAAGGCAATGACTTTGGTGACTCAGATGTGCCGAGCCATAATATAAAACTGGCATAAACCTGTCAGAAGGCTGAGTGGAAACATGTACAACGAAACAGGACTTCTATTCATTCAATCCAGTTAATGCTACTTCTGGGAATCTATCCAATGTAAGTTATTCAAAAGAAGCAAAAAAGCTCAATATTCCTCCAACTCCATTTTTATTTCTTAAGATTGCTTTGCTATCCAGGGTCTTTTGTGTTTCCATACAAATTGTGAAATTTTTTGTTCTAGTTCTGTGAAAAATGCCTTTGGTAGTTTGATAGGGATTGCATTGAATATGTAGATTGCTTTGGGTAGTAAAGTCATTTTCACAATGTTGATTCTTCCAATCCAAAAACATGGTATATCTCTCCACCTGTTTGTGTCATCTTTAATTTCTTTCAGCAGTGTCTTATAGTTTTCTGCATACAGGTCTTTTGTCTCCTTAGGTAGGTTTATTCCTAGGTATTTTGTTGTTCTTGTTGCAATGGTAAATGGGAGTGTTTCCTTAATTTCTCTTTCAGATTTTTCATCATTAGTGTATAGGAATGCAAGACATTTCTGTGTATTAATTTTGTATCCTGCTACTTTACCAAATTCATTGATTAGCTCTAGTAGTTTTCTGGTAGCATCTTTAGGATTCTCTATGTATAGTATCATGTCATCTGCAAATAGTGACAGCTTTACTTCTTCTTTTCCAATTTGGATTCCTTTTATTTCTTTTTCTTCTCTGATTGCTATGGCTAAAACTTCCAAAACTACATTGAATAATAGTGGTGAGAGGGGACAACCTTGTCTTGTTTCTGATCTTAGACGAAATGGTTTCAGTTTTTCACCATTGAGAATGATGTTGGCTGTGGGTTTGTCATATATAGCCTTTATTATGTTGAGGTAAGTTCCCTCTATGCCTACTTTCTGGAGGGTTTTTATCATAAATGGGTGTTGAATTTTGTCAAAAGCCTTTTCTGCATCTATTAAGATGATCATATGGTTTTTCTCCTTCAATTTGTTAATATGGTGTATCACATTGATTGATTTGCGTATTTTGAAGAATCCTTGCATTCCTGGGATAAACCCCACTTAAACATGATTTATGGTCCTTTTAATGTGCTGTTGGATTCTGTTTGCTAGTATTTTTTTTTTTTTTTTTTGCAGTACGTGGACCTCTCACTGTTGTGGCCTCTCCCACTGTGGAGCACAGGCTCCAGACGCGCAGACTAAGCAGCCATGGCTCACGGGCCCAGCCGCTCCGTGGTATGTGGGATCTTCCTGGACCAGGGCACGAACCTGTGTCCCCTGCATCAGAGGGCGGACTCTCAACCACTGCGCCACCAGGGAAGCCCCTGTTTGCTAGTATTTTGTTGAGGATTTTTGCATCTATGTTCATCGGTGATATTGACCTATAGTCTTTTTTTTGTGTGACATCTTTGTCTGGTTTTGGTATCAGGGTGATGGTGGCCTCGTAGAATGAGTTTGGGAGTGTTCCTCCCTCTGCTATATTTTGGAAGAGTTTGAGAAGTATGGGTGTTAGCTCTTCTCTAAATGTTTGACAGAATTCACCTGTGAAGCCATCTGGTCCTGGGCTTTTGTTTGTTGGAAAATTTTTAATCACAGTCTCAATTTCAGTGCTTGTAATTGGTCTGTTTATATTTTCTATTTCTTCCTGGTTCAGTCTCAGAAGGTTGTGCTTTTCTAAGAATTTGTCCATTTCTTCCATGTTGTCCATTTTATTGGCATCTAGTGGCTTGTAGTAATCTCTCATGATCCTTTGTTTTTCTGCAGTGTCAGTTGTAACTTCTCCTTTTTCATTTCTAATTCTATTGATTTGAGTCTTCTCCCTTTTTTTCTTGGTGAGTCTGGCTAGTGATTTATCAATTTCGTTTATCTTCTCAAAGAAACAGCTTTTAGTCTTACTGATCTTTGTTATCATTTCCTTCATTTCTTTTTCATTTATTTCTGATTTGATCTTTATCATTTCTTTCCTTCTGCTAACTTTGGGGGTTTTTTGTTCTTCTTTCTCTACTTCCTTTAGTTGTAAGGTTAGATTGTTTATTTGAGATGTTTCTTGTTTCTTGAGGTAAGATTGTATTGCTATAAACTTCCCTCTTAGAACTGCTTTTGCTGCATCCCATAGGTTTTGGCTTGTCGTGTTTTCATTTTCATTTGTTCCTAGGTATTTTTGATTTCCTCTGTGATCTCTTGGTTATTTAGTGGTGTTTTTTTTAGTCTCCATGTGTTTGTATATTTGACTGATTTTTTCCTGTAATTTCTATCTAGTCTCATAGTGTTGTGGTCCAAAAATATACTTGATACAATTTCAATTTTCTTAAATTTACCAAGGTTTGATTTGTGACCCAAGAGAGACTGGAGACTGTTCCATGAGCACTTGACAAGAAAGTGTATTCTGTTGTTTTTGGATGGAATGTCTTATAAATATCAATTAAGTCCATCTTGTTTCATGTGTCATTTAAAGCTTGTGTTTCCTTATTTATTTTCATTTTGGATGATCTGTCCTTTGGTAAAAGTGGGGTGTTAAAGTCTCCTACTATGATTGTGTTACTGTTGGTTTCCCCTTTTATGGCTGTTAGTATTTGCCTTATGTATTGAGGTGCTCCTGTGTTGGGTGCATAAATATTTACAATTGTTATGTCTTCTTGGATTGATCCCTTGATCATTATGTAGTGTCCATCTTTGTCTCTGGTAATAGTCTTTATTTTAAAGTCTATTTTGTCTGATATGAGAATTGATACTCCAGCTTTCTTTTGATTTCCATTTGCATGGAATATCTTTTTCCAACACCTCACTTTCCGTCTGTATGTGTCCCTAGGTCTGAAGTGGGTCTCTTGTAGACAGCATATATACGGGTCTTGTTTTTGTATCCATTCAACCTGTCTATGCCTTTTGGTTGGAGCTTCTAATCTGTTTACATTTAAGGTAATTATTGATATGTATGTTCCTATTACCATTTTCTTAATTGTTTTGGGTTTGTTATTGTAGGTCTTTTCCTTTTCTTGAGTTTCCTGCCTAGAGAAGTTCCTTTAGCATTTGTTGTAAAGCTGGTTTGGTGGTGCTGAATTATCTTAGCTATTGCTTGTCTGTAAAGGTTTTAATTTCTTTGTCAAATCTGAATGAGACCCTTGCTGGGTAATCTTGGTTGTAGGTTTTTCCCTTTCATCACTTTAAATATGTCCTGCCACTCCCTTCTGGCTTGCAGAGTTTCTGCTGAATGATCAGCTGTTAACCTTATGGGGATTCCCTTGTATGTTATTTGTTGTTTTTCCCTTGCTGCTGTTAATATTTTTCTTTGTATTTAATTTTTGATAGTTTGATTAATATGTGTCTTGATGTGTTTCTCCTTGGATTTATCCTGTATGGGACTCTCTGCACTTCCCGGACTTGATTGACTATTCCCTTTCCCATATTAGGGAAGTTTTCAACTATAATCTCTTCAAATATTTTCTCGCCCTTTTTTTTTTCTTCTTCTTCTTCTGGGACCCCTATAATTCGAATGTTGGTGCATTTAATGGTGTCCCAGAGGTCTCTGAGACTGTCCTCAATTCTTTTCATTCTATTTTCTTTATTCTGCTCTGTGGTAGTTATTTCCACTATTTTGTCTTCCAGGTCACTTATCCATTCTTCCAACTCAGTTATTCTGCTATTGATCCCTTCTAGAGAATTTTTAATTTCATTTATTGTGCTGTTCATCATTGTTTGTTTGCTTTTTAGTTCTTCTAGGTCCTTGTTAAATATTTATTGTATTTTGTCCATTCTATTTTCAAGATTTTGGGTCATCTTTACTATCATTGCTCTGAATTCTTTTTCAGGTAGACTGCCTATTTCCTCTTCATTTGTTTGATCTGGTGGGTTTTTACCTTGTTCCTTCATCTGCTGTGTATTTCTCTGTCTTCTCATTTTGCTTAACTTACTGTGTTTGGGGTCTCCTTTTCGAAGCCTGAAGGTTTGTATTTCCCATTGTTTTTGGTGTCTGTCCCCAGTGGGTAAGGTTGGTTCAGTGGGTTGTGTAGGCTTCCTGGTGAAGGGGACTGGTGCCTGTATTCTGGTGGATGAGGCTGGATTTTGTCTTTCTGGTGAGCGGGACCATATCTGGTGGTGTGTTTTGGGGTGTCTGTGAACTTATTATGATTTTAAGCAGCCTCTCTGCTAATGGGTGGGGTTGTGTTCCTGTCTTTCTAGTTGTTTGGCATAGTGTGTCCAGCACTGTAACTTGATGGTCATGGAGCTGAGTCTTAGCATTGAGATGGAGATCTCTGGGAGAGTTCTCAGTGTGTGATATTCTGTGGGGCTGGGAGGTCTCTGGTGGACCAATGTCCTGAACTCGGCTCTCCCACCTCCGAAGCTCAGGCCTGACACCAGCCAGAGCACCAAGACCCTGTCAGCCACATCGCTCAGAAGAAAAGGGAGAAAAAATAAATAAAATAAATAAAATAAAATAAAGTTATTTAAATAAAAAATATATTATTAAAAATAAAAAAGTAATTAAAAAAGAAAGGAAGAAGAGAGCAACCATACCAACTAACAAACCTACCAATGATAACAAGCACTAAAAACTGTACTAAAAATAAAATAAAATAAAGGAAGAGATCAACCAAATCAATAAACAAATCTACCAATGATAATAAGCTCTAAATACTAAACTAAGATAAACATAAAGCCAGGAACAAATTAGATGCAGAAAGCAAACCCCAAGTCTGTAGTTGCTCCCAAAGTCCACCACCTCAATTTTAGGATGATTCGTTGTCTATTCAGGTATTCCACAGATGCAGGGTACATCAGGTTGATTGTGGAGATTTAATCCGCTGCTCCTGAGGCTGCTGGGAGAAATTTCCCTTTCTCTTCTTTGTTCGCACAGCTCCTGGGGTTCAGCTTTGCATTTGGCCCCGTCTCTGCATGTAGGTTGCCTGAGGTCATCTTTTTGGAAGTTGAGGTCTTCTGCCAGCGTTCAGTAGGTGTTCTGTAGGAGTTCCTCCAGATGTAGATGCATTTTTGATGTATTTGTCGGGAGGAAGGTGATCTCCATGTCTTACTCCTCCGCCATCTTGAAGGTCCCTCTCTGTGGCCGGTTCTTAAACAACAAGTTGAAAACCGGTGCTCCGGGGCACTGCAATTCACAAAGACTGCAGAGTTGTAAATGACAGCTATCCTCAAAAAATGTCTTGGGGTAAGATATGTAAGAGGACCCTTCCATAGACAAAATAGGTAATCAACAAGGATGTAATGTATAGAACATAGAACTTGACTCAACACACTGTAATCACCAGAAGAGAATATATAATACTGGTAACAATTTGAGGCAGCAAGGACCTCCTCTAACTGGCCCCCTCGATTCTGCCTTAAGGGTCGTCGGATGTGTGTGATAGCACAGGCCCTGGATCTCTTTAGTCAGCTGAGACCAGTGCTGCTGGTGTCCCTCCAGTCCCATCCCCCAACCCCCCATACCAAAAAAACTTAAATACCATTTCCCTACCTCATATCTTAGACCAAAATTAATTCCAGGTGGTTTTAAAATGACAGTGTGAAAAATAAAAGTAATAAAAGATCATAGCATTAAATATTTAATTTGAGAGTGAGGAAGTTCTAAGTATGACTGTAAAGGCAAAACTGATATGAATAATCTACTTACATAGCATAAAATATTAGCTTTCTGTATGACAAAAGATATCATTTTGAAATGTATCCATATTGTTGCAGGTATCAATAGTTCACTTCTTTTTATTTATGAATACTATTCCATTGTATAAATTATACCACAATTTATTCATCCACTGATTAGTCGATGGACATTTGGGTTGTTTCCAGTTTGGGGCAATTACAAATAAATCTTCTGTGAACATTCATATGCAAGTCTTTGCAAGAACCTATGCTTTCTTTTCTCTCAGGTAAATACCTAGGAGTGGAATAGCCGGGTCACGTGGTAGGTGAATGTTTAACTTTTTAAGAAAATACCAACTGTTTTCCAAGATGGATGTGTCATTTTACATTCCCACCAGCGGTCTATGAAAGTTCCAGCTCTTCCTCATCCTCACCAACATCTAGTATAGTCAGTCTTTTTAAATTTAACCACTCCTGGGACATCCCTGGAGGTCCAGTGTTTAAGAGTCCGTGCTTCCACTGCAGGGGGCACGGGTTCCACCCCTGGTTGGGGAACTAAGATCCCGCATGCCACACAGCCAAAAAAAAAAAAATTAACCACTCTAATAAGTGTGTAGTGGTATCTCATGGTGGTTTTAATTTGCATTTCTTTAATAATTAATTACCAAAAAAAAAGTGTGTTGTGTATGATTCCATTTATACAAAATTCTAGAAAATTCCAAGTAAGCTATGTGGGTAGAAAGCAGATCAGAGGTTGCCTGGGGATATAAGGGTTGGGTGGAGAGGACTGGAGGGAGGGATTACAAAGGGGCATGAGGACACTTGGAGGGGTGATAGGTATTTCATTATCTTGATTGTGGTGATGGCCTAGCAGAGGTATACATGAGTTTAAAACTTACCAAATAGTACACTTTATATGTGTGCAGTGTATTGTATGTCAATGATACCTCAAAAAAACAAACAAACAAACAACTTTAAAGGGAAATCACTGATGGTCCAGTGGTTAAGACTCTGCCCTTCCACTGCAGGGGGCACAGGTTTGATCCCTGGTTGGGGAAATAAAATCCCACATGCTGTGTGGCAACTAAATAAATAAATAAGTTTTTTTAAAGCTGTTAAAATAAATCTCAAAGTGAAACAGAAAACTTAAAGTATCATAAATTTAAAAAGTTAAAAGTTAAAAGATAAAAGCCAAACTGAGACATAGATGAGTGTTGATACCTTTAAAATATAACAGGTTATCATAAAGTAACAAGGAAAACATGAAACCCCAACAGAAAATGGATAAGTGACATGAACTAGCAACTTAACTGCTAAAATAGCCAAAAAATATGGGGGGAAAAAATCCATCTTACTTGTAATCAAATTGATGCAAATTAAAAGTACAACGAGATCTCGAGATTTCGTTTTTTATCTGTCAGTTAGTCAGATATTCAAAAGATTTGCAAACCCAAGTTTGACAAAGTATAAACGGAAACAAGTTTCATCATCAGACACTCCTATTGAGGGTTAAATGGGTAAATTCTGGTGGGCATTTAGCTATTCTGGGGAGATGTAGGAGAAATTTTGCATCACCACTATCCAGCAAAGCTTCATAACAATTCCCTTTTTTTTCAAGTTCTTTTTCAGCCACTGACACCTCAGCCCATGGGCCCTGGGTCTCAAAGTCACTCTACTTATCCCCTCAGTCCTCCTCCCCCACCTCTGAGTCTCCCCCTCTTTTTGCTATTTTGCCCTCTCTCTGCTTCTCATAGTCACATCCTTACAACCATGACCAGGTCAGAAAACAATAAATTTCTTAGTATCTAATCTTTTTAGAAAATAACATGGATTATAAATAATTTTTTTATTATATACATTTCTGATAGCAAGAGACCCTAAATTGATACAAAGATATGGGATTATGAATAGTGTTTTTTATTATTTATATGTATAATTTAATATTCTAATATTCTTTCAGAAGCACAACTTAATTATAAAACATATCACAACTCAAATTGGCCAATTATCCTCCAGCTTTCTACTCGTTCCCCTACTCTCTGTCAAGGATTCGTAAGGATCCATGGAGCAGAACGGCTACAAATGCCCCCCCAAAAAAACTATATATATATATATATATATATATATATATATATACTCATTGCCCTTATGTTATTCCAAATAATTGATTAAAGAATATAACTACAGAAAGGAACAGTTCCGTTGATACATACAGTTTAGGTAAATTGCTTCTTCAAGGCACAATCCCAAAATTATTTGTGGTACTATCAATGGTGAACAATCAAAGGTTAAGACAAAACCCCCAAGATAGGATACTACAGCTCTTTTCTACCCCCTTCACCCACAGAGTGGGGAGGGAGACAGAATTGAGAGAATACTAGAGAAGGTGTTGTAATATTTCTACTTATAACGTTTTTCCCAGCCAGACTGTCTGCCCTAAAATTTCTTCCAGGTAAATCACCACTAATTCTATTAGAAATCAATAAATCAAGAACAAAAATGAAAAAATAAGGACATAGAGAAATTTTACTAAACAATTAACAAACTTGAAGTAATTAATACAGAGAGAACATTCTGCATGTCTAGGGAAAAAAAAATAAACATTTCTTTCAAAAGCCTGTGGAAGATTCATAAGGATTATCAACATTTTAGGTTTCAATCAAATTTTTTTAAAATATTTATTTATTTATTTAATTTTGGCTGCGTTGGGTCTTCGTTGCTGTGCTCGGGATTTCTCGAGTTGCGGTGGGCAGGGGCTACTCTTCGTTGTGGTGCATGGGCTTCTCATTGCGGTGGCTGCTTCCCTCGTTGTGGTCTTAAGTAGTTGTAGGGCGAGGGCTCTAGAGCGCAGGCTCAGTAGTTGTGGCATACGGGCTTAGCTGCTCCGTGGCATATGGGGTCTTCCTGGACCAGGGCTCAAACCCGTGTCCCCTGCACTGGCAGGTGGATTCTTAACCACTGCACCACCAGGGAAGTCTGCAATCAAATTTTTTAAAATAAAATTAAAAACAGGAATTAAACACATTGAAGTCTTTACTCAGAGCAAAATAAGATGAAATTAATTATAAAGAGAAAAACAAATGTCTACTTCATAGACAGTATGAACAAGGAAATGCTGGAGCTGAAAAACATACTAAAATAGAAGGACTGAAATAACATCTATTAACTAATGATAAGAGGGCTGGTTCCTTCCCCTTCTCTGCTTCAACTGGGCTGTCTGCCAGGCTTAGATTTCCTGGGCAGGAGATGGAAGAATTCGTTTCTGTGATAGTCAAGGATAGCAAGGGAATTGGGGGAGGTGATAGAGGTGTTCTGTATCTTGATTTTGGTGGTAGTTAAAACTCATACCACATTCAGTGATTAACTGAATGTTAATTTTAGAAATTAAATAGTTAAAAACACCATCACAAAAATGCCATTTTGGGGGGATAAATTTCTTTGGTATACCAAGATAATAAAGCATTTTAATTTATACAAACTTGTCCCTCATAAAATAAAATATTTATAAAATACTAAAATATAAATTCTCAAGAGCTATAACTTAAACTTCTACCTATAACTTAAGCAAACAATTCTCCTATGAAAAGACTTGATGACTCTTTTCTTTTCCTCTCCCTTTCTCATTTAGCTACAAAGAACAGTCTTAACACTTACTAAAATAGTAACTGTGACAAGCATGAATGCTTAAAAATGTGGAAATAGAGCTTTAACTATGCTCAGTTTCATAACTGAATAGGTATGTACTTGGCTTGCTCCTATTTCTTGGTTAGTTTTCTGCCTTTCAAAGAAAAAGAAGAAATCAAATTCTAAATTTTTTAATTTCAAAGCTAATTATATGATGATTGGCCAAGAAGAAAAGGAGAGAGGGAGGAAGAGGGAGGAGGAGGGAAAATATGTTAAGAGGTTGTACTATTAATCTACTTCAAGATGAATTTTAATCAATAAATCAAAATGCTATTTGTATTTGCAGGGAAAATTGATCCTGTGAGTTATCAAACTGCAAATTCGCAACAAGTCATGAAATTGATAAAAACATGGCATTTGCCATGGCATTATGCCCAGAAAAATGGCACAGTAGCTGCTGTTAAGACATTCTTTTCTTTTTTTTTTTTTTGGAATTTTATTTATTTATTTTTTATACAGCAGGTTCTTATTAGTTATCTATTTTATACATATTAGTGTATATATGTCAATCCCAATCTCCCAATTCATCCCACCACCACCACCACAAACCCCTCTTCCCCGCTTTCCCCCCTTGATGTCCATATGTTTGTTCTCTACATCTGTGTCTCAAGACATTCTTTTCTAAGGCTGAAATGCTGAGGTTTTTGAAAATGATTATTTTCCTTTTCTAAAGAGTACAGGTAATGGCCCTGGTATTTAAGTTGAAAACAATAAGCTACCACTCTTTAATATAGCCTATGTATAGATTGACTTCTTAATTTTAATAATTATCTTATTTCCAAATTTAAAGGCAAATAATAAAATGTATGAAATATACTATAAATTTTAATATTTCTTAGTACATTCATCTGCTCAGGCAGCCATAAACAAGATATCATAGCTTGGGCTTCCCTGGTGGTGCAGTGGTTGAGAGTCCGCCTGCCGATGCAGGGGATGCGGGTTCGTGTCCCGGCCCGGGAAGATCCCACATGCCGCGGAGCGGCTGGGCCCGTGAGCCATGGCTGCTGAGCCTGCGCGTCCAGAGCCTGTGCTCCGCAACGGGAGAGGCCACAACAGTGAGAGGCCTGTGTACCGCAAAAAAAAAAACAAAAACAATAAAACAAGATATCATAGCTTAACAAAAGAAATATATTTCTCACAGCTCACTGTAAGTCCCAGATCAAGGGGTGTCAGGGTGAGTTTCTGGAGAGTGCTCTCTTCCTGGCTTGTAGATGGCCATCTTCTTGCTGTGTCCACACGAAGCAGAAAGAGAGAGATTGCTCTCCTGTGTCTCTTCTTATAATGATACTAATTCTGAAGGATCAGAGCCCCACCCTTATGACCTCATTTAACCTTAATTATTAGAGGTTCTATCTCCAGATATAGTCAAATGGTGGGGGGGGAGGTGGGATTTACAGTTTCAACACATTGTTGGAGGAGATCATGGAGAGGACGTGACCGTCAGTTGACCCTGAGCTGGAGCCAGGCAGTAGGAGGCTCCCCACACTCTCCCCATCCTTGGAATGTACCTTCAGTCCACCATTCCCCTAGCTGGAGCCATTTCATGGTTGCAACCTTGAGAGCAATGTGTTGTTGGGGCCATCTGGACTATGTACAAGACTGAACCCCATAAAGGCCTCTGCACAAACTTTTAAGATTCTGGCAGGTAGGTGTGGAAACCTACTTGTCTTGCAGCCACCCAAGACAAGCCTCAAATGTAAGTTCCCTTGCTTATTTAGCCTGCCACCTACCAATCTGGAGGGGCTTCCTTGTTCTCTGGTCTCTCCCTGCCCTCTGTGTACTGGGGCCAGGGTCAGATTTCACCCTGGAAATTCCCAAGTTTGCAAACAGACACATATGAATTTGGATGGGGGATGGGAGATACAAAAGTCCATAACACTCAGTTTTCGTATTTCAATACTTAATTTTACCAACTGGCAAAAAGAAAAATACCTATTGGTAAATAGTTGTAACTGTTTTGAGAAAAATGAATATAGACATGCTTCAATTATGAAGGTGCATTGATTACACAATGTAAAAAGTTTTGAAAGTACAGACATGGCATGTTTAATTCTTTCTTTTTTTTTTTAATTAGCTTTTAACACTAAAGTAAAGCTGTCTACAAACATTTTAATTTCCTTTGCCTTTCTATAAAGCTTGAGACTTTCCATTACCTAAAATGACACTCAAGCATATGTAAACGTAATGCAAACATGGATTTTGTGACAAAATTCTAACGTTGTCCCCCTTCAAGATTCCTGTCCCCTGGTTATTCAATCAAACACTGACATAAGTACCATTACGAAGGGACTGTACAGATATAATTAAAGTCCCAAGTTAGTTGGCCTTAATATACAGATTATTCACATGGGCCTATTCAGTCAGGCCAGGCTTTAGAAGTAGAGTTTTCTCTGGCTGGTAGCAGGAGTCAGAGAGCTGTGAAGCATGACAAGGATCTGACACAGCCTTGCCGGCTTGAAGATGGAGGGGGGCCAAGACAAAGAATGTGGATGGGCTCTAGGAGCTGAAAGCCGTCCCCAGGTAGCAACCAGAAAGGAAACAAGGAAACAGGGGCTTCAACAACATGAATGAGCTTGGAAGCTGACTCTTTATGAGAGCTCCCAGATAAGAGGTCTGCCCAGCCGACACTTTAATTTCAGACTTGTGATACCCCAAGCACAGAACTCGGCCAAGCCCACCTGGACTTCTGACACACAGAAATGTAAACTAATAAATATATAGGGTGTTTTAAGTTGCTAAGTCTGTGGTCATTTGTTATGTAGCAGTGGCAAAGAAAAACAGATTTCCAGTTAATATTATTTGCATTGGCATGTTGTATCTTCTGCTTTTTTAAAAATGCCTTTGAGACTTTAATAAAATACAGTGATAAGTACCTGTGTATATCTAAAGACATTTTTTAATTGGAATTTAATTCTAAAGTGATCAAATTATAAAAATTTAAAAGAAAAGGATATACTGTAACCCCATGTCTCTGGGTAAGCTTTATCAGTATATATAGTCTAAATATAATCACCCTGACTTTTCTAAAACCCAGAAAGAAATAGTGCATTGTAGGTATTATCTCAAGAATATACTTAATTTAGCTTTAATTGTGTTTTTAATTAAGATTGTTTTCAAGTTTTAATAATGTTATAATTTAAACACATTCTTTGATATGACAATTTAGATAAGATTAAGATGCTAATAGGATAGTACCTAAGGTTTAAAATAGTAATAGAAGTTATAAGTGAGAGGAAGAATGCGAAAAATCAGAAAAAAGAAAAAAAGTAATTGAAAAGCTTTAATATTTGGACATTTTTTATTTGTAACCAGAAGTTTGGGTACTCATTCTTTTTTTTCAAGGAAAAAACAGCAATGTAGTTACATGGGATAACTACAGCCACCTGCAGCCTCTGACCACATGAAACGTCATCACCTCCGTATCTGTTCCTCCAGTTACTGACTTGATCACAGGGCAGCTGAAAGTGAGGTTACAGCTCCTAGAGCAGAAAGAATACACAGCCCCTTTTTCCTACTAAAAATGACAATTAACTTTTTCCATAGGAAAAGTGACAATATCAGGCTAACTAGTCATCAAAACTAATTTCTTTCCCTCTTGGGTACACCTCTAGACTACATCTCCAGGACTTCTTTGCAGTTAAGGGGCTAATGTGACTGAGTCCTGGCCAAGAGAATACAGGTGGAAGTGAGTTATACCACTTCTTGGTGACCTGTAAAATCCTCCTGTGTTATATCCCACTCTCTTTCATCGAACATCCTTCCAGAGGATGGTGATACCTGGGGTCACCTTGGCAGCCACTTGTTGAAGATGGTAGAGCCTCCATCCGCTTGAGTCCCTGAGTGACTGAGTAGAGGAACAAACCCCACCCCTCACAGTGCAGGTGAGGATGTGTGTGAGGAGTAAGCTGCTGAATTGGGGAATTTGTTTGTTATACAAGCTAATGTTACCACATAAGGCAAGATACAGAGACAAAATATTTACAGTACTAATCTCTCCTCTGTCAAAGAAGAAAGCCTTCAAATAACAGTTACTAAGATTACCTAGACATAAGAAAATGAATTACCAGTGACCACATCAATCTTCCTAGGTTACTATCTCGGGAGATTCTGTGAGTCTAAATTTGGAAATAAAAGAGCATTTGCCACAGAATTTTTAAAAGTAAAGAATTTTTATTGAATGCTGTACTTATGTGTAGAAGTTACAAAGACTTAAGCAGAACTCTTTACTCAGGACTTCCCTGGTGGTCCAGTGATTAAGAATCCACCTTTCAATGCAGGGGACGTGGGTTCGATCCCTGGTCAGGGTACTAAGATCCCACATGGTGAGCCACAACTAGAGAGAAGCCTGCATGCTGCAACTAAGACCTGAAGCAGCCATAAATAAATAAATATTTTTTAAAACAAATAAAAAACGTATTTATAAAAAAAAAAAAACTCCTTACTCTTCTTTTTTTCCATGGCATTTATCACCTTTTTAAAAAATACTTTATTGAGATATAATTGACATACAAAGGCTGTATATATTTAATGTGTACAACTTGATGAGTTTGGAGATAAGTATACACCCTTGAAATCATCGTTACAATAAAAGCCATAGGTTTCTCCATCATATTACCTTCTAATATAACATATAATTTACTTAATTGTGATGTTTATCATTGATTCTCTACCTCCCCTTACTTAATAATCAAGATTCACAAGAGCAGGAATCTTCATCTGTTTTCTTAACAGGTATATCTCAAGAGCCTAGAACAGGGCCTTGCAAATAGTAAGTGTTTGTTGAATGAATGAATGAATACCTTCTTCCAACTGTAACATCCATATACAAAAGCCTTTAATATTTCTAAGTATTGGATCTTCTCTCACTTGCCTCATAAAACTGAGGGATAAATCCTCATAATGACAGTACCTGCTGTCTGAGATAATATGAGTAGTAATTAAACAGCCGGAGAGGAACACTATACGTCACATTCTGAAGATGATACCAACCAAAAGTCTCCAGCAAAATAGCTTACATACACCAAATTACACCAGAGAAAAAGTTAGGATCTACACCTAGGACCAGTAGATTATCAGGAAGACAAGGAAAAATTACATAAAGTATATTATTAATAATGGTAATAAAGTATCCTATAATGCTGATCGCAATAAACCAATCCAGCCACACTGGGCTCCTGGGTGTTTTGAACATAACCAGTGAGCTCCTGCACTTCCTTGTTACTAAAGTGACCTTTCCAAGCATCCACATGGCTCCCTATCTCACTTCGTTTAGGTCTTTGATCACATGTCACCTTGGTGAGGCCTTCACTGACTGCCCTATGTAAAATCAAATACCCTTACTCCATGAATTCCCTACTCCCTCTTCCTGTCACATTTTTCCCATAGCTTTAATGACATCTAACATGTCAGAGATGTTACCTATTTGTTTTGTCTATTTTTTGTTCCCCCCTCCACGCTAGAATGTAAACCCCATAAGGGTGAATGGTTTTATCTCTTTTATTTAATGCTGAAGCCCCAGGGCCTAGAAGAATAATTGGCATGTAGTAGCGCTCAATGAATATTTGTTAAATGAATAGGTAAAGGATCAAATAAAAGAATATTTCAACTATGTAGCTAAAAATTATAATTCTATCAGTCAGGATAAGCTGGGGCAGCAGGTCTCAAATATTTTTGGTCCAGAGACCAAAAATTATTGAGGACCTAAAAGAGAGCTTTTGTTTATATGGGTTACGTCTATCAATAATGACCACATTTGAAGTTAAAACTAAGAAATTTTTAATATCTCTTTATTAATTGATTTTTAAATAGCAATAATAAACTCATTACTTGCTAACATAAATATATTATGAAAAATATGAATATTTTGAAATAATTGAAGGAGAAAAATGGCTTTGTTTTAATTTCTACAAATCTCTTTCCTAGATTTAATAGAAGACAGCAGTATTCTCATATTTGTTCCTGTATTCATTCTGGTTTTCATTTTCATTTGTAGATAGTCTTCTTTGATATTACATACAAACCCAAACAAGTGGTAGTTTCTTAAAAGTTATTTGTAACATGGAGTCTGAAACCATGTCAAAGAAATTTCTTGTACTCTGTTACGTTAAAATGCATTGGTCTATTTTGTTCTTTAAATGGACCTGTTACCCATGCAAGATTTGGTCACTTCATGCATTGGTCATTTGGAAAAGATTGATTTAATGAGTTATACAGGTCTTCCACATTCTGATATGTTTCATTATACACTATCAAAGTTTTATATTTGTACCGTATGCTAACACACATATATGGAATCTAAAAAAAATGGTACAGATGAACCTAGTGGCAGGGCAGGAATAAAGATGCAGATGTAGAGAACAGGCTTGAGGACACGGAGGAGGGGGACGGGGAAGCTGGGACGAAGTGAGAGAGTAGCATTGACATATACACACTACCAAATGTAAAATAGACAGCTAGTGGGAAGCTGTAGCATAGCACAGGGAGATCAGCTCAATGCTTTGTGATGACCTAGAGGAGTGGGATAGGGAGGGTGGGAGGGGATATGGGGGTGTATGTATAGTTATAGCTGATTCACTTTGTTGTACAACAGAAACTAACACAACATTGTAAAGCAATTATACTCCAATAAAGATACTTTAAAATTTTTTTATATTTGTTAATATCACCACTGATCAGAAAAGCCTTTAAGACCTGAGAAGCTTCAAATTCATAGTGGTGGATACAGTTTGGATTTTGTCAAGACCAACATACAATATCTGTCATTGTCCTTCAAGTGACTGGCTCACCTGAATAATTTGTAAAAAAAAAACAATAATAATAGTCTAGCAAATACCAAATTCTGGATAGCCAGGGCTTGTCTGCAAGCCATTTATCCAAGTGAAAATGATGTTTCATGAACAGAGCAGCTAGTCCAGCTCACCACTCAGTGGCACAAGGGCTTTGTCCTTGAAACACCATTATATTTCAAAGTTGCTTTTGATGTACTTCCCATTTCATCATACAGGATATTAAAAAGATGTATACTCGAGGAATGAAATTTGATTTTAAAAAGTTATCATTTTCATCAAGGATATTCTTAAGTAAAACTAGTTTTTTGGGTTTGTTTGGGTGTTTTGCTTGCTTATTTGTTTTACTGGGAAGGAAGTGATGAAGAATAGAGCTGGGTACCACCACCTTGATTCATGCTATAGCTCCAGCAGTTTTATTCACTATTGCTTTTGCACCATGAGTGCAAATGTCAGCAAGGCAAAACAAGGCAAATAATGTCTTTGTGTCATTATGAACATAGTTTGGTCCCTCTGAGGACCACCTTAAGGGGTTTGGGGAGCCCTCAGAAGTCTACTGACCACACTTTGAGGACAGCTAGGCTAGGGTGTGCTGTAGTAACAACAATCTTGAAATCTCAATGGTCTTAAAGAAAAAGGTTCTTTCTTGCTCATGTTATATGTCCAACACATGTCAGTGGGGTGCTCTGCTCCTCATTGGACCCAGGCTGGTTGTTAATATTGCCAACTACCATTCCAGAAGGAAAAGGAGCTCTGCAGAGCCTCACACTGGCACTTAAATGCTCCAGTGCTCAAGTGACTGCAGGCACTTCTCACAATTCATTGTGAACTAGTCACTTGGTTCCATCAACCACAAGAGACAAAGAAGTAAAAACCTACCTAATTACTACCACAAGGCTCATACACCAAAATTTTTGTCATTATAGAAAATATGAATATTAAAATGATGTTTTAAACCTTAGATTTTAAAAAGTATGAAATTTATTACAGATTTTTGTTTGAAAAAAGTTGAGGTTATAAAAAAGATATAGATAGGATGTGGGAAAGCTCCTTTTATTGTTAGGATTAAATCCAACTTCAAATAATGGAGAAATCAAAAAGATTTAAGCAATTAGAAGTTTATTTCTCTCCTATGCAAAATAATTCTGTAGAAATCAATCAAGGGAATGATTTGACAGGCCAACCATGTCATCAACAACCCAGGTTGCTACTTTGCTCTCTCACAATCCCTGATGAATAACCTCCATACTCAAAATCACCTCATGACACAAAATAGGTGCTGGGTCTCCAGCCGTCACACTTTTGTTACAAAGAATAGAAGGAATGGAAGAGAATGGGTCCTTATCACCACCCCTTTGAGAGACCTTCCCAAAATTGCCACACAACACTTCTGATTACATACCACTCTCTAGAACTTAGTTACATGGTCACACCAGCTTCAAGGGAAGTTAGAAAATGTTGTCTTTATTCCTAGAGGCAATGCGTCGAGCTAAAATTTGGGGTTCTGCTACTAAGGAAAGAGAGACTCTGTCTTTGCCATGGTCCTTCTAGATAGAATGATGGATGGATTAAGGAAATAGAAAACATATTTTAATACACTTTAAATATATACAATTATATTTGTCAATTATTCTTCAATGAAGTTCAAAAAAAAAGAATTGAAAGCAAGATCTTGAAGAGATATTTGCACACCAGTATTCATAGCAGCACCATTCACAAGCAACCCACGAGTCCATCAACCAACGAACTGATAGACAAAAGGTGGTATGTACATACCATATGGAATATTATTAATCCTTGAAAAGGAAGGAAATTCTGACACATGCTACAACATGGTTGAACCTTGAGGACATTATGCTAAGTGAAAAAAGTCAGTTGCAGAAAGGACAAATACTGTATGATTCCACTTAACTGAGATATATATCTAGGGTAGTCAAATTCATAGAAACAGTAGTAGAATAGTGTTTGCCAAGGGCTAGGGGAAGGGGAATTTGGAAAATTGTGATTTAATGGGTATATAGTTTCAGTTTGCAAGTTGAAAAGTTCCGGAGATTAGTTGCACAACAATGTGTATATACTTAAAACAACTCAACTGTGCACTTAGAAATGGTTAAGATGGTAAATTTTATTAGAAATGGTTAAGATGGTCAATTTTATGTTATGTGTTTTTAACTGTTCTTTTAATTCATAATTAATTTGAAATAAAAGAAATTCATCATGAAAAGTAAATGAATGGATGGGTGGATGGACAGATGGATGACGGACAGTATGGTAGCAAGTAGAGTAAATTGTCAAGAGTAGAATCTAGGTGGTGGAGAAAGGGTGTTCACCATAAAATTCTTTCAAATTTACTCTATGTTTGAAATTTTTCATAAGGAAATGTTGGAGGAACTGAATCTCGTATTAAATAAAGGCTTTGAATAAGCTAACCACTTGTGAGGTTATTTCTCAGTCACAAGTATATTTTCCTTTCACGTCAAAAGGAGTTTGAATGTCTCCTAAGGCACTTCCGGTTCTTTACTTGTGCCTCCTGGGCAGCTGCCTTTGATCACTGCCCCCTACAAAAGATGTCATGGCTTCCAAAAACAACTCTGTGAAGGAGGGGAGGGTGCTTGGGGAGTCCCTCTCATGTATCTAACAGTTAGAAAGAACCATTCTCTCACCTGGCATTCAAACTCACCCACGTCCCATTATTGGTGCCATTTTTACTTAGATGAAGGATCCCTCTAAGAAGCATCCAACTTGTGAACTATGAACAAAGTGTGCCCATCTTGATATTTTTAGCAAAAGCTTTGGGCCTTATTTTAGCACCCATAACTCTTTGGGCATGCCGGTAAATAATTACTAAATTTAGCATGAATGTGAAAAGCTGAGTTCCCTAGAGCAATGCAAACCAGAAGAGAGTGTTCCAGCAGTTATTCAAGCCCTTCTTCCACAGCATCATTTATCAGTCAAGCAACATGATGAAAGAAGTGAGAGATGTGACATTGCTCTATGCCCGTGCCCGTAAATCATCATCCAGTATGTCCTGAGGCTATGAAACACAGCACAGAAATTCACTCATTTTCATAGAATCAGGTGGTAGAATTGCAGGCTGATGGCATAAATCTGATGAAGAATGCATTGAGCTGCTTCTGCAAATCAACAAATGGGGGGACTTAAAGAATATGAGATTCAACTTGTTGGATTCCAATCAGTACGAGATACGTAATTCACAGGGCCCAATACGAAATAAAATGCAGCTCCCTTGTTCTAAAATTATTAAGTATTTCAAGACAGCTATTGTAGAATATTAAACCAAGCAGAGAGTTCTTTTGAGTATGGGGACCTGTGTGACTTCACAAGACACCCATGAAGCCAGCCCTGACTCCCATGGTTAACGAGGTAATTATTTTTACTGATGTGACAAATCAGAAGATCTGAACTTGAAGCCATTGTAGTGGTGAAAATTGCTCATTTCTTCATGGGGGTGCTGACATTCGGACTGAGTTGGCACGCCAATTAAGCAAATGGAAACATTTAGAGGGACTTCCCTGGTTGTCCAGTGGCTAAGACTCTGCACTCCCAAAGCAGTGGGCCTGAGTTCGATCCCTGGTCAGGGAACTAGATCCCACATGCTGCAACTAAGAGTTTGCATGCCACAACTAAAAGATCCCATGTGCCACAACTAAGACCCGGTGCAGCCAAATAAATAAATCAATATTTATTTTAGAAAAAAAAGAAACGTTTAGGGACTGCTTTTATTTCCCATGGCTGAGGCGCCCTGACCTTGCTGAAATGGGAACCTAGCACTGTCATAGAGGAGGCTCATAATGTTGGTTGGATTAATCACAGAATGTAATAGCCATGAAGCTGCACTTCCAGAATTTATTCAAGTATTTTGATAAGTAAGAATGCTCCTTTAAACTTTTGCATCTTCCTTTCCTAAGAATGCAAACTGTAGAAAGTGCTTGCTATCAACTTGCAGGCATAATTACACAAGGGAGTGATTAAGCTACGGATCAGTCAAGGCTCTTCAGGTAATCTATTGGCTCACACAACTGAAAGGCCAGGGACAGTCTTCAAGGGCAGCTGGTCAGGGCTCACATGATGTCATTAAAACCCATCTTCAGGCTTCCCTCGTGGCACAGTGGTTGAGAGTCCACCTGCCGATGCAGGGGACACGGGTTCGTGCCCCGGTCCGGGAGGATCCCACATGCCGCGGAGCGGCTGGGCCCGTGAGCCATGGCCTCTGAGCCTGTGCGTCTGGAGCCTGTGCTCCGCAACGGGAGAGGCCACAACAGTGAGAGGCCTGCGTACCGCAAAAAAAAAAAATAAAAAATAAAAAAATAAAAATAAATAAATCCATCTTCCTTTCACCTCCAAAAGTAATATGCTACCTCCTGCTGTATTGGATTCACTGTCAGGCTATACATGATGCTTCAAGCTACAAGAACACATCAACTCTAATATCAAACCCAGTGGGAAAGAGAGCTCCCTTCCCCAGTGGAAGTCCAAGACCTGAACCTCATTAGCCCTATCTGGCCTGACTTGGGTCATGTGCTCATCGTTGAACCAGTCAGTGACTGGGAAATGGAATGTTCTGATGGCCTCAGTCTTGGTTATAAACCCCACCCCCAAACCCAGAAATAGAATCAGCTTCTTCATGGACTGAGAATGGGGTCAGGGTGGATTCCCCAAATGGAAATTTAGGAATTGTTACCAAGGGAGTAGAGTAGATGCTGGACAGCAAAAGCAGCACATGTCCAGCACAAGCAGAAAGCAAGCTACCCCCACCGAGCACATACTGTGTCCCCAGAAACCTGGAAATGAGATATGAAGTGAAGAACCATCCTGAAATCTCTGGTTGTGTTTGTGTTCAACTGACTCTCTAAAGCACCTTTTTTATCTCTCATGAAAAAACTGAAATCAAGGCTGATAGCCAGTATCAGGGACACGAGTCTGGAGCCACACTGAGGTGCATCATGATGGGATGCACCCCACTGCCCTCAGAAGTGACTCAGGACTGTGAGAGCTAAGTGTTCTGATTTGTTTTTCATTTAGAATTGTTTTTACAGTAAACATTTCGAAAGAGAAAATTGTCTAGTCAATGTTATACCTGTGTTCTCATTGAGTTGTTCAAAACGACTCTGCCCATAACTATGCACATCTACATAAAACTTTAGTTATTTAAACACTTATTTTTAATCTATAATTTTAATGTTCCCCTTCTAAAAAAAAAAAAAAAAATCCACCCCAGCCCTAAGATATTGACTAGTAATAACCAAATCACCATCTCAGGCAGCAAGAGCTTGTATCTGCTGATCTTCCCTCTTGCATTATCTCCTCTATTTATCCTCCTACACAAATCCTAATTTGCGTAAAGCAGAACAAATTCCATGTGTGCAAGGGCCAATTCATAGCTAATAACAATGATGAACATTCACAGGAGCTGGAGGTAACTGAACCCTGCCCGGGTTGGGGGTGGGAGGGAGGAGGTGGGGCACTAGTTGCAGCTTCATTCTCAGGAGACGATTCGTAGGTTCAATCCAAGCAGGGAAAAAAAGCTGCACAAAAAAGATTCTGCAATGTGTAACACAGGGACAAGCCACTGAGAAGATGAGGGACAATTCAGGGTCACAAGTGTTCTGTTCATTGCCTCAGCACAATGGGAGGCATGACGAAAAACCAGCCTGCCATCACAAGCTCACAGACTGGGGACAATCTTCTAAGACAGTATCTTAGCCATATACTCCTTTTGCCTCTTCATTGGATCGTTTTCCTTGGGTGGGGGCTTCATTTCCATGGCGATGTGAGTGTCTCTGCAGAAACCTAGCTTTACAATAGATAGAGTCATTCACCCATTTGATAATTTAATAAATATTTATTGATCACCAACTATGTGCCAGGAAGTGCTCCCCACACCACAGGTAGCAGTAAACAAGCATGACAAATTATTTACCTTCATGCAACTCACCTTATGGTTGGGGAAATCAGACAACAAACATAAAAAGAAGTAAATGAACGTGTAATACCAGATAGTAACTGCTGCTATAAAGAAAATCAAACAGAGTGATGCGACGTAAAGAACTACCTTAGACATGGTGGTCAGGTAAGACCGACCCTGAGAACAACCTTCAGAGCAGCGGACCAGCCAGTGCAAAGGCTGAGCAGGAAATGAGCTTGTTTGGCGGGAGGAAGGAAGGCTTGCGGGACTACAAATAGGGACGCGAGAAAAATGGTGACAAATGAGGATGGAGGCCAGCTCAAGTAGGCAGGGAGCAGACCATAGCAATGGGCGCATAACGAAAGCCTCCCACTCACCACACTAACGGCCCAAATGTCCAATTGTAAAAACTCACCAAGGGCGATTTACAACCTTGGGGTTTCATTCCCGGAGAGCCCACCCTTACAAGTCGTTAACAGGTTCCTTTTATTGGGCATTTACCGCCATCTGCTGGCAGTATTCGGTATGCCCAGGCCGTGATCAACACAGCGGCTTAAGGCGGGCATATACCTGACACTCCGGGTGGGACGCCACTGTTCAGGGCCCGCCTAATTCCTACTGGTGCCCTAAACTGGATTCAGATCAAAGGTCACAATGCACTTTACAAGATACACAGAGTTGGGCCTGAGAACAGGAATCTTCCATTTATCCGATTAACTGACCTCACTGAGCACCAGAATAGGCTTTTCAAACAGCGCCTATTAAAATTAAAAAATAGTGCCCTGGGCTTCCCTGGTGGCGCAGTGGTTGAGAGTCCGCCTGCTGATGCAGGGGACGCGGGTTCGTGCCCCGGTCCTGGAGGATCCCCACATGCCGAGGAGCAGCTGGGCCCGTGAGCCATGGCCGCTGAGCCTGCGCGTCCGGAGCCTGTTGCTCCGCAACGGGAGAGACCACAACAGTGAGAGGCCCGCGTACCGCAAAAAAAAAAAAAAATAGTGCCTGGTCATATAATAGCACCTGGTTCGTGCCTGCCCGCAATCCTTACTATGCTAAATTCTCCCCCTTCCGGGCGTTCTGCACCTTAGCAAAACGCTCTGGAGACACCCCAACTGCCTGTTCTTGCCCTCAAAGGTGAAACCTAGTCCTCATTTTCCCCTCCTCCTCCGGATCCCCATACACCTATTCTCTCACTCCTGTCGCCTTCCAGTACTCCAGTAAAGGATGGTGGACCACCTCCTCCCACCAGTACCACCACCCCAAGTATGCTGATTTGGAATTCTAATCTGCCTAAGGCAGAGGCTTTGCCTAAATTCCAGGATACAAGGGCCACTCATAGCTAATAACAACGATGAACTTTCACAGGAGGTGGAGGGAATTGTACCCACTGATTAGGGCTAGTGATCAGGGAGCAGAATGACTTAAAACTGACACATGTGAGAAATATCCTCTAATGATATCATCTGGGCCCTCCCTGCAAAGTGGTGTCACCCAGGATCCACACTCCTGCTGGAGCCCTGGGTGACTCCCCTGGCCCCTTCCCATGCTCCTGACAAGAGTGAAAGAAGGAGGGAGTCCCCTACAATGTCCAAGGCCACAAAAATGCCTTTTTTGCTATGCTTAGCTGTGTTGAGTCTCATTTGGCTCCTGGCATGGGTATGGGACAGTCCCAAACCAGAATGCTAAGGTCAGCAGGCCATCTCTCATCTTCATTTGACAACAGGTTGAATTGGGCCAGCCACTCTCTGGAAACAATTCTACCAGGTAGATGGGCTCCTCCCACCCACACTAGTAACTCCACAAGCCTGAATGCAAGAGTGACCTCCCAGACAAATGGGAAGGTTATTAACATGCGGATTAAGTGTGCCTGGGTCTGTGACTCCCTGTCTAACAAAGACTCTATGTCTCAAGGTCGTTCAGAGGCCAATTCCCATTATTACTACACCTGGGCTCAACCAGGCCCTAATGGCCTCCATTCAGGACCTGTCCAACCTTGCACATGAGATGACATCCCCTCTCCATAGGATTTCACCTAAGGTGACATCACCCCTCCAGAAGGCTCCACAGGACACAGCATTGCCTAGGACCCCACCCTGAGCTGGGACCCTAATTTGGACTTTGGCACATAAACGACCCTGCCTCTCGAGCGCCCCGTGCAAGCCCTCTCTTTCCTCACAGGATCTTCTACCTGTTGGGCTTTCCCACCAGATGACACCCTGGGACCACTGCAGCAGTTAGATTGGCCGGGCTCTTTTCACAACCAGTCGAGCATGCCCCACGTCTCTAGCAATGGGGAATGGCCCCTGCCACACGCCAGCACAGATACACTCAGTTAAGACAGGTAGCGTTCTGGCGCAACTGTCCGGCTGCCCTGCTGCCCCACATAAAATAGTGACACTTTGGTGCATTGGACCATTGTGTATTTAATCTTTGGCTTCTGCACTTAGCCTCTGAAGATGTGTCTGCCTGCCCACCTAGGGTAGCTTGCTGTCCTGCCTTTCTGTTCAGTGCCTCTTTGGTGCAAAATTCTGAAAGACAGAATCCCCTAATGGGATCCCCCATGGAAGCAACAGCCCCTAGGCAGAGAGAGGAAAATGGAAAAAGCAGACCCACTCAGGCTAATGACTCCCTGCTAGAGTGCTTTACACAAACCTGTTTTACAGATCTACCCCACAAGACCTAAAGGCTTTAAAATGTTTGGAGGCAGATCTAGATCCTCTAGATTATCTAGACAGGTGTGACCACCACCTCCCTTCCTTTTAAAGAGCAAACCAACTACTGCTCCCTTATGTCCCTGGCGGATGATTTCCAAAAATTAAGAGTTTCCACTACTTTTGTCCCTCTACCTCCCATTCTTTGCAGGATACCAAGGACCACTTGACTGCCGATCGCACACCCCTGCCACTGCCTCCCTCAAAACTCTGGCCTCTTATTCCTTTTTTTTTTTTTTTTGCAGTACATGGGCCTCTCACTGTTGTGGCCTCTCCCATTGCAGAGCACAGGCTCTGGACGCGCAGGCTCAGCGGCCACGGCTCACGGGCCCAGCCGCTCCGTGGCATGTGGGACTTGGGATCTGGACGTTTAACTTCCTTTGCCCAGTGAAATGCTAGCACATATGCAAGCAGAGGTCTTAAGTGTGGGCCTGACTCATTTGCTCCTGTGACCCTCCTTGAGAAAAGCACACCCGAGATAGCCCCAGAGCCCAAGGGCACCCCTGAGCCTAACCCACAGTCTGAAGCCAAGCCCAGCTGACCTGCAACCTAAAGCAGAGCCACCCAACCAGCCTAGCTGAGTTCAGCCAAAGTGCAGTCGACCTGAGGACCCCGAGTAAAGAATAAACTCTTACTGCTGCAATCCACTGAGTTCTGCAGTTGCTTCTCATGCAGCAGTGTTATTGGGGCTAAAGCTGACTAATACAGAGAATTCCTGGCAAGACACGCAATCAGTCCTTTTATTGACGAAGGCAGTCCTGGTGTGTACCCGCGTGCACATGCATCGATACCTGCACATGTGAGGATAAACCCACGTGCAACTCTGAAAAGTGGGAGCACATCCATGTACAGCTGTGCACGTGTGGGGTTACTCTCCGTCACATCTGGAGGCACGATGGCTGTGTGTGATGTGAGGGAATGTGTGTCCTTATGTCGTTTCTTGGTTTTCCTCCTCAGAACTCAGTCATCCCTTCACTATAAGGAATCCAGCTTCCGGCCAAAAACCTATGTCTGATTTTTTAAGTATTTTTTGATTGAAGGATAGTTGATTTACAATGTTGTGTTCATTTCAGGTGTAAAGTGATTCATATATACACGTATACACTTGTTCAGATTCTTTTCCATTATAGGTTGTTAGAAGGTATTGAATATAGTTCCCTGTGCTACAGGGTAGGTCTTTGTTGTTTACCTATTTTATATATAGTAGTGTGTATCTGTTAATTTCTTAGGCACAACCTTAGGCCATTACAAAGGCTCTCCCCGGCAGGCCTGGCAGGGAGGGTTAGCCTCCCCGCACCAGCGTGGTATACCGCCAGTGCACGCGGTCTCTCAGTGGGTCACAGCCAAGGACTCAAGCCCCTGCCCCAACCTGCATTCCTATCCCAGCTTTCTTCAGAGACCTTTAGTGGGAAGGGGATTGCCTTCGGCCGAGGCCCTCCTCGGGTGCCTCACCCTTATGGGGGGAGGGGGAAACCTGGAAGACACGTCTCCACTCTGCCTCAAGAGTCAGGACCTTCTTGCTCCTAGCCCTTCCCACACTCCCTTCCCCACCCCAATCGCCCCCCCCCGTCCCCGTGGCCCCCAGGTCCATAAAACTGAAGGAGCCTTTAGTTCGGGGCTCCCCCAGCAGTGAGAGCATCCCCAGTTTTGATCCACCTGATGGGATGGTGCCATTCGTTCCAAGGGGAAAATCCAAGGAAGGGATGTCAGTGGTCTCCAGTTTGGCCTCTTTCTTACATGTGGAAGTGAACGATTGAAGCCTGACTGTCACTTTAATTTGGACTTGTCTTAACTGGCTCCTATGACACCTGGCGGCTCAGCTCTGTCCACCACTTACAGACATTAGCCTGGTGACTTTCGAAAAAGTCACTTTACCTCTTGATGCTTTGGGTTCTTCATCTGTAAAACTGAAATGCTAACATACCTACCTCCTAGGGTTGTTCCTGTGAGGATGTGATGAGTTGATAGACGTAAAGCATAAGTAAGTTCTAGCTAATAAGCATTTGCTATTATGATGTTCAACACTGTCCGTTTCTGTTTGGAAATCCATATGGTTCTGGGGGTGGCTATCGGCTTAGCCTGGGTCATGTGCTCTACCCCCCCACCCCTTCCCCTGCTCTAGGGGTCCAGTACATGATCTAGACTAAATTAGTAGGCACTCTCCACCTCCTAGGCTGGTTCCCGGTGGGCATGTGATATGAGCCTGTCCAGTCATAGCAATCTTAAGACTTGGGCTGAAAGTTCTGGGACAGAGACACTGCCTATTTCCAGCAGGACAAGAACAAGGAATCCTACACCCTAGGAGGTGCTGGCAGCCATACCGGGACCACAGGGAGTGCTGACCTCAGCAAGAGGAAACACCCTGGAGAACAAAGTAGAGAAAGAGAAACTAGGCCCTTGGTGCCGTCGCTTGATTTCTGGTTAAAGCCTCGCCTCACCTAGAATATTTATGTACCTGAGCCCTTTATTGTTTTGGCCAATTTGACTTGGATGTTCTGTTACCTGTAACCGAAAGTCTCCCAACACAGAGCGGATCTGTGAGCGGCCAGAGGCTCTTGGGAGTGGGCAGAGTCTGGGTCCCCAGGGAGGCCAATTCTGAGACAGAGCATAGGGTACAGGACATTGACTACTGAGTGCCCTTGGGACCGGCTGAAGGAGGGAGGAGAGAGAGGTACACAGGGCTGGGCAGAGGGAAGAGTCAAGCTGCAGTGCAGGTCCAGGGGCAGTTTCAGCCAACCCTCCAAGCAGCCCTGGAGCCAGAACAGCCTTTGGTGTTGGCACATTAAGTATCATGGAAGGTGGGAAGAGGCCCGGCTCTCTGCAGCCAAGGCAAAGCCCGAAGGCACTGGCAGCTGGAGGCCACCTGCCAGTGGCCCTCCCGGTAACCGGAGCAAAAGCCCTTGCTTGAGGCGGGTCCAGGCAGCGCCCCTCTTAAGTCCATCGTGAAAGAGTATGTGGCAGGGAACAGCGCCTGACTAGGTACCTGAGGATGCGTTGGTGTTCACGTCCATACACCGTTGGGGTAGAAGCGGTGGACAGACAGACGGCTGGACTGGAAAAGAGATGGCCAGCAGCAGTGAAGGTCCAGCAAGTTCCCAGGTGTATCAAACTCAAGGAATCCCCCCTCCACCCCGGAACTGGCCTCAATAGGTCTGGGCACAAATCAGGTGGGAAGCTGGAGTCACACTGCACCAGGGAGGGGGTGGCCCGGAGCCACAGAACCATGGAGACTCAGGCAGGGGGCGGCGCTCCAGCACTTCTCAAGAAGTTTGGAGCCCCAGATGCAGGCAGCACAGTTGCCCACCCCTAATCTTAAGACAAAATCCATTCCTACCTAGGCTTCTCAGGAAGCCCCAGGCACTGGCAAAAGGCAAATCCAGCTTTATTGGTAAAAAAGACTTGACTAGGAATTCCTACCTGGCTCAAGTAGCAGCACCAACCAAAAGAATGGAGGGAGAGGGGGATGCAGGAAGCGGAAAGAAAAAAGGAAGAAGCAAGGAAGAAAAGGACGGAGGGAGGGAGTATGAGGAAGGAAGGAACTGCAGACCAGGGTCTGGATGGGGACGTGGTCTTGGAAGGAGAGAACTCAAGGCTCTGGGTGTGGGGAAGGGACCAGGGAGGGAGGGGTGGCCCATCGCCCCACCATCTAGAAGGGCAGCAGCTCTTCCACAGGGATGTTGAGGATGATGTCCATGTTAGGGTTGCACCTGGTAGGAAACAGCAAAGAGGGGTGTGAGACACCAAGCAGGGGCGCCAGAGCTGCAGGCAGGGGAGCATGGCCTCAGAGGAACACAACCTGTGACCTTACAGCAAATACACACACATGCGCGCGCGCGCGCGTGCGCGCGCCCACACACACACGTCAAAATGGAAAAGGAACTGGTTTGGCAGGACTCATGTTGCCCCACAGAGCTCTGAGGCCAAGAGGAAACAAGAGCTCAGCTCTGAAGTGCTGGGGCCCCTCAGGACGAGCGCTCTCTCTGGAGTCAGGATGACTGGTTTGGAAGCCTAACTCTGTGTCACCTTGAGCACACTGCTTCTCCCCTCTGAGCCTCTGGACATCACTGGGCACCTATGTAACAAGCACTCACTATGTGACAGACCCCAGGCGAGCCTCGTTTCCTCATCTGTCAAGTGGGGAGGGTCCACCTTCAGTCACTGATGGGACGATTAAATGAGACTGTGCCAGCATGTAATAAGTGCTCAGTAAATGACAGGCATTATTGTTTCCGTAAAAGTAGCAAGAGCAGTGGGTTCCCATGTGCACTATCTTCCCATCTCAGTGACCAGCACGAACATTTCCAAGGCTCCAGGATTACATTCTCCCTCCCAGTTCTCTCACCCACTCTCATGGTACATACTGACGCACGCTGAAGGATTTAGACATGAAATGTCAGGATGTCTGCAATTTACAACATTTCAGAAGAAAGAAAAAGGAAGAAATGAAGATGAAGCCAATATGGCAAAAATATAACTGTTTCTAAATCTAGATGGGTAACTGGGTATTCATCATAATACTCTCTGGACTTTTCTGTATATTTGAAATTGTTCAAAATAATAGTAAAAAAAAAATGCATCTCTGTACTGGCAATGCCCAAATTTCCATCTCCAGTCAGTATCTGTCTTCTGATATCTACACTCGTACCCCCAACTGCCTACCTGACAGCTCCACGTTGAGGTCTCTGTAAATTAAACTCAGTGTCCCAGTCAACTGCGGACTGACCTGCGTAAGCATCCTTCACCCCCCGGCCCCAGCCTTCCCTCTCTCTGGATCTGGCACCACTACCCACCCTGTGACAAAAGCCAGAAACCCAGGGGTCATTCTTGACACCTCCCTGTCCTTGACTTCCCACATCCAAATATCACCAAGGCCTACGGGTTTACCTTCTTCAATACTTCTCCACTCCATCCATCTCTCCTCTCTCTTCTGCCACCCACCCTAGCCAAGCCACTCCCGACCCCCCTCTACACACACGACTGCCAACCAGACTCCCAGCACCTCCTCTGGCCCCTCTCCAATATCTTCTCCACCCTCTTTTCAAAGTAACTCTTCTTGGAATGCAAATCTGATGTCACCACTCAGCTTACAATTCCTTTGCTTTCAGGGTCAAGTACCAAACTCTTCCCTCCGTCTACCGGGCCCTGCGTGGAGGTTCCTAGGGGCTGAGCTGTCCTGCTTCCTCCCCGTTACCCTCCCCACCACTCTGCATTCCAGCCTCATTCAGCCCCTGGTAAATGCCAAGTTCCCTCCTACCACACATGCTCCACAGCCTCACTGCTCGGCTTGTGATCCAGGGACTGGCAACGTCAGCCTCACCCAGGAGCTTCTCAGAAATGCTGACTCCTTAGCCCCACTCCAGACCTACCGGTTCAGCATCCGCTTTGTAACGAGATCTCTAGGTGATTCCTGTGCACATTCTGGTTGGAGAAGCTCTGCCTAGGGATGCGCCACTCCCACATTTTAGGAGAAAGCTTCTTCCCATTCCTGGTGTCTCCCTGCCCATGGAGGGGCAGCAGCAGGCATACTGCTCCTGGCCTCTCTTTACTCACTCTGCCCCTGGAAAGGGGTGCAACGACCTGAGCAGTGAGTCTGGAGAATAGGATGGGGCATGGGTGCCCTGTTCCCTCTCGGCAACGAGCAACCTGCAAGGACGACACTCTCTGCTCCAACACAGCTGACCAAGGAGCTCGATTTGCCTAATTCTGGGTTCACTATTCAGAAGCCAAGATATCTGGAGATAGAAGCTGTTGCTACATTCTCTAAAATCAGCTTTATCAGAATAAAAGTGAGAGTCTGGCCCATGTCTGCCTTGCCCCTTTCAGTCTTATTTCAATGTGTTCAGAGCTCAGATAAGGACGATGGTGCCTACTCACCACACCCCCAAGACGCCAGCACCACCACCTGGAAATGTTCTTCCTTCAGTTTCCCCCTTCAGCCCCTTTTGCCCAGTGAACTTCTATGCATCATCCTTCAGACCTTGGTTTAAACTGTCACATTCTCAGGGAAGCCTCTCTTGACCTTCCAGGCTCCTCTCTGTCCGGGCTACGCTCTGCCAGCGCCACATCCATACCTCTGCTTCAGCAGCTCTGGGGTCAGCTGCCACGGGACCTTTGTCGGTGGCTCGTTATCGATTAATGTCTGGTCCCCTCCTTGGCTCCATGGTGGTAGAGCCAAGGGTTACTTGCACTCACAGTGCCTGGCACTCCATAGGCACATCATAAATTTGACAGTACTTTTTAAGGAAAATAAGAGGAGAATGAAGAATAGGAGGTAGAGGAGGAGGAAAGAAAGGGAGAGGAAGAGAAGGAGATAGACATAGAAGCTAAGAAGAAGAAATAATTTGCGGATGGTAAGATCTGCCCCACATAGAGAGGCGTGGCCTGGTGGGATCCTCACCCTCAGACCCAGAGGGCCTGACCCAAGGGAGGGCAGGCAGAGAACTGGTTTTGGAAGGAGGGAAGTCCTTCCTTTGGGGCCCAGAATTCTGCCCCACGGAGAGAACACCCTTCTTTCCCTGCAGTGTGCCTTCCAGGCCATTCGTCTCTGGAGCCGACCACCCCACTCAACACTGTCTTCCTGAACACCCCAGGAGCTTAGGGGTGGACACACTTGGCTGAAACGTGGAATGTGGAATTGAAAGGGTCCAGAGAGATTACCTAACTCAGCCTGCTGTGCAGAGATGGGACACTAAGGCCCAAAGATGGGAAAGGTCACATCTGCTACACAGTCAGGGGCAAAGCCAAGGCAAAAACCCAGCCACCTGCCTCCTCCACCAGGCTGCCTTCCCCGAGAACAGAGAGCTTCTTCGAGTCCACAGCGTGGCTAGTTTAAGAGGTAGCTACACAAGGATCACATACTTGGATCTCCGAAGCAGAATGTCCGCAAATACAATCTCTCGGGGTTCCCAGATCTGAAACTGGAGCTGTTCCATCTCAGCCCTTAATATGGGTATTTCCTCCTCAAAATGGTCTATAAACTGAGGAGAGCAGGGGAAAGTGAGAAACGAAACATTCCCCAACCAAAGGGAGAAAAGGGCAAAATGAACAAGGATTATTGCTCATTCGTCTACAGAAATGGCCTGGGCTTTGTCACTTTTGTCACTGGGACTTCCGGACTCCAGACGGGGGTCCTCGCTGTGCAGGGCGGGGCTGGCTCACAAGTTACCGACGATGTTCGATGGTTCCGGTTAGGGGTGAGGGGATCGTGGAGAAGGGAGACAGGTTGCAAATGGGTGGCAGAGCTTGACAGTGAGAATTAACAGGGGCTGGTGGAGATGATGAAGGCCATTCACTCGGATAACTGATGAAGGTGCAAGATCACGAAAATTACCGCGAGAGGGTGGTGATGGTGGATTTCATTAACACTGGTCATGAGTGATGGTCAATGACAAGAATTAAAGAGGTGGAGACCGGGGCTGGGTAGTGAAATTAAAGTGATGGTCGTGTGGTGATGCTTGGCGATGGTGCTGCTGGGTCATGGCTGGTGGTGTTGGTTAATGAGGCAAACCCTAGGCCAGCACAAATCCCCTTCTCAGATGAATGACAAGTGGCATTAATGGCACTGCCAAGGAGGAAGGCTAACACCAGAGTCAGAGACCTCATGAGCGCCACATCAGGACAAGCCTGACTCCCACAGGTCCTGGGGACCACCCACCCTCCTGCTCTAGCACAGGGGTGACGACCACCTTTGCTGCCCACTCACTTCTCGGAACTTGTCCATGTATTTCAGTATGAGCCGGCTATTCCAAGTCTTCTGCAGGAGCGCTTCCTGATGAACACGCTGGATTTTCTGCAGAGGAAGGAGAGGTCTGGCCCCCAAGTCTGGCCCCAGGGGCGACCATGCACTGGGTAGCATGGTGGGTGTGTGGGGGGGCCTAGAGGCAGAGGACAGGGAAAAAAGCAGGGCTGGGGGCAGGACCTGGATACCTGCCACAGTGGCTGGCTACTCACCACCACCAGAGACCTCAGTAGGTTTTTTTTCTTATTCTGAATCTGGTTGGACATAGATGCCAGGACCATTCTGCACATCTCACTGAGGTCATCCAGCTCATCCTGGGGGTCAGCAGGAGGGTGTTGGCCACCAGCCCTGCCTCCCACATGGTCTGGCGAGGCAAGGCCATGGGCTCACCTACCTGCTGGCTGTCCTTCACCTGCTGCAGCTGGCGCACAAGGTTGGCAACCTGGACCGACTTGATGGGATACTCACGGTCCATGTAAGTGCTCATGAAGCTCACTTTCTTGTGGACCTTCTCGATCTTGGCATCCAGCTGTTCCACCTGCTGCTCCAGATCTGAAGAGATCAGGAGGGACAGAAGGCAGGATCCTCCCTCAAGAACCCCCCTGGGGAGACCCAAGAGGCAAAGCTCTCCTTGACCAATGAATTGGGGTCTGGGCTGAAGCAAGTTCACACAAGGCTGGGAGGTGGTGGACAGTTAAGCCCCTAGAGAGCTCTTTACCTTCACAGGAGAAGAGGCAGTACTGGGTAGGAAAGAAACTATCCCAGAGCAAGATCCCTAGGCAAGCCCCGGCTCTGCCACTGTCACTGCATGACCCTCACCAAGACCCTCCCTCTCTGGACCTCAGTCCCCTCATACACATGCTCCCAAGGCAATGAGCCCAGTGAAATGGGGCAACACTGGCTCCCAAGACATGACCAGGGCAGGATTAAGACAGTCTATCCTGCCACCCTCCATGGAGAGGATCCCCAGCGTCTGAGGCTGCCTGACACACTGCCCCTCCCCTCAGAAGGCTTCTAGTCTGCTCAGGGGAAAGAAACCACAGGCTCAGCAGGTCTGTGGCCAGTGACCTATTCCAGCCACTGACTCCCAGAGGGACGCTGGCAAGAAAGAGGGAGGCTGGGATTGGATGCTGGCTCCTAGCTGTATAACCTTCAACAGGCTACTTCATTTCCCTTACCCTCAGTTGCCTCATCTGTAAAATGGGAGAAAAGAAAAACTTCCCTGCCTTACGGGTAGTCGGAATGATGGAGAGTGAGCCCATAAAAACAAAGCACGTAGGGCCTACAAGCGCTAAGTGCTTGATAAGTAAGCTGTCAGCTGTGCATCTTAGCAGTCCCATCGGCCTCAGAAGGGAGGTGATGGGCCTGATGGTTTCCGAAAGGGAGGTGCAAGGGGAATGCCCAGCAGCTGACCTCCACAGAGGGCCAGGCGAGGGTCAGGGAGTCAGCCCCAGGGATTCTTACTGTGTATCTTGGATTCCTCCTTCTCCTCCCATTCCTGAAGCTCACACTTCATCTGGTGCAGCTTCTTCTCGTTTGAGTACTCCAAGATGTCAGCGATGGTCTGTGGGAGTGGGGGGTGGGGAGGAGGGTCAGCTCACCCCAAGCCTCCACTGGTGCGGCCAAAGCACGGACTGTCAGAGGACTCAGCACTTCCTCAGAGGAGTCTCCAAACCCAACCCCACACATACTGTGTGCCAGGCACAGCTCCTCTTCGGGGTGGGTGCTGTCGTGCCCCAGATTTACAGGGCTCAGAGGTTAACCCAAACTCTTCCAGCTAATAAGTGCTGATGGGCATGAGTCCCCACCCCCCGCCACCCCCAGTCTGATTCCAAAGCCCAGGTAGGTGGGCCGGGGCGGGGGTGGGGGGGTGGGGGCGGAATGTGTAAGAGATGTATCCTCCACATGGAGGAAGCAGCTTGCGCAATGGGCCGGGAGAGGCCGGGAGAAAGCAGGAGAGGGCGCCCAAGCGCTCAGGAGGGCGGCGTCGCGGGCTGGACCGCAACGCAGGGCAGAGGCAGGGCTGCGGGGCCACGGTGGGGGCTCACCGTGAAGACGTCCTCCTGCTGCAGCATCACCCTCACTTTCAGGGCCGAGCTGTCGTCCGTGTCCTGGATGGTCTTGATCAGTTCCCCACAGAGCTTGGTGAGGAAGTCCTCGTGGTTGCAGAGCTCCTGGTGCGCGGTTCGCCGGTTCCTGAGCATCGTCTGCAAGCGGAGGAACAGGGAAGGGGGGCAGTGTTTCGTGATGCGCGGAGCTGGCCGGAACCTCCGGGAGCCTAGGGACCACTTCCCTCCCGCCGCAATCCGCCCCCTTGCGGCCTCGACTGGTAAATGTCACCCGAGCTGGGCGGCGGTTCCCCATTGTCTGCGGGTCAGAGCACCTTGAATTATTTCATCCTTTCTGAAACACCCATTTTCCCATAATTTTACACTCTGAGGTGGGGATATATCTTACAGTTGGTGGCGTGTTACAGTCTAATTGACAAATATTTTATTAGTGGGTAATTAAGATAAAGGTACACCTTATTATCAATGGCTTCTTAGAATCGATGAACTATATAGTACTAGCAATAACAGAAAACGCCCAAGTAGGAAAGAAGATGGCCGAGGAGACGGGCCTTGTCTGGAGAAGAAGCAGGAGAGGCAGAGTGGATGATAATCGCTACCATTTCTCGTCAGGCAGCTGAGCTGAGCGAGGATTGTTTCATACAACAGCCCCTGGGAAAAGAATAAGCCTCTAAGGGATTAAGGGACTTGCCTAAGGGCCCCCAAGCAGGTACACATAACCTACAATAATAATAACAACAAGAACAATTGCTGAGGGCGCCTCACTCAGCAGGCGGCTCAGGGTATCAGCTTACCCTCCAACAACCCTATGTTCCCCAGCTCTATTTTACTGATAGGTGGATGGATGTTCAGGCAGGTTACATGACTGCCCCAAAGTTGCACAGACAGGAAGTAGTGGCACCGGAACTCGAAAGGCAGACTTCTGACTCCCAATGTCTACCTTTCCACCACACTAAGATGAGGAGCTGAGTGGGCCTAAGGCTGCAAGGCGGGCTGAACCCCACAGTGATCAAGACTTGGATGTTAGGCCTCGACACGCCTTGGTTCAAATGCCAGCCCTGCCACTTCCCACCTAAGGGAACCTGGGCACGTTAGTTAGCCTCCCAGAACCCTGCTGTACTCATTCCGTATGTTAGGAAACTAATACCGGCTTCAGAGAGCTGCTGCTATAAAAAACAGATGAGGTAATATTCACAATCAAGCCGCTTAGTGGCGCGTCTCACACACTCAGTGACGAGTCACCATTCTCACCGGTTCTCACCCTCCACCTCTGCCAGGCTATGTGCTCTCTTCTTTATTCCTTCTGTTCTTCATTTCTCTGTCCTTTGCTAGAAACTACCTCTTCCTATAGCCCTCAGCTGCCATATTCCTCACACAATAAATGAGTAATAGTGCAAATGCACAGCGTACTTATTATGAACTCTAAAGTATGCTAAGCACTTCCCATGCACTACCTCACTTGGGACTATTATTTTTGGTTTTGGTTTTGTTTTTTTTTTGCGGTACGCGGGCCTCTCACTGTTGTGGCCTCTCCCGTTGCGGAGCACAGGCTCCGGACGCGCAGGCTCAGCGGCCACGGCTCACGGGCCCAGCCGCTCCGCGGCATGTGGGATCTTCCCGGACCAGGGCACAAACCCGTGTCCCCTGCATCGGCAGGTGGACTCTCAACCACTGCGCCACCAGAGAAGCCCACTTGGGACTATTATTATCCCCATTTTAGAGAAGCAGAACTTGAGGGTCAGAGAGATGCAGTACCTTACCCAAGGTCACTGATCACAGAGCCCTTGTCCTTGAAGTCTGGGCTCCTAGCCACTCCACCATCTTGCCTTCACATCTCCAGACCAAAACATCTCCAAATATGGCCCACAGGGACCAGAAGCATCTTGTGAAAAATGCCAGTCTCTGAGTCTGGGGCCCACTGAGCCCCACTCCCAGGTGATTCTGATAAAGTGTAGAATTAATGACCTCTGCTCTAGAAATGGATCTTCCCTGACCACCAGCTCTAGGGTAGAAACCCTGCTTTGTGCCGTCCTGACCCTTACCCAATTTGTAATTACATAATTACAGTTTGTAATTATGTCTCCCCTTTTCCCAATTTATTTTTCTCCTAGGACTCATCACTACCAAACATAACATGTTTTTCTTATTATCTTGTTTCGTGTCTGTCTACTCAACTAGAATTTTACAGCCAGGAGGGCAGGGGCTTTGGTTGTTTTGCCACAGCTGTATGTATCTCCAGCACACAGGACAGTGCCTGGAGCTCCATAAGTATGGGTTGAATACACTGATGGGTACTATTCTTTGGGGGTTTTAATTCATTTATTATGTGTCTCCCCACTAAAGTATAAGCTCCGTCATAGCACAAATTCTAAGGGCCGTGTTCACGGCTGTGTCCCCAACACCCGGCTTGGTGCCTGGCATATCGTAGGCATTCTCTCAGGAGTTGTTGATCGAATAAGTGACTGTCCTAAGGCTGAGGGGCAGAGTCAGGATCCTACTTCATATCCAAGAACAAACCAACTGAGTCATTTCTACTCCCTTGCTCTGTTTCCCCCTTGTCCCCACAGCCCGTTCTGCACACAGCAGCAGCAGCCCAAGGACTCCTGTGAAAATCTAAGTCAGATCATTTCCCCACTCTACTCAGAATCCTCCAGGGTCATCCTGCCTTACTCTATGCAAACACAAAGCCTAATCATGGACTACAGGGCTGTATACAAGCTATCTCCTTCCCCCCACAGCCCACCATCTTTCTTCCTCATCACCTGGCCCATCACTGACCTCACACCAACCTCAGGGCCTTTGCACTTCCAGTTTCTCGGCCTGGAACATTCCCCCTCAGATGTCACCACCTTAGCAGCCTTCCCTGACCACCCTCCTAAAAGTCATGGCCACTCCATCCTCTGTGCCTCTTTAGCCCCTAACCTTATTCTACACTTCTTCATAGCTCTTAACCCTCACTACACATATTACATTTTTATCTGTCTTACTTATTGTCTGTCTCCCCGAATAGAATGTGAGCTCCCTAAGGTCAGAGTCCACATCACTGGTGAATCCCCACACCTAGAACAGGGTCTGGAACATAGTAGGTGCTCAAATATTTGTTGACTAAACAAATGAATGATTACAAGAGACAGTATTAGGAACTGGTTAGGAGCACAACTTTTAGAGCCAATTGTCCCAAGTTCATGTTTCAAACAAAAACACATAAACCCTTCTAAAGTCAGGATAAAAATAACATCAGAGGGCTTCCCTGGTGGCGCAGTGGTTGAGAGTCCGCCTGCCAATGCAGGCGACACGGGTTCGTGACCCGGTTCAGGAAGATCCCACATGCCGCGGAGCGGCTGGGCCCGTGAGCCATGGCCGCTGAGCCTGCACGTCCGGAGCCTGTGCTCCACAACGGGAAAGGCCTCAACAGTGAGAGGCCCGCGTACCACAAAAAAATAAAAATAAAAAAAATAACATCAGAAATATGAGTTCCTACTTTACGAATGCAGGGCTGCCTCTAAACCATTTTTGCAAAATTGAAGGTTAAAGGAAAAAAAAGGTTTCAAGGCAAATACATTTTCCCCTATTTCTTCATATAACAGTCATTGTTCATTGACTCATCATATTAAAAACTTTCCTGAAGAAGTTAAGAATTCTTCTATAGTATTTTGTAGCATTTATAGTATTTGGTATTTTACTTTCTCCTATGGACACAAAAGCCCCCTCTTCTTCTAGTCATTTCAAGTACTTTGAAACAATGTTCAGAAGCCATAAAAAAAACAATGGATGGTAAGAAAGTCAATTATCAGAAGTTCTATTAGTTGATGTGAAAATTTTTAATAGCAAAAGCTCCCAAGCCTTGCTTTAAGATGTACTGTATTCCGTGAAAGGCTGATTTACTGGAAATTTTAAAATGAACAAAAGCCACTAAATTGTGCTCCTAATGCAGTAAAATAAAAAGTGATTCTGCTCCGAGGGAGCATAGTCCTGCCAACACATTGATCTTGGACTTCTGGCCTCCAAAACTGTGAGACAATAAATTTCTATTGTTTTAAGTAAAAAAAAAAAATTAGTGATTTGTTTCCCTGGGATCCTCCAAAGGTGAACAGCGAGTTGGTTTTATTTGTTCTTTCATAGATGTTCATGTATTTCATGTTTTAATGCATTGCAGTCATTAATGTTAAAAAAAAAGTGATTCTGATCATTTTCCTGAGTCTTAAACACGAAGGCAAGGGACTTCCCTAGTGGTCCAGTGGTTAAGACTCTGTGCTCCCAATGCAGGGGGCGCAGGTTCGATCCCTGGTCAGGGAACTAAGATCCCACATGCCTTGCAGCGCGGCCAAAAAATACAAAAACAAAGGCAAACTGCTGTTTGCCTAACTGGCTTTGACCCCTGGTACTGCATTTTCTAGCTGCGTGGTCTGTGTCATCTCCCTGCACCTCGGTTTCCCCATCTGTAGAAGAGGGATGATGATAAGCGTGCCCACGGGGTTGCTGTGAGGATGAGGGGTCAAGTCAGGCACCCATGAAGTGCTCAGTGCGTGTTTGCTATCACCATCCTCCGCCCCCTGCCCTGGGCCCTGGTGCCTGCGGAAAGATGCTCGTCATACTCTCACTAGTCGGATTTTGGTCTGTGTCTTCCCCGAGTCCAACTTTCCTCCGCGCAGTTCTAGTGGATTCCTCGGCTGACTTGTCATCCACAAGGTGGGCTTGGATTGCAACCCTAGGGTATAGGAAAGGACAGAGAGAGTGTGAGTGTAGAGGCAGGTCTGGGGTTAGGTCCCAGGGAATGCACCAGCCATGAGAAACCCCAATGCCATCCACTCATGTCCTTATAATATACGACAGTGAGACTGAGGAATGAAGCTCACATCCATCAGTTAGCTCCCAGGCCCCACTCTGAGCCTTGTTATAAAGGACAGAGAAGCCCAGGAGACTTCCACATACCACAGTGACGGTGGGGTTGAACAGAGGGGAGGAGAGGGGTAGCAGCAGGAGATGGCCAGACATCCCCAATCTCTCCCACCAAGCTGGCCGGTGGCAAGCTCAGAAGGGGTAGGGGTTAATAGCAACAACTAATGAAGCAGACAGCCTGGGTTTGAATCTGGATTCTGCCTTCTACTAGCTATATGACCTTGGGCAGGTCACATGACCTCTCTGTCCCTCAGCTTTCCCATCTGTAAAACAGAAATAATCATCATGCCTACCTCACAGAGTTGTAGTGAAATTTAAAAAGAAGTTACTATAAAGTATTTGGAATAGTGCCTAACCCATATTCAGTGCTAAATATAAATTACTAGCTGTCACTGTTATTACCAATGACCTGAGAATTGGGATCAGGACCACAGCATCAGATAAAGGCACAGGAGCCGTGCAAAATGCTAACCAGCTGTCTCCGGAATACCTGTAAAAGCTGTGGTCCTGCCAGATGAGAAGTACACGAAAATAATTCAGATCGGAAGAAGGCATTAGGAGGGCATGTCCTGAGAATCCCTGCTTCCTCTCCACGCGTCCTGCGCAGTTATGAGGCAAATCACACAGATGATCACAAACGCTACTGCTGCCTTGTCAGCCCCCGCCAACATCTCTGTTGGAGGTGCAACCCAGTTCATTTTTGAAAAATATTATTTCTTTTATGGATCAATATCCTTAATTTAGTATTAAGTGTTGAAGTGACAAAGTAAAATTAGAGTAATTTTGTGTTAAAGTTATGAATTATCTGTATGTATCTGGTACTTAATTGTATTGTTTGAGAGATGGAGTGATTAATAGATTAATTTTGTGGTTCTAATTTAAAATGTGTAAGTGAGATTTTGATTTAGATTTGTTTCAAGTTGAAAGGTTTAATACACTCTTATTAAATGTGTATAAATTACAACTTTTAAATGAACATAAGATTATCCATATTTAGAAGTTTATTTATTAGATATACAAGACTTACATTAAATACCCAACGGTTTTGTTCATCAGAACAAGTGAACTCTTTGAAAATGAAAGTGAATATATTAAATTTTAAAGGCGGCTTAAACGATTTAGGAGAATTTAATTAACCAACTTCCAAAACCCCCTTCACAAGGGTTTTTAAAAATTATAACATTTGTAAGCTGAACTTAAATACTTAGCAAGATTTATTGCTTTAATAAGGAGTATTTCTTTTCATTAATGGTGGTAGCCCTGATTTATTATTTTTGTAATTAAACTTTTTATTTTTAAATAAATTCAGATTACATTTACTTAAGAAATAATGCAGAGAAATCCTATGTTCCCTTAACCCAATTTTTCCCGACCGTAACATCTTGCAAAACTAAGTACAATATCACAACCAGAACACTGAAAGACAGAACATTTCCACAACCACAAGGATCTCTTATGCTGCCTTTTATTGCCACACCCACTTCCCTCCCCTTCCATGCTCCCCCTACCTATGTCAATCACTAATCTGTTCTCCATTTCTACAAATTCTGTCATTCCCAGATGGTTATACAAATGGAATCATACAGTATGTCACTTCTGAGATTGGCTTTTTTCACTCAGCATAATTCTCTGGAGATTCATCAAGTTAGTGAATGTATCAAAAGTTCTTTCCTCCTTCTTGCTGAACAGTACTACATGCTATGGAATGGATGTACCATCGTTTGTTTTTTGTTGTTGTTGTTGTTTTGGGGAGTTTTATTTGCGGTACGCGGGCCTCTCACCGCTGCGGCCTCTCCCGTTGCGGAGCACAGGCTCCGGACGCACAGGCCCAGCGGCCATGGCTCACGGCTCACGGGCCCAGCCGCTCCGCGTCATGTGGGACCTTCCCAAAACGGGGCACGAACCCGTGTCCCCTGCATCGGCAGGTGGACTCCCAACCACTGCGCCACCAGGGAAGCCCACCATAGTTTGTTTAACAACTCACTCATTAAAGGACATCTGGATTGTTTCCAGTTTGGGGGTTTGAATTATGAATAAGGCTACTCTGGAACTTTCATGCACTTTTTTTTTTTTCACTTTTTTAAATTGAAGTACAGTTGATTTACAAGCTGTCTTAGTTTCTGGTGTACAGCAAAGTGATTCAATTATATATATTATATATATATATATATATACTTTTCATATTCTTTTCCATTATAGTTTATTACAAGATATTGAATATAGTTCCCTATGGTATACAGTAGGACCTTGTTGTTTATCTATTTTATATATACTAGTTTGTATCTGCTAATCCCAAACTTCTAATTTATCTCTACACCCACCTTTCCCCTTTGGTAGCCATAAGTTTGTTTTCTATGTCTGTGAGTCTGTTTCCCTTTTGTAAATAAGTTCATTTGTATCATATTTTAGGTTCCACATATAAATGATATCATACGATATTTGTCTTTCTGATTCACTTCACTTAGTATGGTAATCTCTAGGTCCATCCATGTTGCTGCAAATGGCATTATTTCATTCTTTTTTATGGCTGTGTAGTATTCCTGTGTGTGTGTGTCTGTGTGTGTGCGTCTGTGTGTGTATACACACCACATCGCCTTTTTTTTTTTTAACATCTTTATTGGAGTATAATTGCTTTACAATGGTGTGTTAGTTTCTGCTGTATAACAAAGTGAATCAGCTATACATATACATATATCCCCATATCTCCTCCCTCTTGCGTCTCCCTCCCACCCTCCCTATCCCACCCTTCTAGGTGGTAACAAAGCACCAAGCTGCTCTCCCTGTGCTATGTGGCTGCTTCCCACTAGCTATGTATTTTACATTGGTAGTGTACATATGTCCATGCCACTCTCTTTTTGTCCCAGCTTACCCTTCCCCCTCCCAGTGTCAAGTCCATTTTCTACATCTGCATCTTTATTCCTGTCCTGCCCCTAGGTTTTTCAGAACCTTTATTTTTTTATAGAGTCCATATATATGTGTTACCATACTGTCTTTGTTTTTCTCTTTCTGACTTACTTCACTTTGTATGACAGACTCTAGGCCCATCCACCTCACTACAAATAACTCAATTTCGTTTCTTTTTATGGCTGAGTAATATTCCATTGTATATATGTGCCACATCTTCTTTATCCATTCATCTGTCGATGGACACTTAGGTTGCTTCCATGTCCTGGCTATTGTAAATAGAGCTGCAATGAACATTTTGGTACATGACTCTTTTTGAATTATGGTTTTCTCAGGATATATGCCCAGTAGTGGGATTGCTGGGCTGTATGGTAGTTCTATTTTTAGTTTTTTAAGGAACCTCCATACTGTTCTCCATAGTGGCTGTATCAATTTACATTTCCCCCAACAGTGCAAGAGGGTTCCCTTTTCTCCAAACCTTCTCCAGCATTTATGGTTTGTAGATTTTTTGATGATGGCCATTCTGACTGGTGTGAGGTGATACCTCATTGTAGTTTTGATTTGCATTTCTCTAATGATTAGTGATGTTGAGCATCCTTTCATGTGTTTGTTGGCAATCTGTATATCTTCTTTGGAGAAATGTCTGTTTAGGTCTTCTGCCCATTTTTGTATTGGGTTGTTTGTTCTTTTGATATTGAGCTGCATAAGCTGCTTGTAAATTTTGGAGATTAATCCTTTGTCAGTTGCTTCATTTGCAAATATTTTCTCCCATTCAGAGGGATGTCTTTTCATCTTGTTTATAGTTTCCTTTGCTGTGCAAAAACTTTTAAGTTTCATTAGGTCCCATGTGTTTATTTTTGTTTTTATTTCCATTTCAGGAGGTGGGTCAAAAAGGATCTTGCTGTGATGTATGTCATAGAGTGTTCTGCCTATGTTTTCCTCTAAGCGTTTTATAGTGTCTGGCCTTACATTTAGGTCTTTAATCCATTTTGAGTTTATTTTGTGTATGGTGTTAGGGAGTGTTCTAATTTCATTCTTTTACATGTAGCTGTCCAGTTTTCCCAGCACCACTTATTGAAGAGGCTGTCTTTTCTCCGCTGTATATTCTTGCCTCCTTTACCAAAGATAAGGTGACCATATGTGCGTGGGTTTATCTCTGGGCTTTCTATCCTGTTCCATTGATCTATATTTCTGTTTTTGTGCCAGTACCATACTGTCTTGATTACTGTAGCTTTGTAGTATAGTCTGAAGTCAAGGAGCCTGATTCCTCCAACTCTATTTTTCTTTCTTAAGATTGCTTTATTATTCGGGGTCTTTTGTGTTTCCATACAAATTGTGAAATTTTTTGTTCTAGTTCTGTGAAAAATGCCAGTGGTAGTTTGATAAGGATTGCATTGAATCTGTAGATTGCTTTGGGTAGTAGAGTCATTTTCACAATGTTGATTCTTCCAGTCGAAGAACATGGTATATCCCTCCATCTGTTTGTATCATCTTTAATTTCTTTCATCAGTGTCTTATAGTTTTCTGCATACAGGTCTTTTGTCTCCTTAGGTAGGTTTATTCCTACCTAAGGTATTTTACCCTTTTGGATATGCTCTTGCACTGGTTTTTGTGTGACCATAAGTTTCACATCTCTGGAACAAATGCCCAAGAGTGCAATTGTTGGACCATTATGGGAAATGTGTGTTTAGTTTCATAGGAAACTGCCATATTCTTTTCCAGAATGGCAGCTCCATTTCACATACCCACAAGCAATGTATGCATGACCCAGTTTCTCCTCGTTGCCAACATTTGGTGTTACTACTATTTTCCATTTTACCCATTCTGATAGGTGTGCAGTGACACCTCTTTTTGGTTTAATTTGCATAGCCCTAATGGATAATGATGTTGAACATCTTTTCATGTGCTTATTTACCATGTGTATTTCCTCTTTGGGTGAAATGCCTCTTCATGTCTTTTGCCCATTTTCTAACTGAATTGTTTTTCTAGTGAGTTTTGATGGTTCCCAATATATTCTACAAAGCAGTCCTTTGTCAGATATGTGGTTGGCAAACATTTTCTCCAAGTCTGTAGCTTGTCTTTTCATACTCTTAACAGAGTCTTTCAAAGAACAAAAGTCTTACATTTTGATGAAGTCCAACTTGTCCGTTTATTTCATTTTTCTTTTATGGATCCAGCTGTTTGTGTAAAGTCAAAGAACTCTTCACTTGGCCATCAGTCCCAAAGATTTTTCTCTCCTATGTTTTTTCCTAAAAGTTTTACTGTTTTACATTTTACATTTATTTTTTACTTCATTTCTCCAGTGGTTGACTGTGGGTCCTGGAGCCAAACTGCCAAATATCACAGCCTGGATGTGCCCATCCTACCTGTGACCTTGGGAGTTACACCTGTCTCTGCCTCAGGTTCCTCATCTGTAAGAGGAGGTGATAACAACAGCACTCACCTCATGGGGTTGTTGGGAAGATTAAATGAAGTGATAGGTGTAAAGTGTCGAGAACAGTATCTAGCACATAGTAAGTGGTTGGTATATGGTAACTGCTCTTGTTCTGTTTGTGGGTGTGTCTGTTACATACCTCACCGCTTCCCCAGTGAAAGAAAAGGGCAAGAGCTTCCTTGTAGATGCTGTTTGAATAGGGTCTAGGACCAAAGACAAAAATTCTGTCACTAACACCCGGTCTTGGGCTTCCCTGGTGGCACAGTGGTTGAGAGTCGGCCTGCCGATGTAGGGGACACGGGTTCGTGCCCTGGTCTGGGAAGATCCCACATGCCGCGGAGCGGCTGGGCCCGTGAGCCATGGCCGCTGAGACTGCGCGTCCGGAGCCTGTGCTCTGGAACGGGAGAGGCCGCAACAGTGAGAGGCCTGCGTACGGCAAAAAAAAACAAAAACAAAAACAAAAACTACCACCAGGTCTTGTGCTCATCACTTTATATCAATGACTCTCAACAGGGGTGTTTTAGATATATTGGCGGGGGGGGAATCTGTGGGTTCTCATTGGGGGCCCAACTGGCATCTATAGGTGGGGGCCAGGGACACGAGATATCCCCCAGAACAGGACAATCCCACAGAACATAGAATTCTCCTGTCCTCCATAACTCTCCTAAGTCCTACTAGATATGACATAGGTAAAACCCCTATTTATAACAATCTGATCCCAGAACCTGACTCTGTTTTACATATAGCCACAAAGAATATTTTTCAGGGTTTTACTATAATGCTGAATTTTCCAAGAAAGCAGCTACAATCAAGGGTAGATTGTGCTTTTTTTGTTTAGAACTTTACCAAGAGATGGGCACCACTTTGGAAATCACAGTTGCAATGAAAAATCCCTCTTGGTATGTTGAGTCCCTGATTTCCCACCGTGTGTCACTCTGCATTTGCAACTGTTATGTTCACCATGACTCCACATCTATGAGTAAGCTTCTGATGACTTTCTAATGTCTTCTAGTGGACTCCATTCTGAGCATGTACATACTGAAATATACTTTATTTAACTATAAATAACTTTCCATTTCCTTTACAGTTATGGTATTAAATTAATATTTAAAAATTATATATGTAGGTAGGTTATATTATCTATGAAGTTTATTTCAGGATACTAAAGGAATATTACAAAATATTTGTAATATTTATCATTAAAAGGAGTGTTGGGTCTGAATAGCAATGCTTTATACAGATCTTCTCATTTAATTCTCACAACAATCCTATCAGGTAAGGATTAGTGTCCTCATTTTCCAAATGAGAAAACAAAAACTCATTCATCTCTCTCACTTTCCCAAGAGAGAGGATGGCAGAGCCAAGGCCTCTGAACTCCCCTGGAAGGCATGACAGTGATGTGGCAGAGATTATCCCAAGTTCACCAAACCCTGATTTCTTTTCCTCCTGGACACATAGCTGGACTATATTTCCCATCTTCCCTTGTGGTTAAGGGTAGGCATGTGACTGAGTTATGGACACTGGAATATGAGTAGAAGTGATGTGTGTCACTTCAAGTCTATGCCCTGAAAAAGAAATACCCACAGGATCATCCATACTCTTGCTCTCCCTCTTCTCTCTCTGCTGGATGCAAAAGTACCCAGCAGAGGACTTCAAGGCCTTAAAAAATGTCATTGCCACAAGGTGAAGGAGCCTAGATCCCTGAATGATCACATGAAAAAGATTACTCCCTCCCCGCTAGATCCACAAATGTACTTCGACATAAATGAGAAATATGTTTCTGTATTAATACTTGAAATCTGGGGATTGTTTGTTATAGCAGTTAGCCTACCCTGATATAAATGTTGTCACCAAGGGCCAAGAGCATCCACTCCATCCTGTCCCCAACTCCACCAGCACCCAAGTGCCTCTGCCCACCTGGCTGGACGGTAGTCCAGGTCTTCATTTTGCTTTTCTTAGTGTTGACAGTTCGTGGGATTGGAGGCAGAGTAGATGGCTTGGCTTTCTGTTTGGACCGCTGCCATGGAACATAATCCTACCAGACACAACACAAATCAGTCACACAACTCATGGGCTCAAATCCCAGCTTACCCCCTTACAGATATCTGTAACCTTGATCAAGTGGATTTACCTCTCTGAGCCTCAATTTTCTCATCTGTAAACTGGATCTAATTATAAAAGCTACCTCCACAGGTTGGTACAAAAATTCCAAAAGATGATATTTGTAAAGCATGTGGTAAGTGTTCCATAAGTGTTAGCTATCACTTTTTCAGCTGCCAGCCAGAATTTACTAAGCACATCGGCTGGGAGGTGCTAAGAACTGTGAGAAACAGAAGGCATGGAAAAGACCCAACAGGGAAGCAATCAGAGATAAATAAGAGAGCAGCATAATACACCCTTACATCCTGATAGGTGGTGAGAAACTGAGCTTCAGAGCCACACCCCGTGTCCCACAGCAAATGCACGACAGAGCCGGGCCTGGAATCCACGTTTCTGGATTCTATGGCCCAGGACAGTCACCGCCGTGGGCGTTGAGAGCAAGCTGACTGCAAGCCCAGGGTCAGCAAGCCCCACCCACATACCTTCCCTAGCCCTCTTGGACTCACCAGAACCTGGAACTGGGGGACTGTGGAGCAAATCCCAGCGTGGTTGAGTCTGGAAAGTGTTGGGGCGGGAAAGAACTCCCATCATTCCCAACCCACGGGATGCAAGCAGCAAACGTGAAACTGGCATGGGGTCTCGAAGCCGAAACCTCACCCACTAGGGACACAAGCCAAGCAGGAGCTGGAGAACTCGAGGGAGAGGCGGGGCTCGGGAGATAGGGCCGGGGGCGGGGGGAGGGCGGGGTCAAAAGGCCTTGGGACAACACCCGGCGAGGACCCAGCCAGAGATAGGTTGGGCGCACGCATGCGCGGTCCACAGCCCCTCCATACGCCTTTTACGTACTTCGGAAAGACGCGCGCCATTAGGGGGAATGGAAGAAGAGTCCGGAGGCCTTGGGGCCCCGATCTTTTGGGATGCCTATTTGTTCGGCTTCTCCAACTTCCTTGTCTCAGCGTGGGTCGCGCGGTAACCAAGGCCACTCAAACTTCCCAGCGAGACCTGCCGCTTTCTTGCCTGTCTTGGTCTCCAAGGAAACGGACGCAGACTACCGAGCGCCTAGAGGAACGAATATCGCAAGGGAAAAAGTAGCTCTCTCCACATTCTTCTCATCGTGGTTTCAAATTCCCCTCAGCTGGCCCAGCCTATCATGCTAAAGAATCAAGTCATATTTCTTCTCTCAGCAAACCTCCATCACTTCCTTCCCCATCCTTACTCTTGGCTAATGACGTTGCTTCCTATTTTACGAGGAAAATCACGGGGCTCAGTAAACTCATAATTTCACATCACTTCATTTACCCACCTACATGCCTCCCTCCTGAGACTGTGTAAACTGCCTACTGACACCGATTCCTACAATCGTGCACTGAATCCTGTCCTCACTCATTTTCTCTATGATATTCCCTGGGCAATTCTCCCCGTTTTCTCCATCACCCCTTCCTCTGTATTATTCTCATCGCTTTACCAACATATTTTAATTTCTCCTATTAAAAAAAGTGACCACTTAGCATCCAGCTACCCTCCTGTTTCTGCTTCACTTTACAGCAAAACTTCTGGAGAGGTTTGCCTACTGTTTCCCATTCCTTTCCGCCTGTTCAGTCAGGCTTTCACTCTCCACCTCTCCTCTGGAACTGCCCCTGTCAACACTACCAGTGACCTCCGTTTTGCTAATCCCCACGGTCACCTCTCAGCCCTCATCTTACTCAGCCTGTCTGCAGCATTTGACACAACAGATCACTCCCTTCTTGACACACTTTCTAAACTGGTGTCCCGCAAACCACTGTCTTGTGTTGCTTCCTACCTACTTCTCCTTTCCTGGTTTCTCCTCTTCTCCCTTTACTCCCAGGTCGCCCCAGGACTCAGACCGAGCCCTCTCTTTTTCTCTGTCCATTCTCACTACATTTGTGCTCCCTTCCGGTCTTGTGACTTCAGATGCCAACTCTAGATGCCTCCCAGACTCACTTCTGTAGCCTTTCCATTGAATTCCAGACACATACATCCAACTGCCTATTCAACATCTCCACCTGGGCGCCTAAGGGGCAACTCTAACACTGAATATTTCCCCAAAAGCATTCTTCCCCAACTCAAAGTGGCAACTCTTTTTCTGGAGTCATTCTTTTTCATTCTCCACCCCCACTCTCCCGCACCACACGGCATGAGGGATCTTATTTCCCCCCACCAGGGATCAAACATGCTGCCTGCAGCGCGGAGCCCTAACGACTGGACCTAGACCTCCAGGGAATTCCCCTGCAGTCATTCTTAACTCATCTTTTGACTCATCCTCATCCCACAACCAAATCTGTCAGCAATACCTTCAAAGTAATCTGGAATAAGACCGCTTACTACTACCACCACCCGTACAAACATATACCCCACTTTCACTCTGGGACTACAGTACCAGCTCCCACCCTTACCCCACTCCAGTTCTCTCTCCACACCCCAGATTTGCTAGATAGAGCACAGATTTTAAAGTGCGTTCCAGTTTAAAAAATAAATTGGAAATTAATTAATTAATTTAAAAAATAAAAAATAAATTGGAGGGAGCAAATAATTTAAAAGCACTCACACTCTAATAGGGGAATGTTACTATAGACCACAAGGCCAGAGCTCCCAACCTTCTCCCCCTCTTAAAAATCATAGGAAAATGTTATAAATAGCACTGCACGCTGTGGTCAACAGAAGGGACTGCTATGGCAAAAGCAATCAGCATGGATACTCTGGCCATTCAAGACCCTCCCAGCTGCCCCTAGGGCTGAGGGAAGCACTATGTCAGGCACCCCATTTGCAGAGCCACAGCACTGCAGCAGGGAAGTTCTGCCAGGAAACCGATAAGAAGTAGGAGGTAGCAGTATGTGGTAGACCCGGGGGGTTTTGTCTACCCAACAGCCATTCCTCCCCTTCATCCCAGCTAATGGACCCTCATCTTGTTCAGGTGCTCACTTGCTTTAGAGGAGGCAGGTCCCAGCCCCAGCCCCAGTTCCAGCTCCAGTTCCAGCTCTGGTAGTCATGATTGGTCTGAGCTAGGCTTGGTGGGCCCATTTCCCTTGCCATTACAGGTTTGGTCATAGGCATGGGATAAAAGTCTGACCAAGGAGACAGGGTGGGAAGTCTACTCAGCAACTTTGGGGAAAGACTGTCATCACACTTTTATAAAAAGACATTGTAGAAAAACATTCCCTTGTCTATTACTAGACATCATCATATCTGTGTGACATTGCTGGAATTGTGGGACTGTGAGGACAGTTAGCTGAAAAGGACATCCTGGAAATGGAAGAAGAAAGTTGAAGAAACTTGTTCCTTAATAGCAATGCTGAGTCATTAAATTAACCAATCCTGTCACCTATCTAGAAAGTACTGGAGGTTAAATAACAAATCACCCTATTGAGTGTGCCATTGTGAGTTGAGTTTTCTGGTACTTTCAGGCCAGAAACATTCTAATGAAAGCTACATGTAAAAGAACATTGAATTCACGCCCAGGTCTCATCTCTCTGTTGTCTTCTTGTTGCACATGGATGCTATTCTTCAGTCGCCTCTCTTCCCTCTTCAAATCCTATCAGTCCTAAGTGTGAGCATAACTTCCTGGGGTGACTTGGAGTTGCCAGGCCAAGCCAGGCTTTGCAGACAAACATGGCTTCATGGGGGCTGTGGCAGAGAACCTTGTGGTAAGTTGAGTTTTTCATCATCTGAACAAACTACAGACCCTGGGGCTAGTGCTGTGTGTCATTGCTCTGCGTCTAAGCTGTCAACAGTGCACTGGGTTGAATGGTGTTCCCCCCAAATTCGTGTCCTTCCCAGAGTTTCAGAATATGACCTTATTTGTTTTTGTTTTTGTTTTTTTTGCAGTACGCGGGCCTCTCACTGTTGTGGCGTCTCCCGTTGTGGAGCACAGGCTCCGGACGTGCAGGCTCAGCGGCCATGGCTTACGGGCCCAGCCGCTCCGCGGCATGTGGGTTCTTCCCGGACCGGGGCACGAACCCGTGTCCCCTGCATCGGCAGGCAGACTCTCAACCACTGCGCCACCAGGGAAGCCCGAATATGACCTTAGTTGGAACTAGGGTTGTTACAAATGTAATTAGTTAAGAGGAGGTCATACTGGCAAAGGCTGGGCCCTTAATGCAATATGACTAATGTCCTTATAAGAAGATAAGAGACCCAGACACAGTGAGAATGCTATGTAACGAGAGAGGCAGAGATCATAGTGGTGCAAATACAAGCCACGGAGCCCTGTCATATTCATGGGCCATCTTCAGCTTGGCCACATCTGTGTGAGCCCTTGTCAATGTGGATGAAGAAATATCAATACTAGTCTGCAAGACTCTGGGTTCCCTGAGCACAGTGAAGATATCCAGCAGGGTGTCCTCCTGGACCCACTTGGTGGTGAGAGGATATAGGAGGACAAACTTAGTCAAATAGTCCTAAAGAGCCAGAATCAATGTGCATAGCCTGATACGATTTGCTTGCATGCTGATGAGATAGATTTGGCATCTTCAGTTGAGCATCTTAGAAACTATCAGTTTGGACCCCAAGTCATACTCTGCAAGGTGCTCCTTTGCTGGCAGGGTCTGCTGAGAGTCCAGTACAACCTGATGATATCACAGAAGATGCTCTTGTACCTGTGTTCCAGCTCACTCCCCATGCACGTGCACCAGCCACACCCAGTGCCAAGACAGGTCTCAGAAAAATGTCAAAGACTTTGTCCATGTGGACATAATACTGGGCTTCTGATCATGTCCCCTTCATGGGCTCTACCAGCTTCTCATTCCCATGGAATAGGCTGATGTTGACCCAGGTCCAGACCCTGAGAGTCAAGTGGCTTTTTCTTCTCTTGGCCTTGGCCTCCTTCTCTTGGGTCGGCTGGCTACACTGCTCTTTCATGAAGAGGTTGCAGTTTATAGACTTGCTTTCCAACATCTGTTGCAAATACTGAAGTAACAGCTCACACATGTGGCCCCACAGCACCCAGCCTTTGCAAGTCCACGATCTTCTCCCTCTGGGACATGATTATTATGCCAGAGAATAAGAATTTGGAGGAAGGCTCACAGCCCAGAGAGTGTAGACATCCATGCTAACATTGCACTACCGAGTGAGAAGGAAACAAAAGAGAAGCAGCAAAACTCACAAAGGAACAATTTCATTGGGGAGGGAGTAGAACACGGTGAGTCAAACATGAGTCAGGGTTCCAATCCCAGCTCACCCTTAAGCAAGTTGCCTCATTTCTCTGAACCCCAATATATTTGTCAGTAAAATAGGCATAATAATGCCTACTTCACTGTTTCGTTTTAAAGACTGACTAGCACCATTGTGGTAAAGACTGCTAATGGCCTCCAATATCCACTCTACCTTCTTCTGTAGTATTAGAATTTTTACTGGGCACATGGGCTGACCATTTCACGATCTCATTTCCCTGGATGGACCTAGAGATGATCATACTAAGTGAGGTAAGTCAGTCAGAGAAAGACACATATCATATGATATCACTTATATGTGGAATCTGAAAAAAAAAAAAAAGATACAAATGAACTTATTTACCAAACAGAAATAGACCCACAGACGTAGAAAACGAATTCATGGTTACCAAAGGTGGGGGGGATAAATTAGGAGGATGAGATTAACATATACACACTACTATATATAAAATAGATAACCAACAAGGACCTACTGTATAGCACAGGGAACTATACTCAGTATTTTGTAATAACCTATAAGGGAAAAGAATCTGAAAATGAATATATGTATATGTATAACTGAATCATTTTGTTAAACACCTGAAACTAACACAAAATTGTAAATCAACTATACGCCAATAAAATGTTTTAAAAATTTAACCAAAGAAGTGAAAGATTTGTACAATGAACACTACAAAACACTGATGAAAGTAACTGAAGAAGACACACACATGGCGTGTGTGTGTGTGTGTGTGTTGGAAGGAGGGCAAAGTTTTCCCAAAGTTAGGAAGACTATTTAAAAATAATTATATGGATAACTTCCCTATGTGGAGGAAATCCCAGGGGAAATACTTTTATGACTGTAACAGTTGAAACCAAGTTTTTTACCTGAAAAAATATTGTAATAATGTATGATGGAAAATCTTTATAAACAGACTCCTAATAGCAGTAGTACTTCAATGTGTCTAATTAAATAAGTTTCAACAGCCTTTCTTGTCAGTATCTGGCTATCAGAACTTGGAGGACTTTCTCGTGTTAGGCAGACTCTATAAAGTGATGAGGTTAATAGGTGAATCCTGTCCATCAGGCAGTGGGTGTGGCTCGGTTGTCCTGAACAGAGTCTTTGATTTGTATGTGCTAATTATTTACCTGACGACCTCACCATAAGGCCCTCCTTGGTTCTGGGTCCCTAAACATTGACTGACAGTTTATAGTTTTGTCTCAGTTGTCAATATAAAAATAGCCCAATTATCACCTATCTTAACAAATGTTTTTAACCTGAAATTTATCTGAGCATTGAGTCTTAATATTGATTAGTACCACCTCCCTGATGGAAACAGCTACTGGCCTATTCTTATAAACACACCCAGCCCTTTACTGTCCTCCCAGATCTCTCCCAGAAAACAGAATAATGTCTACATGCAGTTATTTTTGCTGGAGATTAAAATTTTTCAACAGAAGTACATTAATATGTCTATGTGTCCAGAAAAATAACTTCTGGTTGAATATCATTGTGTAATTTCTTTATAATTGCTTAGGCTCTAATTAGCAATGATTTAATAAAGTACATTTGAAATGTATCTGTTATAATGAAACCTTTTAGTTTTAATGAAATATCAAGTGCATAATGTAACAGTTTTCTCTGGACCATGTTACCCTGTTAAAATTGTTGTATTGTTAATTAATTAAACAGTTGTAATAAGCATCTGGGGGGAAAAAAAGGAGCCTAGCTTGTGTGCTAATACAACCATGAATGTAAGTTGTCAGTAAACAGTAACTTTGATGTAGGCATGGTTGTCTCCATTTCACAGACATGAGGCAGAAGCACATAAGTGGCTAACCATTTAAGCTTTAGAGTTGGGCTGATGGGGGTTCAGATTTTGACAATCACTAAGCTACTACAAGCTTTGTGACACTGGGCAACTCACTTCCACGATCGAGCCTAATTTCCTCATCTGTGAATAGGAACAATAATTCTAACCCACAGACTTTTTTTCTCTCTTGCTCTTCAGAACCTGTTCTTTCAAAGTCCACCTCAAATCACGCCTCCTCCCCAGTCTCCCAACTAGCTTTTTAAAAATAGCGCAAATTCCAAAACTCTGTCCATAAGAACCCAGCCTGAGATGCCAAACCGACCAATTCTGATAACCCTCTGTGGTGATAATCTGCCAGAAATGAGTAAAGGCTGCCATCTTCAGAGGGCTTCGGTGCCCATCTGCACAGTTTGCTCGCAGGATACCTGCCTGGCCCCGCAGCTCCTGGTTCAGTGATCTCTGCAGTAGACCAAGGTGACTACTGGAGCACTGCTGAGGACAATGGCTGACAATTTTTGAGTAAATTCAGTGAGAAATAAATATAAGTGTTCAGTCTTTTATCCAATTCACAGTGCTCATAGTGATCATCAACAAGAAATAAAAGTAAAAAAAAGAATAGAGAATATAGAAAACCTGGATCTGCAAAAGTTGACTTGAGAAAAATGGCATTGATGGAAAGAATGGCCATACCCATACCAACAAAATCTTATGATAGAAGAAGATATGGTTAGTAAAATTGAGATGGAGCCAGACACCTGTCCACAGATCAAACCTTTTCAAAATACAAACAGATATTTTAATAGTCAGAAACAAAACAAAAATGCCTAATATATGTTGGTTACATAAGGAGTCCTTTCTAGTGCAGTAAGACAAGAAAGAGTGTAAGATCTAAACAGAAAAAGAAAAAAACCTTCGTTATTTGCAGACAATATGATTGTCAACATAGAAAAGCAAATTGATTCCAAAAGCCATTGGAAATCTTAAAAGATTTCAGCATTGTTGCTAGATATGAGTTCAATACAAAAAATTCAATTATGTTTCCTTTAAATACTGAAAACAAATATGTGATTTCTAAAGATACCATTTACAACAGCAACAAAGGCACCTTGGAATAAATGCCCTACAAAATCTTTAGGAAGAAAACTATAAAATGTTATTGAAATTCATAAAATAAGACTTACATAAATGAGAAATCTAGGAGGGTCACTAATGGGGAGAGTCAGCATTACAATATGGCAATTCTGTATAAATGCAATGCAAACCCAATTAAAATCCCCAGAAGTGGTTTCCTGGAATTTAGTAAGCTGGTTCTAAAATTTATACAGCGGATCCAAATATAGCTGAGACAACCTCGAAGAAGAAGGAGAAGGAAGAATGTTTCCCATTAAAAAAAAAAAAGAAACTAGAGTTAGGCTTCACTTTAAAAACAGGAAAATCTGGCCACAGTGGGAACGATAATTAGCTGGAGTTGACTAGCAGCCGCCCCTTCAGGTAGAATATGTGCCCTCCAGTTTTCCCAGCACTTTTCCTTATTTAAGGTACCTGCCTTGTAGATATTTGATTGTGTGCTAGTTACCTGCGGTGGGGAGTTAGGGTGAGAGGAATAAGAGAGATTATCTAAAATACATGGGTTCTCTTTGGCTATGTAAATACGCTCACCATGGAAAGATCTGAGCAGGCAAGCAGAAAGAATAAAAGAGTGGAATGTGTGAACCTAAGATTTTGATGCTTCTGGTTAATGATCCCAGTACGATTCTGGGGATGTGTGGCAGAGAAGGGATGGATGAGAGCACGTCGGGAGTTATAAAGTGAGGGAATCGGAAGGTCAAATAGCACAAGAGTTGGAGATGCTGTCTTCCTGAAACTAGTACTGGAATCCGAGTAAAGGGAAAGATCCTAAGAACTCACAGGGACTCCCAGATGCTAAGCAGAGCTGCAAGAGAAATAGGAAAAAATCCAACACCGGTAGAAAGGAAGAATAACCTTCCCTGGAAACCCATTGTGGACTAAGCTCTTTGGCACAGGTTGTCTCCTTGGACCTCCACATTCGTCCTCTGAGAGTAGATACTGTAAGGCCAACTGGCCCGAGGCAGGGGAACGCAATCAGACTCACAGGTTGCATCAGCCCAGAGCTCCCACCCACCCAGTCCCAGGAACTGACCTGGGGACTTTCCACCCGGCCCAGCCTTCCCGCCTTTTGAGGGGCGGGACTAACGGTCCCAAGACTGATGCGACCAGCACCAGATATTGCCACGATACCCGAAGAGACCACCAAATAAGGACTACCCTGCGCCCTCCCGGATTCACCACACCCCTTTCCCTTCTTCCCCTATAAATTCTGCCCAAACCCTCGCCCGGGCGCGACTTCTCTGGCCCCCTTTCTCTCGGACCAGTGAACCTCGCACGGGAGCGTACCCAAATAAAGCTTGTTTAAGCTCTCCTCCATCTTTGGTGCCGTTCCTTACATTTGGTGCCGAAACCCGGGAGGGGTACAAAACCCCGCGGGTTACCGCGCGGGCCGCTCCTCCCCTCCCCCAGGAGACAACCGGGGAACCTCTACTCATCCACCCGATCCGGCAGAAAACGGGATAAGTCCTCTCCCTTGTTCCCTCTGACCCCCAGAGTCCCTGCCCACCGGACTCCCTGTCCCTAATCACGGCCGCGTCAGGGACTCCTCCGTCCTCTCTCCGGGCCTCGGGCAACTGTGAAGACGTCCCAATTGCCTGACCGCTCTCCGACCCGTCGTGAATTGGAGACTGAGACCAGGGACGCCTCTCTCCCTCTCCATTCACTCAGGGACAGACTGGGGGTCATGGGAACCTCACAATCGAAACCAGATCCTAAGACGTCCCTGGGGTGTCTCCTAGCCAATTTTACAGCCCTCGGTTTCTCCCCAGATCTCCGTCGCCGACGGCTTATTTTCTATTCCACTGTGGCCTGGCCACAATGTCCTCTAGACAATCAATCCAAATAGCCTCCTGAAGGGACTTTCGATTTTAACATCCTCCGTGATCTAGATAATTACTGCCGCAGGACGGGCAAATGGTCTGAGGTCCCCTGTCCAGGTTCTTTGGTTTTTGCACTCTCGCCCCTCCCTTTGCGTCAATTGTTCTACCTCTCAAATCCTCCTTCCCAAACAAACATCTCCTCCATCCAAAACCTCAATTCACTTGGACGATGATTCCTCCCCACTAACCGACCCTCCCGATTCTCTCGCCTCTCCCCTCTCCAGAGCTCCTCTCCAACCCCCACCCTACCCTGGACCGGCCCCTCTCCCTCCCGAGCCCACTCCATCGCCCCCCACCCCTCCCCCTTTCCCCCTGGCAACCTCCCCCTTGGCCCCCCCTTCCCCCGCTTCCTCTCCCTCCGTCTCTCTCGCATCACCCCTCTCCTCGCCAGTCAGCTCACATACCCGCTCCCACCACCACGACTCCCAGGACCCAGACCTTCTAGTTCATGTTCCTTTTCCCTCCAAGATCTCTCTCAAATAGAAAAGCGACTAGGCTCCTTTTCTGCCGACTCTTCCCGCTACATCAAAGAATTTCGCTACCTCTCTCAAGCTTACTATCTAACCTGGCACAATATCTTTGTGGTTCTGTCCTCTACCTTAACCCCTGACGAGAGGGAAAGAATTCAAACTGCTGCCCGAAACCATGCAGATCAGGTTCACCTTACCGACAACTCCATGCCTGTCGGAGCGACTGCCGTACCTGACACCGATCCAGGCTGGACTTATCAGGATGGCCAGGATGGCCGTCGTAAACGCGACCTCATGATCCAATGCCTCCTGGCTGGCATGCAGGCTGCCGGTCATAAGGCGGTCAATTTTGAAAAACTAAAAGAGATAACCCAAGAACCTAACGAAAATCCAGCTATCTTTCTCAATCGCCTTACAGAGGCCTTAACTCTCTACACCCGGCTGGATCCCGACACCCCGGCAGGGGCAACGGTCCTAGCCATCCATTTTATTACCGAATCAGCCCCGGACATCCGAAAGAAATTAAAACGGGCAGAAGACGGCCCTCAAACCCCTATTCGAGATCTGGTAAAGATGGCCTTTAAAGTCTATAATGGCCGTGAGGATTTGGCAGAATCCAGCCGACAGGCTCGGATGCACCAAAAGGTGGCCCTCCAGACCCAAGCCCTCGTAGACGCCCTGCGGCTAGCCATCTCCCATGGACAATATCCACGGAACCCGCCGAAGGCAACCCCACCAGGGGCCTGCTTCAAGTGTGGAAAAGAGGGGCACTGGGCTCGCCAATGTCCCAATTCCCTACCTCCTTCTAAGCCCTGTCCCAGCTGCGGGCTAACGGGCCACTGGAAGAGTGACTGCCCTACGACTGGCCCTCCCTCAGCGTCTCCATGCGGGGGGCAGGCCGTCCCAACGGCATTACCACTCGAACTACTGGGATTGGCTGACGACTGACGGCGCCCGGACTCGAAGATCCCCATCACCCTCGCCGAGCCCAAGGTAACGCTACAGGTAGTGGGTAACTCCACCTCATTTCTGGTGGACACGGGGGCTACCTATTCGGTCCTGCCTACCTATTCCGGGCAAGTTTCTCCTTCCCAGATCTCGGTCATGGGTATTGATGGCAAACCATCCTTCCCACTCCAGACCGGTCCACTCCCATGTCATATCGAAGGACTCCCTTTTACTCATTCCTTCTTAGTCATACCATCCTGCCCAGTTCCCTTGCTAGGCTGAGATGTCCTTTTCCACTTAGGGGCCTCCCTCCAACTGGTTAGACTTGACCCTAAGGTCCCCTCCTCCCAACTCCTGCTTCCTCTTCTCGGCCTGTCTCTAGAACCCTCCCTCTCCTATCCCCCTCTTCCAATCACACCGAACCCAATCAATCCCCAAGTCTGGGATACTTCTAAGCCCATAATAGCAACACACCATTCCCCCGTCCTCATCCGCCTAAAGGACCCCTCCAAATTTCCATCAAGGTCCCAATTTCCCATCTCTGAGACTCACCTTAGGGGCCTACAACCTATTATCACCAGACTCCTAAACCAGGGACTCCTTATCCCCACTGACTCTCCCTGCAACACCCCCATCCTGCCTGTCCGCAAGGCCTCTGGGGATTATCGCCTGGTCCAGGACCTCCGACTAATCAATGAAGCCATAATTCCTCTCCACCCAGTAGTACCAAACCCATACACCTTGCTCTCCCATATCCTCCCATCCACAACCCACTTTACGGTTCTGGATCTCAAAGATGCCTTTTTCACTATCCCCCCTACATCCCGACTCCTACTTCCTCTTCGCCTTTACCTGGACGGATCCGGATACTCATACTTCCAGTCAGCTCACCTGGACAGTTCTTCCCCAGGGATTCCGCTACAGTCCTCACCTCTTTGGTCAGGCGCTGGCACGGGACCTCACTTCCTGCTCCCTTACCCCCAGCACACTCCTTCAATATGTAGATGACCTCCTCCTTTGTAGCCCGTCTCTCAGCCTCTCAGGACAACACACTGCAGATCTCCTTAATTACCTTGGCTCTCGCGGTTATTGGTTATCGGGTCTCCCCAGCCAAGGCTCAGTTATCTGTAACTTCTTGTAACCTACCTGGGGCTCCACCTTACCCCTACCACAAAAGGTCTAACAGCCGAACGCACCCGGATTATCTGTGAACTCCAGTCTCCAGAAACAGCGGAACAAATTCTCTCCTTTTTGGGCCTTATAGGATTTTTCCGACACTGGATCCCTAACTTTGCTCTCCTCGCTAAACCCTTATATCTAGCCGCTAAAGAAACCCCTCAAGGACCCCTCACCTCTCCTTCCGCCGTTCGACAGGTCTTTCTCACCCTCCGTAACGCTCTGATATCTTCTCCTCCCCTTTCTCTGCCCAACCCAAACCGACCTTTTCACCTTTTTGTGGATGAACGGGCCGGAATAGCCACTGGACTCCTTGCCCAGCCTGTAGGGCCTTCCTACCGCCCCGTGGCTTACTTACCTCTCCAAACAGCTAGACCCAACTATTCGGGGATGGCAACCATGCCTTCGGGCCCTAGCAGCGGCAGCCGAACTGACCAAAAAACACTCAAACTGACCCTGGCCTGCCAGCTGACTGTATTTTCCTCTCACCGACTGGCCGACCTCCTCGGCCATAAGTCTCTCTCTCTCTTGGGTCCCTCTCGCATCCAGTAATTCCACCTGCTGTTCATCGAAAACCCTGCTATCTCCCTTGACCTTTCCCCCCGCCTAAACCCGGCCTCCCTCTTGCCCATTTCCGACACCGCGACCTCCCCTTCCCACTCTTGCCCCCAAGTCGTAGAGGCCCTCAGCCCGCCGAGGGAGGGACTCTTCGATACTCCACTGTTAAACCCGGACCGCACCCTCTTCGTAGATGGTAGCTCAATACTCGGTCCTGACGGACGCCGACGGGCAGCCTACGCGGTGGTAACTATCTCAACTATTATCGAGGCTAACAGCCTCCCAGAAGGAACAACCTCCCAAAAGGCTGAACTGATCGCACTTACACGAGCCCTTAACCTTTCCAAAGACCAAAGGGTTAACATCTACACAGACTCTAAATATGCCTTTCTCATTGCACACAGCCACTCAGCACTATGGAGGGAACGCGGATTTCTGACCACTAAGGGATCCCCAGTGCTCAACGCTTCCCTCATTGCAAAACTCCTGGAGGCCCTCCAGCTTCCTGAAGAAGTAGCAATTATCCATTGCAGGGGTCATCAACTCCCATCCAACCCAATAGCACAAGGTAACTCGAAGGCCGATTCCGTGGCCCGAGAGCTTACAAAAGGGGATCCTCCAGCTCCACTTCTATTTTTCACCAGTCCTACCCAACCCACATATACCCCGCACGAGGAAGCTGCCTTACTCTCAAAAGGGGGACACAAAGACAACAAAGGATGATGGATTTTTATAGACAACGAAATTGCCCTACCTCTGGCCCAAGCAGCCAGCCTCCTATCAGACATCCATAAATCCTTACACATTGGTCCAAAAGCAATGTTCCGTTTTTTGGACCCCGTCTTTCATCTGCCAGAACTTAGAGAGGCTATCTCAAAGACTCACATGGCCTGCCAAACCTGCGCATCCGTCTCCCCACAAGGAAGCCTACGGCCCCGAATTCCTACACACCAGATGCGTGGACATTAGCCTGGTGAAGACTGGCAGATCGACTTTACCCATATGCCCCGCTGCAAACGCTTCCGATATCTGCTCACTCTCATTGACACCTTTTCAGGTTGGATCAAGGCCTATCCAAGAACTCGAGAAACGGCAGACACGGTCGCCACCATCCTGCTTCAATCATCATCCCCCGATTTGGTCTGCCGGTCTCCATCCAGTCGGATAATGGACCCGCCTTTGTCTCTCAGGTGGTTCAACAGGTAACCGAGGCTCTCCAGATCACCTGGAAACTCCACATCCCCTACCACCCCCAATCATCCGGTAAGGTTGAATGCTCCAATGGGATCTTAAAAGACCACCTCACCAAACTGTCCCTTGAGGTCCGTGTCTCATGGCCGACCTGCTTCCTCTAGCCCTTACCCGAATCCGAGCCTCACCTCGGACTCCTACTGGCCTCAGTCCATTTGAACTGCTTTACGGCCGCCCTTTCCTCCTTCACGACCTACCAACCCAGAGTCCACCCCTAGCCTCCTACCTTCCCTACCTCTCCCTGCTTCGCCGTCTTCTCCGCGAATATGCTGACCGTCATCTACCGACAGTGGCTGTCTCTGAAACTTCCTCTCTCCCTCTACAACCTGGAGACAGTGTCCTCCTCAAGGACTTACACCCCCAATCCCTTAAGCCACGGTGGACAGGCCCGCATACAGTGGTCCTCACCACCCTCATGGCGGCCAAACTTCTAGGACACTCCTCCTGGTACCATGTCTCCCGTCTTAAAGTGGCCCCAACCTCAGAAAACTAGTCAACCCAACCGCTGGGTCCCACAAGGTTACGGCTTATCCACCGCCCTGCCTCTCCTCCTGCTACTTCTCCTGCCACCCAGGACTCATCAGACGTCCCTATGGCGCTTCTACATCCACGGGACATGGCAAGCTGATGGTCGAGCCCATGCCCAGGTTCTGGGGACAGGAGACTGCCAACCAGGCGGATGCCAGGCCATGGTGACCGTTAACTTTTCCTTCCCACATTTAATTTGGCAAGGTAATTGACTAGGCCAGGAATCTCCCGTTGTCTGTTTCACCTACAACCAAACTAAAGACTACTGTCACTGGTGGACAGACACATACGGGGGGTGCCCCTACCGCTCACGTAACATCCACGTGGCAAAATTAGGCACTAGAGACTTACTCTGACAATCTTACCTAGTCACCAAGGATGGCAGGGGTAGCCTATCCCTTAACATCAAGGATCCCTGGGATACAAGATGGGGACAAGGGGTACAAGGAAAAATTTACCGATGGGCAACTGATACTTATCCTGTAGGGTCTTTTAAGATTTTTCGCTCTTACATTAGCTTGATTCCCAAAGTTATCCAACAGTTGAGCAAACAAGCCACTGCCATCCAGGACACAGAACAAGCCCTAAGACATCAACTACCCCACCCCGAACACAAAGAGGATCCTTTTTCTTGGTTGACCCTCATCCGTCAAGCAGTACAGATACTCAACCACACAGGAATAGGTAACATCTCCGACTGCTTTCTATGTGCCTCTTTTGGCCGGCCACACTTGGCTGCTGTCCCACTCGACCAGCCCTTCAATTCTACTTCCTACACCTCCCAAAACCCACCTTTTTCCCCGTTAAAAGTCCCCATATTCCTTGATTCAAAAAATCTCACCATCTGTTACGGCAGCCGCCCAAATCTAGCTGATACTGGGCTTCTTTGCAGTTCATCCCTCACGGTAAACACATCAACTGAAGCACCACCAGGCATGTTTTTGTGGTGCAATGGTTCCCTCACAAAAAAGATCAATTCTTCTTTCCCCTTCTCATGTATCCCCGTTACTCTCGTCCCACAACTCACACTGTATAGCCAAGCCGAATTTTCCTCGCTAATCACGCCGCCCTTTACCCGACGGAAAAGAGCTATCTTTCTTCCTCTGGTCGCAGGCATCTCTCTCGCCTCCTCCCTTGTCACTGCAGGCCTCGGGGTGGGGCGGGCGGGGAGCTCTGACACATAGTGTTTCGACATCCCGCGACTTAGAACATAAACTCCAGCTAGCCATTGAAGCCTCCGCCGCCTCCATCTCCTCTCTCCAGCGCCAAATCACCTCCATAGCCCGAGTCGCTCTCCAGAATCGACGAGCCCTGGATCTCCTGACGGCCGACAAAAGAGGTACCTGCCTCTTCCTACAGGAGGAATGCTGCTATTACATCAATGAAACAGGACTCATCGAAGACAACGTAAACGCCCTCCATCGCTTAAGAGAAGAACTCCAACGCAAACACCAACAGTCCACCTCCCCAATTCCCGATTGGTGGCGATCCACCCTCTATACCTGGCTAACACCAATCTTAGGCCCCTTAATTCTCATCTGTATCTTGTTCATGCTTGCTCCCTGTTTTCTTAGGTTCCTTCGCAGGCGCATGGAGGAAGTCTCTCGGGTGGCCACAAACCAAATGCTCCTCGGCCCTTACACCTTGCTTCCTACAGAACCCCCCACTGGTCTTCCTTAAGCCTCGGACCTCTGGTCGCCCAACTCCCCTTTTGACGCCCCCATTCAGCAGGAAGTAGCCAGAGATCAGAACGCCACCCCATTACACCAAAGATGTCGGGATGTAAGGCCAACTGGCCCGAGGCAGGGGAACGCAATCAGACTCACAGGTTGCATCAGCCCAGAGCTCCCACCCACCCAGTCCCAGGAACTGACCTGGGGACTTTCCATCCGGCCCAGCCTTCCCGCCTTTTGAGGGGCGGGACTAACGGTCCCAAGACTGATGCGACCGGCACCAGATATTGCCACGATACCCGAAGAGACCACCAAATAAGGACTACCCTGCGCCCTCCCGGATTCACCACACCCCTTTCCCTTCTTCCCCTATAAATTCTGCCCAAACCCTCGCCCAGGCGCGACTTCTCTGGCCCCCTTTCTCTCGGACCAGTGAACCTCGTCTGGGAGCGTACCCAAATAAAGCTTGTTAAAGCTCTCCTCCGTCTTTGGTGCCGTTCCTTACAGATATTAATATCCCTTTGTTATGGATGAGCAAATTGAGCTGTGAAAACTGAGGTCATTGGCCCCACGTGACAAAGCTGAGATTTGAAGCAGTCAGATTCAAACTAGGGTCTCCCTGAGTCCACAATCCTTTTCTTTCACTAAACCCAGAAAGATCACTGGAGCACCCTGAAACACAAGCAGCTATGGTAAAGAAAACAAGATGACAAAAGGTGGTATTAACCCCACCCCCTCAACTACCCAAATTTTATCAATGCTTCTGAAGCACCAGTTGAGACAGATGAGGTAGGAATAAGGATTGCGTCCAGTGCTAACTTTAGTTAGGGAATCTGTGTGAAGGCGTTTCCTGGAGAGTCTGATCCAAAGAGTCCTTTATCCAAAATGTCAGAGCAAAGAAGTAGAAGTATAAGCCACCTACCTACGCGTGGAGGCTGCCTGTTAACTCTGCCACTTGGCCAAGTGATTTAACTCCCATCTCCAAGCCCCTGCCTCCTGTAAAATGGGTATAATTGCAACATTGTTTTGGAAGATTCCATGTGATAAAGCTTGCAGTGTGCTTAGAACAGTATCGAACACTTAAGCGCTCAATATAATTGTCATCATGAATATGATGGAGGTCTTCTTAAAAAATAATTCAGTATGACTTACTTGGAAATGTATCAAAAAATAAGGTGTGATGGATACAGGCGTAGTGTGATAGGGTATAGTACAATTTTAATGAAAGATAAAATAGTTTAAAAGTTAAAATGTTCACTGCAAAATTCTTTCCACTTTTTGTATGTTTGAAAATGTCCATAATCCAACGTTGGAAAAATAATGCATTGTGATCTGCTCTGGGAGGAGGAAGGGCTAAGTTTTGTCTTTGTTTTTTTTTAATAGAAAAGGTACAAAAATGAAAACAAAATGGGCGAAATCTTCCTCAACTCTCTCCCGCCTTCGGGCTGTGGGCCGTTAGTAAAACTGCTTGAATGAAATCATCGAGGACCGCTTGCGAAATACCAAATCCTCGAGAGCGAGGCCCAAGGCTGCCAAAACCTCGCGAGGGACAGGGACGCGCTCCAAGCTCCGCATCCCACTTCGGTGCCGAGGAGGTAGGGTTGGAGCGAGCACTAACGGAAACGCGGCCTGGCCGTTACCAGGGGGTTCCCGGCCCGCGGCCGCTGACCGCCGAGCGCCGCAAGTAAATACCTTAGCGGGGCGGGGGAGAGAAGCGTCGAATTTCAAAAAAAAAAGCCCAAACCCCCACAGCCCCGGGCGGGCGGGCGCGCGCCATGGGCGCCCTTTGGCTGCGGGAGTGAGTGGAGGATGCTGGGAAGGAGGTAAAATGGCCACCGGCGGCGGCGCGGAGGAGGAGAGGAAGCGGGGGCGGACGCAGCTCCTGTCCCTTACGCGCCCGGTGGCCCGGGCCGAGGAGGCCGAGGGCGGCCGCGAGAAGATGGGCTGGGCTCAGGTGGTGAAGAACCTGGCCGAGAAGAAGGGCGAGTTCCGCGAGTCGCGGCCTCCGCGGCGGGAGGAGGAGGGCGGTAACGGCGCGCGCGGCGGGCTCTGCGTCCCCGCGGGCCTGGCGGCGCCGGGCCTCGGTGACTTTCCCCCGGCCGGCCGCGGGGACCCGAAGGGCCGCCGGAGAGACCCAGCCGGCGAGGCGACAGACGCCCGCAAGAAGAAGGGCGCAACCGAGGCGGGCAGGAGGAAGAAGGCCGAAATGGCGGCCCCGGCCAAGCCCGACGCGGCCGAAGACGCGGCCGAGCGGCCCCCACAGGACGAGCAGGCGACGGCGGCTGGCCCCGCGGCGGGCCCGGGCAAGGGCCGCTTCCTCGTGCGCATCTGTTTCCAGGGAGACGAGGGCGCCTGCCCAACCCGGGACTTCGTGGTGGGCGCGCTCATCCTGCGCTCCATCGGCATGGACCCGAGCGACATCTACGCGGTCATTCAGATCCCTGGCAGCCGGGAGTTCGACGTGAGCTTCCGCTCGGCGGAGAAGCTGGCCCTATTCTTACGCGTCTACGAGGAGAAGCGCGAGCAGGAGGACTGCTGGGAGAACTTTGTGGTGCTGGGGCGGAGCAAGTCCAGCTTGAAGACGCTCTTCATCCTCTTCCGGAACGAGACGGTGGACGTGGAGGACATCGTGACCTGGCTTAAGCGCCACTGCGATGTGTTGGCCGTGCCGGTGAAAGTGACCGACAGGTTTGGGATCTGGACCGGGGAGTACAAGTGCGAGATCGAGCTGCGCCAGGGGGAGGGCGGGGTCAGGCACCTGCCGGGGGCCTTCTTCCTGGGGGCCGAGAGGGGCTACAGCTGGTACAAGGGGCAGCCCAAGACGTGCTTTAAATGTGGTTCCCGGACCCACATGAGTGGCAGCTGCACACAGGACAGGTGCTTCAGGTGCGGGGAGGAGGGGCACCTGAGCCCTTACTGCCGGAAGGGCATCGTGTGTAACCTCTGTGGCAAACGAGGACACGCCTTTGCCCAGTGTCCCAAAGCGGTTCACAATTCCGTGGCAGCTCAACTAACCGGCGTGGCCGGGCACTGAACACCCGCCTGCCTGCCAGGGTGAACACAGAGCCAGCTTACCCCTCTTAAGTGCCAAAACTTTTTTTTAAACCATTTTTTTATCGTTTTTGAAGGAGATCTTAAAACTACAAGAGACATCTCACTTTGCCTTCCTAAACTGAGTTTACTCCATTTCAGCCTTTCCTGAATTTGGTGACTCTGTCATCAGTTACGACTACCGACCGAGAACTGTAGTGTGCAGATATGTCTCCCCTCCCTTGTTTAAAATTTATTTTCATTTTTGTATTTGGAGATTTTTTTTCTGGTACTTTTTACTCCCCACCCCTTGTCTTCTCCCCGGATTTTCATTCTTCCAGCTGCCTTGCTCATCTTTGTGCCCCAGTGCTAGGTAGGGGCCCAGCACACGGTCGGCACTCCATCAATGTTTGTTGAATTGAGAACATTGTTGACCCTGGCTTCTGTCAGGGTGTCTATCTTTTGCAGCTCATCCCTTCCCCTTTTAATTTGCTGCTTCTAATCTATGTGGTCTGAGAATTTGTGAAACCAGTGTTGTTAGGAGTGTATGTAACCTGAGTCAATAAGCTCTGAATGGTGGCCAAGGGCCTCTCTTATGGCATTAAAATGCATGGACTTTGTGACAGCGCTTTCAGTGGCTCAGAAGCCATTCTTCACAGAATCATGGAATCGAATCTGGAATTTTCCTGCTGGAAAGGACCTAAAAATTGGTCTAGACCAATCCACTGGTTTTCCAACAGATGAAACAGGACCAGAGAGGTTAAATGACTGGGTCAAAATCACGTAGCTGTCTGGTGCCAGAGCTAGCCTAGAGTAGAGTTCCCTGACCCCAAGCCCGGTGCTCATTCCACTACCTCTCACACCTCACAACATTTTCCTCAACACTTGAGGGCCCAGGAAGTCTGCTCTTTCCAGAATAATGAGCCCAGGGGAATGCTAAGAAATCATCTGGGGAAGGAAGCAGATTTGGCAGGAGCTTCAGAATACTTGGGAGATACGGAAGGGACAAAGGAACATAATCCAGGGTGTACTCATTGCCCCCTGGGGTACCATATCTGGATTAAAGTGGCCCTGCTCCTTTGTGGCCTTCCCCTTCCCCGTTCATTGCCATCAGTGAGAAATAGAGGTGCTCCTGAGTAAAGAAAGGTTTACATTTGCATCTTAGCCTCAATAGCTAGCGTCCCCAGAGAAGCAGCCGACTGGAGCTCATCTGCAACCTCCGGACTCTCAGGAGAAAAACAGAATTCCAATGAGCTGTTAACTCTAAAATGTACTTGGGAAATAGGCCAAGCTAGAGGGCATTGGGTCTACTAAGTGTTATCAAGTTAAAGTAGAAAAGACAGTTCACTGCTTTTCTTTTAGTTTTTGTCTTTCCTTTATGTTTTGCTATTTTCTTGTGGCTTAGAATGTAAAATCGATTGTTTAAAGTTTCGTTCTGAATAAATATTTATCTTTTGTATTGCTAACACTGCCGCACTATTTCCTTTCAAAATGTTAGATGCATAGGTTCACAGACCCTAGTTCAACCGAGGCTTCCCACACACCATTTGTTTACTCTGCATATACATTTCCAGCCCGCAGGCAACACTTAACACCTACTATGTTTTCCCAGGCCCTTGGGAGTTGTTACCTAAACCTTTGCATCAAAATCACTTAGCATGCTGTTAAAACTAGTGTTAAGTCCTAACTCAGTTCCGAGCAATCGGAATCACTGGAGTGAGTGAAATATTTTTAGTAAGCACCCCAAGCAACTCTGATGGGCAGCCAGGTTTGAGACCACAGTTCTGAATGGTACTAACCTGACTGAGAGGGACTGCCCTCAGGAGATTATAAACCAGTGGGGAAAACTGAGGTAGGATATCAGTTTCATCATCTTAACAGTTATTGCAAGTGTACTGAATTGGATGCAAAGTATTCATGGGCTTTAGAAAAAATGCCATCTTTTCCAACTGTAAGGGAGGAAGAGAGAAAGGGTCCAGGAAATTTCCCATAGAGCTGACTCACTCCTCCAAGCTAGCCCTGGAGACTCCAGACACAACCCTCTGAGGGATTTTCTAGCCCCGAGATGATAAGATGATCTGATCCTAAGAATTAATGTTCCCAGTATATTGATTCTCTGACTCAGTGATTTGAGGGTATTTCCAGAGCTCATCTGGTACAGTTGAGGCCTGGTTGGCTCTTCAGAATCCTGCCTTTCAGAGCCAGCTCAGCCTTTCTCCTTCCTGTCTCCCAAGGCAAACACAGTCTTCCCTCCTCCTTCCTTCCCTCCCTCCCTCTGTCCTCTCTCTCCCCCTCCTCTCCCCCTCCTCTGCCACGGGTTTCCCTCCCGCACTGTGCTGGAGGCCTGACGTGGGGGGAAAAAGCCTGTATTCATCATAGTCCCCTCCCCCTTCCTCCTAGCAGGCACTGTGCCAAGGAGCCTCCTTGGAAGGAATCTTCCCTCTCTCTGCCCCTCCCCCCCAACTCTACTGGAGAGAGCAGAGGAAGAAACTGTTTCCCTGCCCTTCCCCTCCCCGCCCCCCTATCCGCTTCAGGGCCTCCAGCCTGGCAGTCTGGGGACTGAGCCACGGGCTGGAGCAGAACAAACCTCCCCCAGCTTCCTCTCCTGATCGAGCAGCCCCCAAATTACAATCCCTCACTGTTCATGGGCTCCTGGGAAGTGTGTGGAGATCCCCAGCCTGAGGCTGGCTGACTAGCTGACATTCATTCGTTCAGCTTACAACAATACTGAAGGCCATTAAGAGCCAGACCCGACAAAAGGCACTCTGCATACACCCGTGAATAAGACTGTGCACTTGCAGAGGGAGCTACAGATAAGTAATAAGGAAGCAATTTTTAAAATAATATTAAGTATTTTTTAATGTTCTAGAAAAGAGTATAGAATTGTCTCAAATGCAGTTCTACTAGAAGAGATGATGTTTGGACTGAAACCTGCAAAATGAAGGAGTCAAGTGAAGAAGGAGAAGATATTCAAGCAACAGAAGCAGCCTGTGCAAAGACCTGGAGGCTAGAGCACAGGGTGTGTTCAGGCTGGCTGGAGAGTCACAGGAAGATGTGGTTGGGAAAAGGCCAAGAGGAAGTGACAGGGTTTGTCAGTGTATTAAGAGGCTTGATTTTGTTCTAACACCCTCCACTCTGGCCGCCTTCATTCCATTCATTTAACACTCTAACATTCGTATGTTAAGCACCAACTCTTTCAAGGCAACGAATTGCAGCAAAATAGTCAAGCACTTTGGGGCTGGAATTCTAGAGTCACACAAATATATAATCTGTAATAATGCATTGAAAGAAACATACAGAGTGACATGTTTAATAAGGAAAACTGATCTGTTCTTGGGGGGGGTCAGGGATAACGTCCCAGACAAAATGTTTGAACTGAGATCAAAAGATTATATAAGAAGTTAATTGAAAGGTGGGGGTGGGGGTTAAGTGGTGGTAAGGGTATGAGCCTAGGTTTGCGTAAGGATAACAAGTATAACAACCCTATAGTGGGAGGAGGCACAGTGGATTCTAGAAACCAAATGAAAGCCAGTGTTTAGAAACAAACCACTCTAGGTATTGAGGAAAGTGATGGGCTCTAGGCTGGATATTAGGAATGATTCCTAGAACACCATGGAACTGAACTACCAGGGGAGCTACTACCTCTCTCACAGTCAGAAAGGAGCCAGGAGGCCATCACTGGAAAGGCCGAGTTTGAGAACACACTGCGGAAGCTGCCACTCAGGACAGGATGCCACTGCCAATGCTACTGCTAGAACAGTGGAATGTCAAGCCCTTGAAGCCAGAGATCATACACTAGAGTCTCCACAACCTTACTTAAAAGCAAAATCAGCCAAAATTGTTTGACTTCTGCCTACTACCACCTTCCAAACCTCGTGTAAGTGTACCTAATTGCTGGAGCCCTAGCTGCAAGGGAGTCAGGAAATGCTTTTGCTTTCCAGCATGAGTAGCACAGAAAGCACACTAACAGTGTGAATGGGAGCTGTCTGCCGACCATCCACATCTGGCACAGCCAGTGTGGCTACAATGCAGAGAGGGAGAGGGAGAGGGATATGATGGTACGAAATAAGACTGGAGATCTCTTGGGGAGGTCTGGTCAGCCATGTTTAGAATTCGAGCCTACGAATGATGAGGCGCCATTGAAAAATTTTTGAGCAAGGAAGTGACATGGTCAGGGTTATATTTTTAGAGAATGGGTCAGAGAGAAGCCCAAGTGTAGAGAAGTCCAGTTTACCAAGGTGACAGATTGAGGGTACCTTGGACCTGGATGATGCAGATAGAGAAAAGCAGGCAGGGTAAAGAGATGTTTAGGAGTTTAAGTCAACAAGACTTAGACATAGGCTGGAGGAAAAGTAAGTACCAAGGATGACACCCAAGTTTCCAGCTTCTGCAATTGGATAGATAGTGGGGCCACTCCCTGAGGTGTAGAATAGAGGAGAAAATCCAAGTTTGGGATGAAGGTCTTCAGTTTGATTTTGGCTGCGTTGAGTTTGAGATCCCCGTAGAGGATGTCTAAAAGAAGGTGTGGGATGGGTGGTTCAAGATCCACAGGTCTTAAATTCTGAGGAGAGCTCTGGGCTTGAGATATAAACACAGGTGTCCTATAGCAATGGTTTTCAAACTCTTTAACCACATTCCACAGAAGGTATACATTTTACATTGCAGCCATCCAACATATACATATACATGTGTATACTTATATATAAATAAACAAGTTTATATATAGAAACAAGTTTATATAGAAACAAGTTTATATATAGAAAGAAATAATATTATCTCTGTGGGTGGTGTGCTCTGATATTTTCTATTCTATTGCTTCATTCTTTTATAAATGCTTATATGACCCATGAAATTGATTTTATAATCTCCTAATGGGTCATGAGAAAAAGCATAGGGGAGAAAGATTATAGCAACTCGGACCATACCTTATGCAACTCTGACATGTGAGAGTTTTCCCTGATGGAAAAAGATATCGTGACAAATTAATAAAGGACAGCCAGAAAGGGAGAAGGAAAAGCAGAGTGTAGAGACACATAAACCAAGGGAGGATAGTTATAAGTGGCAGGGATTAAATGTATTGAGTGCTGCAAGAGGTCAAGTAAAATTGGCCTTGAGAAATGTCACGATTCATAAGTCAGGATTGAAGAGTGCCCATTGGATTGAATAATGTGGAGGTCATTGGTGAAGGCCTTTTAGAGTGTTGGGAGAAAGAGGTGGACTAAGGAACAAGTAATCTTCCTAAAATGCCAATCTAGCACTCTGACCCTTTCACTCCCTCTGGGGCTCTCTACTGCTCTAGGGAGTCAGCCTAGCATACAACTCCTTTTGCAAGAGGCTTCTGGGCCCCTTTGGGACTTTATTCTCAGCCAGAGTGCCCATTTCCCTACTTCATGTCAACTTCAGGTGTGGCTGACAAAGAGCAACCAGGAGTTCAGTATGATGGAGTGTGGAATGGTATAAGAGGAAGCTAAGGAGTCAGATCATACCAAGTTGAAGGTGGAATTCCACGAGAGCGAGCGTTACCAGACGTGGGCAGAGCCAGTGGATCCATACAGCACCACTTGCTGGCTTGTCAGAGTGACTAAGAATATTTGGGGGAGGACATGTTTCATGGAAATAAACAGATATATTATGGAGGAGAATGCAAACTTTGCAGAGTTTTAAAATAAAACATGGACCAACATCTTTGGAAAGCAGTTTGTTTGGCACTATCAGAATTTTAAATTTACATAATCTTTAACACAGCAGTCATAGGAAATGAATCTATAGCTAAACTTGGACAGATGCACAAAGATGTTATATGTCAGATGTTATGTATGTTCACTGATGCATTACTTAAGGTACCAAGGACTGGAAACAACCTGATTATCTATCAGTTATGTATCATTAGCAGTTAGGCTATGGCACATTCAAATAGTGTCACACTATGCAGCTGTTAAAAACCATCTAAGGGGCTTCCCTGGTGGCGCAGTGGCTGAGAGTCCGCCTGCCGATGCGGGGGACACGGGTTCGTGCCCCGGTCCGGGAAGATCCCACATGCCGCGGAGCGGCTGGGCCCGTGAGCCATGGCCGCTGGGCCTGCGCGTCCGGAGCCTGTGCTCCACAACGGGAGCGGCCACAACAGTGAGAGGCCCGCGTACCGCAAAAAAAAATAAAATAAAAAAAAAATAAAAACCATCTAAGACACATTTTAAAGTGAACAAAGCAAGGTATGGTATGCTACTGTTTACATTTTAATTTTACTTTTTTCAGCTTTGTTGAGGTGTAATTGACAAATAAAATTGTAAGATATTTAAAGTGTACCATGTGATAATTGATATATATATTACATTTTAAAATGATGGAATAAATATATACATAGGCTTATTTATGTATAGAATCATCTGGAAGGATATTAGTGAAATTGATAACTGTTGCTTCTGAGAAGAACTGGATATTTGGGATTGGGGTTGGAAGGAAAATGTATTTTCCATGGTATATCCCTGGGGGGTTTCTTTGGTTTTGTTTCTAACTATTTCATGTACTATCTCTGGCACAAAAAAAAAAAAAAAATTAAAGAAAAAAATGCAAAACACAACACAAGACTTCGAAGAAATTCCTGTAGACTCTGTAGAAACGGGAGTCCATTTCCTCTACCTTTAAAAATAAGACATTTTGATTGGGAAAGTTTAAAACTCTAGAGTGGCCAAGCCAACTCACTGGTCTCCCTGCTTCCAAGCTTGGTCTCCTTCCACCCAGGAAAATCGTCCGCAAAACAAAATTTGATCACATTAAGCCCCAGCTTAAAAGACCTTCAAAGACTTTGTGTCCCCCCTGGGGCCCACCAGGCCCTGCCTGGTCGCCCAGCCTCCTCTGGGCCTCACCCCCTCACCCTGGCTGGGCTTCTGCTACTCATTCCAGGAATTCACCCTCCCAGGCCCGTGGTTAACCCTTACGTTCCCTGGCGCTCAACTCTAATGCCACTTCCTAATGGCAGCCTTCCCTAACCTTCTAGACAAAACCCTCTTACACTCCCCTCCTTTTAGTGGTCACTGCAGGTACAATGATATGTTTATTTATGCCACGGTTTGATTAATATCTGCCTCTGTCTCTCGATTTTGAGCTCCCAGAGGGCAGAGACCAGGACTTTTTCTGCTCTTGGTTATAGTTCCAACATTTCGCACTGTGCCTGGCACATAGTAAAAGTCCAATAAATATTTATTGCACGAATGATCTAGAAATTACTTGGCTGTGGTTACAGATCAGGATATGTACCTCCTTATCCTTTTTTTATTCCTTTTTTTAAATTGAAGTATAGCTGATTTACAATGTTGTGTTAGTTTCAGTTATATAGCAAAGTGATTCAGTTTTACATATATATTTTTTTCAGATTCTTTTCCATTATAGGTTATTATAAGATATTGAATGTAGTTCCCTGTATGGTAGGTCCTTGTTTTTTTTTTTGTTTTTCTGCGGCACGCGGGCCTCTCACTGTTGTGGCCTCTCCCGTTGCGGAGCACAGGCTCCGGTCGCGCAGGCTCAGCGGCCATGGCTCACGGGCCCAGCTGCTCCGCGGCATGTGGGAGCCTCCCGGACCGGGGCACGAACGCGTGTCCCCTGCATCGGCAGGCAGACTCTCAACCACTGCGCCACCAGGGAAGCCCTGTTTATCTATTTTATATACAGTAGTGTGTATCCTCCTTGTCCTTTGTAAATGACACTCAAAGTATCCCTTAGCACACCTGTCACTGACTCTCTACTGAATAAGGGCTTATTCATTCATCTTCAAAAAGCAAATTCAAATTTTGGGATTAACAGATACACACTACTATATATAAAATAGATAGACAACAAGGACATACTGTATAGTACTGGGAACTATATTCAATAACTTGTAATAACCTACAATGGAAAAGAATCTGAAAAAGTTATATACATAATTGAATCACTTTGCTATACACCTGAATCACGGTAAATCAACAGTACTTCAATTAAAAAATAATTATAATTTTTTTTTAAAAAAATCGAATTCACTCCTTCAGTCTTCTCACTTTTGTTAAGGGTTTCCTTCAGCCTGGAGGTCAGGTCCATCCTCCCCTATTCCTCTGAGGGCATATCACTGAGACTTAGCCTGCATGTCCCCCGCACTGTGAGGCACAGTGGATTGTGAATGCCTAGCTTCAACAAAACACTCCCTTATCCCTGGCAAGAGTAGCTCTGGCCCTGAGCCCTGCCCCTCCTCAGGGGGTGGGGTGGGAATCTGTAGGCACGAGAGGAACTGCCCACCCAGAGTCTGTGCCCTCCCTTTCCAGACCATTCTCTGAAACCCCAGAATTCCCTTCCAAAATACCTCTAAGCTCAATTAGAACCTTCGTGGCCTCAACCCTGGGTTCATCTCAGCTGAGGGCAGGTTGCACTGCCTGATGCACCCCTTACAGACCTGAGGCTTAGGTCTCAGAGTAGCTGTTTGCAAGAGACAGCTGGATGTGGCGGCTGGGGTGTCCACTCATACGTGCTGGGTCCCTCACTGATGGGATAGGAGGTAGCTGGACAGGGGTTGGATGCAGGATCCAGGGGGCAGCCCTCGCTGGGCCAACACACCCTGGCACAGACCTCCAAGGGTCCTGGAATTCTAATTCGAACCTGGCTTTTCCAGGTTGTTGTGAAAGTAGATCCGTCAAGGAGGAGAAGATAACATATTTCATTTAACACCTTAGACTGATGATGGAGGTATCACTTCTAACTACAGAGACATGTGGTATATGGGCCTCCAACTGAACTCTTGTCCTGGGCACTGCAAATGCCCCTGTTTGGTTGTACCACTTCTTAGCTCAGACAAGAAATGTAAGCTCTCTGGGCCTGTTTCCTTACCAGAAAAATGTGTTTAATGGTAACTGCCTTATCAGGGCTGATGAGAAAATGAAATAAAAATTCATGTAAAGGGCTTGGCAGAGTGCCAGACCCTCAGTAAACAGTAGTTCTCATCGTTAGTTTTTCCTTTTTGTCCTCTGGCTATCATCTCCCATGATTTTCTATATGACATCCGAACTGGTCTCTTTTGTAAGATTTCCACACTGCTCCTCCCTCCTCACCCACATAAGGATAACCCCCTATTCTCTCCACCTAGTCAAATCCTACCCTGTCTTCAATTAAGGTAATAGCTGCTGGTGACTGCAGTTTACTATGTTTCAGGCATCGTATTAAGAGGTTGACATGCATTATCTCAACTCAGTTCTGACACCAACACAACGAGGTGAGTACTGTTTATCATTCCCCAAATACAAGGACACTGGTATCTGGAGAGTTGAAGCACTGTCATCTGGGGCCATTGGGAATGTGAACCCGGTCTTACTACAGAGATAGGTCTCCCAAATGCCTAGTCCCGATCCTGTTTGCCGCCTCCTCCGTCCTTCCAGTGCGCCGGCGAGACCTCTCTCCTTCAAGCCCCCATACTGAAGGCTGTCATACCCCGTCAGGTCTGTCTGCGGACTTTCGGCCTCAAAGGGCGGGCACTTGTCTCACGCCACGTTGCCCACATCAGGGATCCTCCCTCCTTCTCTCCTCTTTCTTCCTCCCTTCCTCCCTTCCTCCCTCCCACTAAGTATCTCGTTCCTACTCTGTGCTAGGCTTTGTGTTAGTTCACATGCAAAATGTTACCAAAGGAGAGGTCAAGGGAGGATGGAATTATATGTCATTTTTCTCTTTCGTCTTTAACGCCTGTTTGTCTGATTTTTTTCCAGTGAGCACGCAGGCCAGGTTTCTCGAACCCAGTTCAGATGCTGCTTTGCTAGGTTGGTTTGGTCGGAGGAACGCCCTGTCCCCTTAACTCCCAGCCCCCACGCCTCCTCCACCAGCCCTCAAATCCAGGCCGCCCATCCCCCCTCCGGAAGGGGGGAGTTGGGAACGAACGCCGAAATCTGAGTGGCTCTTTCAAGCCTCCGTTGCCGTGGAAACCGGCAGCACAGGCCTTGGCGGTCCTTTACACCATCCTCCGGCGACGCAGCCAATGGGCTATGAGCTCCATCCCAGGCGTCCCCGCCCCACAGCTGCCCGGCAGCCCACCAATGGGCAGGTCCCTAAGCTTAGAGTCCTGCCTTCCGCTCAGTGACCCCGCCAGTGAGCTTCGGTCCTGCTCTCCCTCCAGCTTCAATGAAGCAACAAGACTCGATTTTTCAAAAAAAGGAATTCTCCAAATTAGAAGGAACTAGCAGTAAAGCCTCTGTCAGCCTGAATAATCTTTGGCTGGTATTTTATTTAAGAGAGCAAAACTGTTCCAATTAGACAACAATATATGTCGTTCTCTACTAAAACAATTTTAGGCAATGAAAATTTAGGCAATGGGGTTGATGTCTGCTCTACGTGGATTTCTTTCAATATAGGTATTTTCATTTAATTTTAAATGATCAAGAAGCTAGTCATCTTTCCTTGTTTGTATTTCAAATGCATACAGATGAAAGACGCTGAGTCATTGAGACACTGACCTAAGCAATTGGTGGCTGACTTTTATTGGACAAAACATATTAAAACTGTAGGATAAATGAATATTTCTCTTAATCCATTGAAGAAGTTCCATTTTTAAGGCAGACTATGTAATTGCTTTAACACTCTAAAGTCTAAATAAATTAAATGTGTTTTTAAAACACTGCCATCTTTTTAAAAATGAATTTTATTTTTTAGAACAGTTTTAGATTTACAGAAAAATTGCAAAGATAATACAAAGTTCCTATATCCCCCACCCATCCTGTTTCCTCTATTATCAACATCTTACATTAATATGGTGCATTAGTTACCATGAATAGTTTATTCTGATTTCCTTAGTTTTTACTTAATGTCCTTTTTCTATCCCGGGATTCCATCAGGATGCCACATTGCATTTATCTCATGTCTCCTAGATTCTTCTTGGCTGTGGCAGTTTCTCAGACATCAACAGGACTTATCACTGTTGGTGTTGACCTTGATCACCTGGCTGAGGTAGTACCTGTCAGGTTTCTCCTCTGTAAAGTTGCTCTTCTTTTACTCCTTTTCGTGTTCTCCTCTTTGGAAGGAAGTAACTATGCTTAGCCCACACTTAAGGAGTGGGGAGTAATGTTCTACCCCCTTGAGGGTGGAGTATCTATGTAAGTTATTTGGAGTTTTTCTGCACTGAAGATGTGTTTCTTTTCCTCTATTTATTTAGTCATTTATTTACATCAGTGGACTCATAGATACTTATTTCATACTTTCAGTTATAATCCAGTACTGCTTAATTTTGTTGCTCAAATTGGTCCAGATTTGGCCTTTGGCAGCTCTTTTAGTTGGCTCCTGTGTCCCTTTGACATATTCCCATCTTTGTGTGTCTTTTGTTGTTCTTGAGCACTTCCTTACCTTCTGGCACTATATGTTGCCCCCGACTCATCTTGTATATCCCCTGCCCCAGTCCTAGAATTAGCTGTTTCTCAAAAGTCCGGATTCCTCCTATTTCAACTAACAGAACAAAGAAATATATGTGTATATGCTAACCTGTGTACATAAACATATCTAAGAATATTTCTGTACGTAACCATCTGCATCTTTATTAAGCTAAAGGTAAGGTCCTATTTATCTTTCCAGCTCTAATCCATTACCACATGAATCATTCTAGCCTCCTCCTCTTGCTCATCTGTAAATTCCCACTCCAACAATGAGAAACCTGGCTCCCACCATTCACCGGTAAAAATGTATAGCAGCATCAGCATTGTTAACCCATACCCCTGTGGGAAACGTTATCAACTTTACGTACACTTTCTTTTGCTTTTAGTTTTACAGACCCCGCTCGTTTCTAAAGTTGCTTAAGTCAAGCTCCTTTCCCCCACCCCCTTTAATGAGGCTGTTTCATACATTTGTAATACAGTTTGTTTTGTCACATTCTGCATTCCATTTTGGGATTCTCCCCAGTCATAAATGATTTTTTAATTTTTCATGCATTAATATTTGCTCTTTCTAATGTATAGTTCTATGGGTTTTGACAAATGCATAAGGTCTTGTTTCCACCATTATAATATACAGAAGAGTTTCACTGTCCTGAAAAGTCCCCTGTGCTTCACCTATTCAACCCTCTCCCCACCCCAAACCCTGACAACCATTAGATCTTTTTGTTGTCTCTATAGTTTTGCCTTTTTGTACATTTTCTTTTGAAGAGAATACACACAATAGAGTACTTCTGTTGTTGCTCTTGTTACAACTCACTGACTTTTTTTTTTTAATTTATTTTTTTGGGCGGTGCCACGCAGCATGTGGGATCTCTCTTCCCCCACCGGGGATCGAACCACCACTCCCTGCAGTGCAAGCGCGGAGTCTTAGCCAGTGGACTGCCAGGGAAGTCCCACAACTCATTGACTCTTTACCATGCTCCATGTCCTGAAATATTATGCTCTCCCATTTTGCAGATGAGAAAACTGAGGCAAATCAGTTGAAGTAACTCCCTAAAAACTCATGACATTGAACAAAGTTTGACTTCAAATCCTGGGTGCTTTGATTATTTAAAGCCCCAGTATTTCCATGCTTGACTTCTGAGTCACCTATGGGAGTCCTCTATATTTAGCCAATAAGGTGGGAATGACTTATTTCCCAGTTTCCCCAGGCAGTCCCAGTTTATTTCTGTTGTTCTGGCATAATTATTAAGAGTGTCCCCTTTCATGATAAAGAATATGGTCACCTCCAAAGGAAAAGTCTAATGAATTTCAGAATCAGGTTGTGGGAATTGTACTCTAGGAAATGTGGAGATGTACCGATGGGGTGTGATGTGAGACACCAGATGGAACCCACTGTCCAGGTAAAATCAGCTCCTCCATCTAGTCACCGTCCCCTTACTTCCCCCAATCTGATTATTCCCCAATTCCATCAGCCCTGCTGGTGCTGCTAAAATGCCCCTGATGCTGTCCTCTTCTCCCCATGAACATGCCTCCAGTTCTGGTCTCTCCTTGCTGCCTTGTGCTTCTCTGAGTCTCAAGCTACATCTTATGGACTGGCAACCCAGAATTCTGTCAGGACCTTTAAGACTTTGGGATTTCACAGAGAAGTTTAAAAAACTCCTCTCTGAAAAAAAACTATTCATTTGAAAATTTGGAGATGGACAAAAATTGCCAACTTTTTATTTTGCCAAGTAAGGATGAGGAAAACCTCCATCTTCTCTATTAGTACTGCCTCTTAGAAATATAATGCAAGCAAAGTAAAAAAAAAAAAAAAAAATTAAATAAGAGAAACAGGTGAAACTAATTTTAACATATTTTATTTAACCCAATATATCCAAAATGTTACAATCTCAAAACTATTAATGCGATATTTTAATTTTTTTTGCTAAGTATTTGAAAACCAGTGAGAATTTTGCACTGTAGCACATTTCAATTTGCAGTAGCCGTACTTAAGTGCTCAAGAGCTCCATGTGCAGTTCTATACCATTATTCAGTAAAAGAGCCCTGTAATGTACACACACACACACACACACACACACACACGATCATAATCTTTGAATTTTTCAAAGAAGACATTTAGATGAATCAAGAAATGAATTACCTTGTTCTTATTGCTCTCCCTCTTTATTATGAATGTCTTTGAGGACCGTGCTGGTTCAAAGACTGATGTTTCAGAGCTAGACACAGTTGGGGTGGGTGGAGTTGCATGATGGTGTCTGTGACAGCCACGCCCACACCCGATTTGGCTCCTTCCTCCCTTCACTGAACAGGTATTGAGAGTCTGTGTTGTGCCAAGATCTGCTAAGTGCTGGGGAGAGTGGAAGTTAGGTGGGTCCTTTGATCCTATGGAGCTTCTGCTCTGCTGTGGTGTACCAAGTGGGGCTCTGAAGGCAATGAAAGGGTGTATTGTCTGCGGAGAATTTGAGAACAATAAAACTGATTGAACATCTCTCTGCATTTTATTATTACCATGTGCCCGCCATTCTAAACCATGTCAGTGTAAGACATTCCTCTCTGAAAATCAAGTTGTTGGTCTACCTTGAGTCCTAATGATATATTTGTAAGCTTCGAATCAGCAGATTTTAATCACTTGTACACTAATAAACATAATCGCCTACAAGGAAGATAATTCAGAGCACTCCCAGCTATACATTCAGCCCCTAACACACACCAAGTCAGACACAGCTACACGCGTTAGTTTTGAGAATAAGTTCGTAACAGTCCAGAATTGTTCAAGCTCGCTTCCTGAGTACTTGTGTCTCCAGCCCCTTTGGTACAACATATGGCTGTGTTTAAACAATAGATTCAAAATAAACAATGATAGCACAGTGATTAGGAAGCTGAAGAACCAGAACTTGAGTTGCTTCAATTCTGTCATTCTATGTGACCACTTGAAGCTGTTGTATTTAAAATTTAATACAGTGAAACAAAGAGTGAACGGCCAAGCGTGGTAACTGCAAATTTTATTATTTAGTAAAATAGTATTATATATAATATTATTATTATTTAGTAAAATTGTGTTTTACCGAATTTGAAATATATATATATTTTATAGATTAATTAAATTAAATTAATTAATTCATTTATTGGCTGCGTTGGGTCTTCTGTTGCTGTGCCCCGTCTTTCTCTAGTTGCCACGAGCTGGGGGTGGCGGGGGCTAATATTCGTTGCGGTGAGCGGGCTTGTCATTGCGGTGGCTTCTCTTGTTGTGGAGCACAGGCTCTAGGCGCGCAGGCTTCGGTAGTTGTGGCACACGGGCTTCAGTAGTTGTGGCTCGCGGGCTCTAGAGCGCAGGCTCAGTAGTTGTGGCGCATGGGCTTTGTTGCTCCGTGGCATATGGGATCTTCCTGGACCAGGGCTCGAACCCATGTTCCCTGCACTGGCAGGCGGATTCTTAACCACTGCGCCACCAGGGAAGCCCCTGAATCATATATTTAATATTAAAATTGATTCTTATTTTTAAAGTGATTTCTTATTTGTTTTTAAACTGTAATGTAATTAATGGAATGGAATGGAATTATTATTGCAACAGACCACAGTGTGGGTGTGTTTTTTTCTTTCATTTTTCAAAGAAATATAGTAATATAATTGAAAAGTATGGATCAAATACTCTTTTCCTCTTTTGTACTGTAATATTTATTTTTACCGACATGATTATGTATACAAAGTTCAATAAAAGAGTATTGTCACCATCTGCATTTCTTTTCTGGCCATTATCATTAGTATTATTCATTATATTTCATGACTGTTGCTGAAAATAATGTCATTTAAGGGAGCCATCTGTTCTGAGTGTCAAATGAGCTAGGCAGGTCACTGGTGCACTGAAGAAAAGGAACATGGAGTTAGGAGAGCTCTAAGGAGGCAGACAGAGGCAGGAGTGCTGGAATGGGTGAGGGAATGGACTTCACAACACCCTTTGTGGGGAGGCTTGGCTTGTTCCACAAACTGAAATGAGACTTGTGTGACTAGAGAGTGGATCAAGACCGAGAAATTGGGAGAGGAGGTCAGATAGGTGAGCAGGGGTCAGACCAAGCTTGGCCTAGTGGGTCAGGTGAAAGTCTGGTGTTTATCTTGAGAGTACTGGGGAAACCACTGGTGGGTTTTAACAAGGGAAGACGCACGATCAGATTTTTGACTGAAAGACACCATCACTCTGGCTTCAGGGAGGAGAATGGAATGGAAGGAGATATGGTGGGTACAGGGACCAGAAAGGAGGCTGGGCAGGTACCCAGATAAGAGATGATGGTGGCCTGGACCAGTGGGGCAGCAGTGGTCAGCATCTCTCCAAGAACCTTACCATCTATCTACCACAGTCTGGATTGAACAGCTCAGTGGTCAGCCCAGCCTTGAACTCCTGTGGCCTGCAAGGTTTAGACTCTGGGGCACCTATCTGAAAGGACTCAGGATAGCCTGTGTGCACTGATAACTACCACATCCCAGTGGCAGACTGGAGTTTTGGGTTTTGGGTTCCAAAATTTCACTTCCTTCTCTGGGCTCCCGGAGGAATTTGAGCACACTTATGATAGAGCACTGACTTTCATTTAATAAATAATTATTGAGCACCCACTGTGTGCCAGGCACTCTCCTAGGGACAGAGCAGGAAAAAAACCAGACAAAAATCTCTGCCCTCTTTGAGCTGGCATTCCAGTGGAGGGGAGATGGGCAAAAAACAAGTGAACAAATAAAATAATTCCGGAATGTGGTGAATGCTATGAAGCAAATAGAAAGGGTGATGAGTTAGAAGAATGCAAGCAAAAATTAAGATATCTAAGAATACCAAACTTTGGACAGGATATAGACGAAGAGGATCTCTTCTATGTTGCTTGTGGAAAAGTAAATTGGTACAACTTGGAAGTTTCGAATCACCTTATAAAAGTTAGCACTCACATATCCTCAGATGCAGCCACCACACTTCCCATAAAATACCTGGGAGACCTTCTTGCACTTGAGCACCAGGAACACATTTAGGATTGTTAACAGGAACACTGCTCATAAGAGCAAAAACCTGGCGATAATACAAATGTCCAGGGACAGGACACTAGATAGAAAAATTGTGGTACATTCCTGCAGTGGAAAATGAATGAACCCCACACGGGTGCAATAATTTAGATGAATCTTGCCACTATAATATTGAGTGAGAAAGTAAATACCAGAGTATTACATACAGCATGATACCCTTTTTTTAAAGCTAGAAGCAAGGGAATATATTTTGTTGGTTTTTTTTTTAATGTTTATTTATTCATTTGGCTGCACTGGGTCTTAGTTGTGGGATCTTTGTTGCTGCATGCAGGATCTAGTTCCCTGACCAGGGATCAAACCCAGGCTTCCTGCATTGGGACCACAGAGTATTAATTACTGGACCACCAGGGAAGTCCCAATGAAAATATTCTAAAATTGATTGTGGTGATGGTTGCACAGCTCCCTTAATATGTCATTGAATTGTATACTTTAAATGAATGAATACTCTGGTATTTCAATAAAGCTGCTAAGCTTTTTATAAGTGTAAGGGAAGACTCAGGATAGACATTACATCAGGTGAGGGAAAGCAGGGGATGGGATGGGAGAGAAGTTCATAGGGAAAGGTGGGTTATTATCATGTTCCAATTCCTGTGTTGGGTTGCTGATTTCACTGGTTTGTTTTCGTTTTTTTTGTTTTTCTTTTTGCCGTATGAGGGCCTCTCACTGTTGTGGCCTCTCCCGTTGTGGAGCACAGGCTCCGGACGCGCAGGCTCAGCGGCCATGGCTCACGGGCCCAGCCGCTCCCGCAGCATGTGGGATCTTCCCGGACCGGGACACGAACCCGTGTCCCCTGCATCGGCAGGTGGACTCTCAACCACTGCGCCACCAGGGAAGCCCTGATTTCACTGGGTTTTACTATATTATATATAAATAAATATATACAAACATGAACTGAACCAATCATGGACAATGGTAACAATGTCACAGAGCAACAAGTCTGTGTACCTGAGATGCAGGGGAATGTGGGTGGGCGGTAGCAGAGAGTGGTCAGGGCAGGCGTCTCTGGAGAGTCCATGTGAACTGAGGCTAGAATGAGATGGACCAGCCATGTGGGGATGGGGGTGAAGAGTTTACCAGGCTGAGGAGACAGCATGTACAAAGGCCCTGAGGTGGGTCCAAGCCTTCTGTGTTTGAGGAATATCCAGGAGGCCAGTACTTCAAGCTCTAATAATAGTAATGGCAGCAGCTACAGGGCCACAGTAAGACCTTTGAGAGGCCCTAAGCACTGAAAAGACGGCAGTGCCCATCCTATGTAATTTAAAATAAGACAAATATTAAGTAGGAAAAGTGTAAAAGTGTTAGAAAAATTTTTTAAAGCTTTTATTTTTCCCAGGATCACTACTTTGATGCCTTTTTTTCTTGTTATGTTGGTGTTTCTAGGTTGGTGGTGCCCTGAGTCTCTGATAACTAATATTTGTTGTGCATTTACTAGATGTCAGGGATGTGTCTACATCCATTATCCCATTTAATCTGTAAAATAACCATATGAGGAAGAAATTGCTTTTTCCTATTTTAAGGACACGCAAAAAGAGGCACCCGGAATATGAATACAGAAATTCTGACTCCACTGAGCAATGAACCGTACAAGCTACCGTTGTTAAGATTCAAACTCGGGTGTCTCCAGATCTCAGCGTCCAATAAGTAAACGGAGAAACCATTTGGTCGGGAGCGGAGCCTTCTCCTTCCGAGTGCCCTGTGCCTTTAAGAGTCGCCCCCTCCCGCCGGCGAAGATCCAATTTCCCTCCCGGGCACCCAGAGCAATCACCCCGCCCCCAGCGTCTGCGGAGCCGCACGCAGGTCCTCCCTCCCCCACCCCACACCCTCCGGCTGGGCTCTCCGCGCCCACCCGCCCGGGGGTGGGTGAGGTCTAGAGCCTGAGACACGCACCTTCCAATCCGGATACTGCCCACTATGCCCCAGCAGAATGCTACCATAGAGACCCCCATCCCGACCCCTCCCAGCTCCTGATTCCGTGGAGGGACACTTCAGCGCCCCCACCCATCGCCCGGGCCCACTGCGCGGTGAAGGTGACCTCCCCCAAGGGGCAGCACACGCCCAGCAATGCCCGAGCGGGCTCACACGTGGTGAGATGGGAGCGCGCAGCCCCTCCCCGCCACGCGCCTCGAGCGTGCGCCTCGGACCCGCCCCTTGGCCTGGCTCCGCCCCCGTGCCCGCGCACGCTTCTCCAGACCCGGGAGGGGCATCGCGCCCTAGTCTGGCACCAGGCTGGTCTAGGTGTGGCGTGGGACCTGGGAATGGGGCACCCACGCATCTTCGAACCTCGCCTGAGACGTGTGAAAAACGGAGAGTTCGTCCTACTCAGGACCCTCGGCTGGTTAGGCGAGGTGCCCCGGCCCCTTCGTGCGCTGAGGGAAGAGAGCTGGGACCGCAAGCCTAGGATTCGAGCCCTAATCTGCAGATATTTGGTGTTTCCTACCTGGAAAGTGGGCGTCATGTGCCCTTCTTTCTCAGGTCTCTCGTGGTGCCTCAAAAGAGAAGAAAAATATAAAAAGGATTCGGTTCATTGGGCCCATAAACATTTGTTGAGCGCCTATATGGCTGGATACTAGGCAGGGGCTACATCAATGATACGATGAGGTTTTTGTCCCCTTAAGGAGCTTTCCTGAGCCTAGGTCTCCTCACCTTCTGTTCTGGGGCGGCTAAAAAAGACGCCCCCGAAAGAGGAGGGAGCGGAGGTCCTACCTGGCGGCAGGTGTCACTGAGTAAGCTAAAATTTCAAAGGCAACGCGGGGCGGGGACAGGCTTTCTGGAGCCAGAAGGGAAGCACGCTCGGCGTCCCCCCCCCCACTCTCCCGCTAGTCCCCAGCCTAAGAAAAGAAACCGACTTCATCCGACACCCCCAATCCCAGCCACAAGACCGCCCAGCCCCGCAGCGCGAGCCCCGCCCCACTTCGGCAGCCAGCGATTGGGAGATGCAAATACCAGGTTCTCTGCCCAGCAACGGGTGACGCGGCGCCCGAGCGCGAGGCGTGGCCCGGCCGCAGCCCAAGCGGGCACCTCGGTGTTTACACGGGGCGGCCCCGCGCGCGCCGCAGCGGCCCGCAGACGGAGAGGGGGAGGGGTGGCGCGCGCGCCGGCGGGGCCGCGCGGGGAGAAAGACACTGGAAGGCGGCGGGGCGGAGAGAGGCGCGCGCGGGCCGCGGCCGAGCAGGAGGCTGCAAGGAGAGCCCGCGGGGGCCCTGGGAGTGCAGTTCCTCAGCCCCCGCAAAACAATGTGTGGCGTGCTGCGGGGTGCAACTTGCCGGAGGCGGCGGGGGCGCGCCGAACCCGCCTGAGACCGCGCCGCTGACCTTCTCCCCCCGCCGTCCGTTGGGCCCGAGCGCCCAGCTTCTCGCTCCCCAGCTCGCGGGGGCCGGGCCGAGCTGCAGGGCGGGGCCGCCCCTCCGTCGCTGCTGCCTCCTCCCCCACCCCCAGCCGCTGAGGATGCGGACGGCCCCCGGCGGCGTCTAGCGGCCCCGGGCCCAGGCGCGATGGTGCAGCAGAGGGGCGCGAGGGCCAAGCGGGACGGCGGGCCGCCGCCCCCGGGGCCCGGGCCGGCCGAGGAGGGGGCGCGTGAGCCCGGCTGGTGCAAGACCCCGAGCGGCCACATTAAGAGACCGATGAACGCGTTCATGGTGTGGTCGCAGCACGAACGGCGGAAGATCATGGACCAGTGGCCCGACATGCACAACGCCGAGATCTCCAAGCGCCTGGGCCGCCGCTGGCAGCTGCTGCAGGACTCGGAGAAGATCCCGTTCGTGCGGGAGGCGGAGCGGCTGCGCCTCAAGCACATGGCGGATTACCCGGACTACAAGTACCGGCCGCGCAAAAAGAGCAAGGGGGCGCCCGCCAAGGCGCGGCCCCGCCCCCCCGGCGGCGGCGGCAGCCGGCTCAAGCCCGGGTCGCAGCTGCCTAGCCGCGGAGGCCGCCGAGCGGCTGGAGGGCCTTTGGGGGGCGGCGCGGCGGCGCCCGAGGACGAAGACGAGGACGACGACGAGGAGCTGCTGGAAGTGCGCCTGGTCGAGACCCCTGGGCGGGAGCTGTGGAGGATGGTCCCGGCGGGGCGGGCCGCCCGGGGACAAGCGGAGCGTTCCCAGGGGCCGTCGGGCGAGGGGGCGGCTGTCACCGCCGCCTCCCCGACTCCGTCGGAGGACGAGGAGCCGGAGGAAGAGGAGGAGGAGGCGGCGGCGACGGAGGAAGGCGAAGAGGAGACGGTGGCGTCGGGGGAGGAGCCGCTGGGCTTTCTGTCCAGACTGCCCCCCGGTCCTGCCGGCCTGGACTGCAGCGCCCTGGACCGCGACCCAGACCTGCCTCCCGCCTCGGGCACGTCGCACTTCGAGTTCCCGGACTACTGCACCCCCGAGGTTACCGAGATGATCGCAGGGGACTGGCGCCCGTCTAGCATCGCCGACCTGGTTTTCACCTACTGAGCCCACCGTCAGCGGGGCGCGCACGCCCCCTAAACCAGCTGTTTACATACAGGAATCAGGTATTGGGGCCCCTCGGAGGCCGAGGCTGGCACCCCATCTCCCGCACAGCCTCCCCCCTCCTAGACGTGCCCAACCCCCTTCAAATCCAGACATGCCCTTCCCCCGCAGACACACCCCAAGGCAGCCCAACCCCCACCCTTTCTCCGACATCCAAGCCCCTCCCCATCTTACCCCCTCCCGCACAGCCACCAGCAGCCAGCCCCCCCTCCGATACACCTCCCGTCCTCTCCAAGAGACCTGTACCCCTCCCCCATTTTGCACACGCCCTTCCTCACGGCCGGAGGACACGCCCCTGCCCTTGCTCCGGACTCCCTCCGCCTTAGCCTGGCCCGCCTCCTGTCTTGTTTGGGGGGGCGCTGCAGCTGGGCGGCCCCGCGCCCTCCTCCCTTGCCCCTCCCTCCCAGGGAGGGGGAGGGGCCCGTTCCTTTTCCCCGGGAACACTGGGATCCGCCCCCTTCTCGCGCATGCTTAATGCTTCTTGGGAGGAGGGAGCTGGTCCCAGTCGAACCTCACGCCCCTGTCAGATCCAGGAAGAAGGGGGGCGGATATAGAGCGATCCTGAGAAATCTTTTGATCCAGGAGCCACGGCTTCCGTTCAACCCGACGGGGCGTCACTGCCTTAAATGGGAGGAGCACTCGGAAGGGGGAGAAAGAGACTAGCCGGCCCGGAAGGGTTGGTGTGGAGCTTGGAACTCCCAAGTGGCATAGCCCCTTTCCCTTACGGGGTCGCCCAACCCACGTGCACCCACCTCTCACCGACTGCATGACTGCCTCTACAGCTTGTTTTGGTTCCAAGAAGCCTACCTTTCTTTCCCCCACCTGGGAATTGGGGGCAGGGTCTTTCTCTGGAAATCCTTCAGGAGAGAAAAAGAAAACTCAGAACCAAGACACGTAACAGTTTGTTTGGGGACAGGGTCCTTATGCTTCACACGCCCCCCCCCACCCCCCCGCCAAGTGCCCTTATCACCTCAGGGCACACTCTCAGCCTGGGCTCCTTCCTAAGCCCACCGCCCCTTCCTGTCAGCCAGGTCCCTCTGCCTACAGTATTCAGTGGGAGAAACAGACACGTTGGTACTAGGGGGTTGAGACTGAGGCGTAATAGCAGATGAAGTGGCACTTTTCAGCAGCTGGCTTCAGAGAGACCATCGACTGGGCCAGTGAGACTGAAGGGAGGGTCAGAGTAGTCTTGGGCCGTTTGCGCCTAGCGCTGCTGCATCCAGTTCGGGTGCCCTCGGAAACCCTGCCCCTGATGCTGTTACCCCTCTTACTCCAGCTCCCCGCTCAAGCCCCGCCCCTCCGGCCTCCCCACGCCCCATTTGCCCTCACTACCTGTATCTCACCGGCGTGTGTTCACCCTCCTGGGTGTGCACACACTCTCATTCACACACACAAATCTCAGGAACAAACGGTCCCAGAGTCCTCCGGGACCCCTGCCCAGGGTCTCTGCAGGTCTCTGCCCCACGCGTTCCCGTCGCTGACAAAGCCACCAGCTGCCTCCTTTAAGCTTGGTGCTCCGGCTCTGGGCCTTTTTGCGCGCGCTCTCTTTCTCTCTTTTTCTCTCTCTCTCTTTCTTTCTTTTTTTTTTTTTTTTTTTAAGAAAAACAACAACAAAAAAGACAATGAAAAATCCCAGAAAACGTCATGTGAGTGAAGAGATGTCACTGTCTGTGGTCTTGGAGAACTAGTCTCATAGCTGAGGGGAGGGGGCACGGGCACCCACAGCAGGACTTCTGCCAGGACTGAATAAAGTGTATTTGCCCCATCTCGCCCTGTGCTTCTACATGTCTTTGCCTTTCCTCAACCCTCCCCAAACAGTTTGGCAGATTCAAGTCCATGTAACTTAGCACCATGCAGGAAGAGCTGGGGGTTCCAGGGCAAGGAGGCACCTGGCCCCTCTAGGCCTCTCTGCTCCCTCTATCTCAGTTCTTCTGGTCTTCATTAAGGATGGCAGACTCATCCCTGCAGAGGCCAGGCAGGTGACATGAATGAGAGAGTCTGGGTGGACACTGGCTTCATGACCCACTTCAAAGGGAGCAACTGCTCACTTCCTGCCAGTTGTGACCCTGTGGGAATGCAGCGCACTGTGGCCAGGGGGCTAGATTTTTCAAGAGAAGATGGCAATCTGGATGTTTCTGTGAACATCTCAATTTCAAAATGATAGCTGAGTGAAATATTTTTAAATCCTTGTGGACCAAGTGAAACGTGTGCAGGCACACCTAGTCCAAGGGGGCCAGTTTGACCCTGCCCTTAAGATTAAGAATCAGGGTTGAGCCTGGCACCACCACTGAGCACCTGTGTGACCTTGAGCATGTTAACTTCACCCTGCCTCTTCTTTCCATATGTGTAACACAGGGATGATGATAATACCTGCTTCACAGGGTAAAATGAAGTTCGAGGCGAGAAGCATTTAACATGGTCCTCCATAAATTGTATTATTCCATTGTCCAGAGGAGGAAACTTAGGGTCAAGGTGCAGAAGCAACTTGTAAAGGGGCTTCAAGCAGCCAAGGTCAGGGCCCCAAATTTTGGTTTCTGTCTCCTGGTGAAGTGTTACTTCAGGGTGCTTGCCTCTCCCTCCCTGTTTGAATCTGCAGATGGTGTTAGGCTGGCGGTTCCGGGTGTGCAGTAGTGGGGTTCGTCCCCATGCCTAGCACATAACTGGCCCCCAGTGTAGATGTTTTGAATGACTGAAGAACAGCAGCAGAAGCCACAGTGATTCCTGCCCATGAGATTCTTACCAGTGTGTTTTGGGAACTGAGACGAAGGCTTTTCAAAACTTTGTCCCCCTACACCTGTCCGCCTAATTCTTCCTCTACCAGATCCAATGAATTCCTAAGGTTGGACAAAGCCTGTTTCCCCAGTAAGAACCAAGGCCAAGTGTGCAAGTCTCATTCAGAGAGGGTATTTGGGGACTGGGATACCCACAGATGCTTTAAAAGAGGACTAAAGCAGGTTTGGGAGGGCTGGGCACCTATAGAAAGGGGCTTGGGGCCTCAGGAATTACAGTGAGCGCTTCCTCTTGGCCTCTGATTGGAAGCGAGATTGACCACAAATCAAAACAAAACCTTTAAGAAAGAAAAGGTGGAAGAGAGCCACTTCACCCAGGGCAGCCTGCATCTGGTGTCCGAATGAGCACAGGTGTAAAAGCCTGCCACTTCAGTGCAAGGTGGGACAGATACAGGGAGTACCTGCCCCACCCCCACCCCCTCCAGGTCCTCACCCCAGGTCCCCTCCAGGGTGGCTGAGGCTTTGCCTGGTCAGCAGCGCAGTTTGGCTTCCTGAACCCAATTCTGTCTCCTCCCTCTTCTTTTCACAGGTGTTTATCCCTAATAAATATCTTGCACCCCAAACTCAGTCTCAGTGTCTGCTTCTGGACAACCCAGTCTGCAACGGATGGTGGAAGGGGCTGGACAAAGGGAAGGGGATCACTGGCCCAGCAATTGCAGCTGGGCACCTCTGATACCCACTCCCTCAGGAGGAGTCTCGTTTCCACCAACACTGTCAGCCCCAACCTCGGGGCTGCACGCTTTCCACCCTTTCCAGTCAGCCTCAATCAGAAACTCCGGCCTCAGCCCGCAAGTCACTCAGGGCCCTCTGCTGATGTCATTCTCATTCGCAGTCCCTCCCCTGGCCTAAGCTGGAGAGAGAGGCTAAAAGTCTGTGTTTGCCCTTCACGATGCCCTGGGAGGGGGAGGGCAGGGGGCGTGTAAAACGCCAGGCCTGAGACGGTGCTAGAGTACTGCGGGCCTTGGGCAAGCGCCTCCCTTCGTAGGCCTTAGTTTCCCCCGGGTGATGTGGGGGAGGAGGAAATACGAATAGAAGAGAGACCATTTATTGTTATTTTGGTTCCTTCCATTTCTGAAGGAAATGGATTCTGACCTGTGAAAGGTGGGGGCGAGACCTGCTTATGTGGACTTTGGGGACGCCTAGTGGCTGAGAGGAGTAGGAAGCATTGCGGGCGCGCGGTGGAGAGGTTGCAGGGTGTGTCCCACTCTAATCCCCCTCCATTCATGCTCTCTGATTCATCTCTGGGTCAGGTTCCTGGCCGGGGCTATTTGAGCTATCTTGGTTCCAGGGCTTTAAAAACGCCTATACGCTGATGTATTGGCCATCTATTCCTATGTAATGAAACGCCACAAAGTTAACCGCTTAAAACAGCATGCATTTATTATTTCATAATCTCTGTGGGCCCAGAGTCCAGGCATGCCCAGCAGAGAATCCTGGGTTCTTTGCTCAGGATCTCTCAAAGCTGCAGTCACGCTGTTGTCTGGGCTGCATTCCTTTCTGGAGCTCAGTGTCCTCTTGCAGAATCACGGGGTGGCGGGCTGAACTCAGTTCCTTGTGGTTAAAGGACTGAGGCCCCCATTTTCTTCCTGGCTGTCAGCTGGTACCACTCTGGATTCCTAAAAGCCACTCAGTTATTTTCTTCACAGGCCCTCTATCAGTGTGGAGGCTTATTTTGTCAAGGAGCAGCAGGAGAATCTTTCTGCACCTTCAAGTCACTTGGCTCAAGGAAGGCTCTCTTTTAAAGGGCTTACCCAGGGAAATGGTCCTTTTGATTCACTAAATATCAACTAATTTAATCACATTTACCTTGATCACATTTATGAAGTCCCTTCACCCTTGCCGATAATGTAAGCTAATCACAAGAGTGACATCCATCATGCTCCCGGGTCTTACCCACGCAGAGAGGAAGAGGTTATGTTGGGCACGCACACCAGGGAGTGGGAATCTTGGGGGCCATCTTAGAATTCTGCTTATCATAGCCGTAGCTTCTTAAGCTTATAGCTCCATCCCGACACTGCCAGACTCATTATGTTTAGCTGCCTTCTTGTCATCTTCACTGGGATATCTAATTGGCACCTGAAACTTGGCATGTCTAAAAATGAAGTGTGGTTTCCCCAATCCTCCCAAGCCTGCTCCCCCACCCACATCTTTACTTCTTCACATATTACTTTAGTTGGCCTTTTAAGGCCAGCAAACTTGACTCTTCTTTTCCTCATAGCTTCATATCCCTTATAGCCTATTGGTTCTATCTTCAAAATGTGTCCTGTGTCCTATCACCTCTCACCTTTTCCATGGCCACCCTCCTGGTCCTGGCCCCCATCATCTCTTGCCCAGTATCCTTTACCAGCCACTTCACTGAATTCCTTGCTTTCTCCTTTGCCCCATTCAGTCTTGTTACCCACAGAGCAGCCAGAGGAATCTGTTTAAGCTATAAATCAGACCATACACCGTCTCTGCTCGAAACTCTCCAATGGCCCCCATCTCATTCAGACTAAAAGCAAAAGTCCTCAACAAGGCCTGTGAAACCCTGTGTGATCTGGCGTGTGGCCCACCCTGGGACTCATCCTTGCTACTTTTTCCTTCTCTCACCATGCTTCAGCCACCCTGGCTTCCTTGCTGTTCCTCAAAACTGCCAAGCACACACCCACTACAGGCCCTTTGCACATGCTGTTCATTCTGCTTGAAATGCTCTTCTCCCAGGCTTGCTCTCTCACTTCCTTCAGGTCAAAAAGTCTTCCCTGACAGTTCATATAAAGTATCACCTCCCCTTACGCTATCCCCTTACTTTGCTTTATTTTTCATAATAGCATTTATCACTGTCTGGCATTTATCATATAAAGTTTTATTTTGTATGTATCTCTCCAATTAGTATGTAAGCTTCATGAGGAAGGAATGGCCTCTGCACTGGGCTCCATGCCTTAGCTCATCAAGCACTCATTTGCTCACCCATGCAACAAACATTTATTAAGGGCCTGCTTTGCCACGCTCTGTGCTAGGTGCTGGGTGTACAAAGGTGAAAAAAACAGCCATGGTCCATCCTCACTGAATCCTCAGGTCTGGCAGCAGAAAGACCCATAAACACAGGGGTGGAAATACATTGATGGAGATGGACAGTGGGGCTGGGGGGACACAGAGGAGGCCCTTAATCCAGACGTGCAGCAGGGTGTGGTCAGGTCACCTCCTGGAGGAGGTGATGTTTAAGCTGTGACTGAGACCTCAGTGCATTGCTGTGGTTTTAGGACATGGCTACAAGTTCTTTGACGTTCCTCCCATAAATTTCCTCCCTCTTGAATCTGGGCTGGTCTTCGTGATCTACTTGTAACTACTAGAATGCAGGAATGAGGCTGTAGGTTTCCAAGGCTAGGTCACACTGAACCACCGTAAGAAGTCCAACAACCCTAAGACTGTCACATGATCAAGAAACCCCAAAACACGTGGAGGGACCACGCGCAGGTGCTCCAGGTAATACAGGCACTGCCAAGGCTCCAGACACATGAGTGAAGAAGCCTTCAGATGATTCCATCCCCTAGTCATTCAAGTCTTCCCAGGTGAGGCTCAGCCACCATGGAACGGAGACAAACTGCCCCCTCTTGCGCTGCCTGAATTCCTGACCCACAGAGTCCATGAGCAAAATGAAATGACAGTTATTTGCACTATTCAGTTTTGGGGACAGTTCGTTATGCAGCAATTAAAACTAGAATAGTAGGATGAGGCAGATATGGGGGAAGGATAAAGCTTTCCAGACACCAGTGAGAGCAAGTGGGAAGACTCAGCAAGAGAGGCTGACATGGAAGGAAGTCGGTTGTGGCTGGAGGGGTTGGGAGGAGAGAGGAGATAGACTGGCAAGAGCATGAAGGGCCTTGAAGGCATTTAGACTTTATCCTGGGTCTCCAGACTGCAGCTCAAGGGATCATCTGAACACATAAATCTGACCACTGCTGCAAACTTTTCAGTGGTTCCCTATCACCTTCAGGATAAAGTCTAAAGTTCTTGGCCTGGCATTCAAGGCTCTTTGCAGTTGACTACTGTCTTATAGACTCTTCTTCAGCTATCAGCTCTACCCAGTGAAAATGCCCTATCGTGCCATTTGTCTTTGCTCTTCTTGAGAAATTGGAGGGACTTTGGGCTAATCACTTTGCCTTTTGAGGACTCAGTTTCCCCATCTGTACAGTTAGGTGGTTGGACTAGAAGTGTTTAAGAGCATATCCAGCCTGGCTTTCCAGGAGCCTATGGAACCTGCCTGTCTAGCTTCTTCCAGGTTGCCTAGCAATGAACATCAGTACTCTCCCCCTTCCTCAGAGGTTTCTTAGCAACCCAGTTTCTCACCCTCAATTGTTTTCAGGGTTTCCTACTAACTAAATGAATGTCAAGTTCTGCTTTTTCTCCTCCAAAAAAATCTGAGACCAAGGAATCTCTTTGGAGACCTGGATACAAACCCAGAATGGCAAGAAGCCTGGGTTTGAGTCAGTGGATGATTTGCTGTAACACTTAAAGAAGTTACCTGACATCTCTGGCTTTTATTTCAGATTATGAATACCTATCAGGCACTTTCCCTGTTCTCTTGTGTGTGTTTGAGTCAACTACTAAATTTATTCACTCTTTCAACAAATCTTTACTGAGTGCCTACTCTGTGCCAGGCACTGTCCTAAGAACTGGGAATTCATCAATGAGCAAAACAGACACAATCCCTGCCTTCATGGAGCTTACACTCCGGTGGATGGAAACACGCAATCAAGAAACTGATAAATCTATACAATAATGTCATGTAATGAAGGCGGTAAAGTATGAGGAGAGGCTACTATTTCAGACGAGGCGGTTGCATCAGTCAAGAGAGGCTAGGAAAGCCAGGAGAGGAAGGGCAGAAAAACCCTAGCTTCTCCCTTTTTCCCACCCACCTCTGCCTCCCATTGGCTGAGCTCAGCTGGAGGCCAGCTGGCAAGGGAGGCTGTGAAATACAGCCTCCAGGGGTCAGCTCTCCAGAGCAGGGAAAGAACAAGGAATGGACTGGAAGACAAAAAGGTCCAGAGCTGCCTTGTGACCCTTGGGAGGTCCACAGGTTTTTTCAGTTCACTTCCTGCCTATAAGCTGTTGGGGACCCTAGGATCTTTTTTTTTTTTTTTTAACATTTTGATATTTTAACAAAAATTGTGGTAAGATATACATAACATAAAATTTACCATCTTAATCATTTTTTAGGTGTACCGCTCAGTGGCATTAAGTAGCCACACTGTTGGGTAACCACCACCACTGTCAAAACTAAAACTCTCTGCTCAGGAATCCGATAACTGCCCATTTACCCCTCTCTCCAGCCCCAGGCAACCACCGTTCTCCTTTCCGAATCTATGAATTTGACTACTCTACGTACCTCATATAAGTGGAATCATACAGTATTTGTCTTTTTGTGACTGGTTTACTTCACTTAACAAAATGTCCTCAAGGTTCATCCATGTTGTAGCATGTGTCAGAACTTTCTTCTTTTTTAAGACTGAATAATATTCCATTGTATGCATATACCACATTTTGTTTATCCATTCATTCGTGGACAGGCACGTGGGTTGCTTCCTCCTTTTGGCTATTGTGAACAACATTGCTATGAATGGGTGTGCAAATACCCCTTCAAGACACCCTGCTTTCAGTTCTTTTAGGCATATATCCAGGAGTGGAGTTGCTAGATCATATTTTTAATTTTCAAATTATTGCCATACCGTTTTCCATAGCAGCTACACCATTTTACATTCTCACCAACATTGCATAAGGGTTCCAGTTCCTCCACATCCTCGCCAACCCTTGTCATTTTCTGTTTTTGCTTTTGTTTTTTTTGATAGTAGCCATGCTAATGGATGTAGGTTCCTAGGATTATTTTGAGATTTGAACAGTCATGGGCTTTTTATCCCAGGCTTGTGATTTTTTTTGGCAGACAGTTAACTCAAAAACTTAGGCTTCAGGACTTCCCTGGTGGTCCAGTGGTGAAGAATCTGCCTTACAATGCGGGGGACGCGGGTTCGATTCCTGGCCAGGGAACTAAGATCCCACATGCCATGGGGCAGCTAAGCCCATGTGCCACAACTACAGAGCCCACGGACCCTGGAGTCTGCACGCCACAACTAGAGAGAAGCCCGCACACCGCATCGAAAGATTCCCGCATGCCTCAATGAAGATGCTGCATGCCATAACTAAAAACCTGACACAGCCAAAATTAAATAAAAATAGATAAATAAATAATAAATAAATCTTAAAAAAAAAACACTTAGGCTTCTTATCCATTTGACTACAGCCAGTTTCATGTACAAAACCATACCCACAATATGTTTCAACACATAGTCCTTAGGTTTGCTTTGTTTCTCTGCTTTCTTACCCCAAAGAGCTCTTTTTTTTTGGAGGGGGGCTTGTGTGGGGTTTTTAAAAAATACTTATTTATTTATTTGTTTATTTTGGCTGCGCTGGGTCTTAGTTGCAGCACGTGCAATCTTTTAGTTGCAGCATGCAGGATCTTTAGTTGTGGAATGCGGACTCTTAGTTGTGGCGTGCATGTGGGATTTAGTTTCCCGACCAGGGATTGAACACAGGCCCTCTGCATTGGGAGCGCGGAGCCTTACCCACTGGGCCACCAGGGAAGTCTGTATGTGTTTGGTTTTTTTTAATTTAATTTTTCGTTTTTATTGGAGTAGCAGTGTTTGTGGTACGCGGGCCTCTCACAGTTGTGGCCTCTCCCGTTGCGGAGCACAGGCTCCGGACGCGCAGACTCAGAGGCCGTGGCTCACGGGCCCAGCCGCTCCGCGGCATGTGGGATCTTCCCGGACCGGGGCACGAACCCATGTCCCCTGCATCGGCAGGCGGACTCTCAACCACTGCGCCACCAGGGAAGTCCCTTGTGGCCATCTTTAATCCACCAGTCTTTCCCTTTTACCTGGAGTAAGATGAGATGCCATGGAGGGTTTTGAGCAGAGGAATGAGAGAATCTGACTCACAGTTTAAAGGATCATCGTGGTTGCCATGTAGAGAAGAGACCACTAGGGGCAGGGCAAAAGCACTGGGGGGATGGGGATGGATGTGGGGGTCTGAGATGGCAGTAGTCATGCCCAAAGTAGGGCCCTGGCAACAAGATTTGTACCACTGACACTTGGTTGACCAATATGGTGACCCCTAGTCACATGTGGCTATTTAAAATTAAATTTAGAGTAATTAAAATTATATAAAATTTAGAATTCGGTTCCTTAGTTGCAATAGCCACATTTCTTTCTTTTTCTTTTCTTTTTTTTTTTTGGCCACACTGTGTGGCATGAGGGATCCTAGTTCCCCGACCAGGGATTGAACCCGTGCCCCCTACATTGGGAGCGCAGAGTCTTAACCACTGGACCCCCAAGGAAGTCCCTCTAGCCACATTTCAAATGCTTAATAGCCAAATGTGGTGAGTGGCGCCAGTATAGGCAACACAGATATAGAACACTTCCATCTTTGCAGAAACTTCTATTGGATGGTACTGGCTTAGACCTTCTCATCTCTTACGAGTTTGCACATCTAAAATCTTTAACTACAGGATCCCACATTCTGACCTCAGACTCCCTTCCTTCCCATCCACTTATTTTTAGACTGCATTGAGCTCTTCAGTCTGGATTCCCTGAGTCTTCTCCAGATCCATCTGCTCCCCTCCTGGGCTGCCTTGGCATCCTTCCCCAACAAGCCAGGATCCATCGTGAGGTCCATCATGGGAACTGCTCTCTCCCTTGCTCTCTGCATCACCCATCACCTTCTCCTCTGCCTCGCCAGGAGCTGGGGTACCAGAAGCCTTCTTCTTCTCTCCCAGGTCTCCTGACACTGCCAAAAAAAGTCACAGCTGCAGACCCCTGTCTCCACAGATCATGGCCTCAGAGCCATCAGAGCAAATTCAGCTTCTGTCACATTGCGGCAGGCCTTGGGCAAGTGACTTACCTTCCCAAACCCAGGGTTTGTCATCTGTAAAATGGGGATTATCAGAGCTCCTATCTCATAAGATTATTGAGAAGTCAAATTATCCTGGCACATAAGAAATTCTCAGTAAGTGATATCCATCGCCATCCTCACCATCATTATTACTGAGTGTTCCAAATCTTTACCACTCTTTAAAAAATTATGGTAAAATAGACGTAACATGAAATTTATCACTAGCAGCATTTGGTACATTCATAACGTTGGGCAACCATCACCACCATCTAGTGATGGAATGCCTCCATCACCCCAGAAGGAAGCCCATCAAGCAGTCACTCCCCATTCCTCCCTTAACGAAGCCCCAGGAACCGCTAGTCTGCTTTCTGTCTTTATGGATTTTCTGAGCCTGGATATTTCATATATATGGAATCATAGAATATGTGGCCTTTGTGTCTGCTTCACCACCCTTTGAAAGGGTGTTGAACTAAAACCTTTCTATTTTGGCGGTCACATGCTCTACCCTGGAGCTATACCCCCCCCAAACCTTCCTCTTTCTTAACTGATAATGCCTCTTGTTTTCCTCAAGAACATTCAGTTTAACACGTTTGGTGTCACTCAACTTCCTACCCTCCTCACCCATAAACAATAAAGATAGTAGTAACAATGACAATAGTGTATTGAGTTCTTATTCCGTTCCGGGTGCTTTGCTAAGTGTTTTATATACACACCTCATTTCACTCTTATAACCCCTTTGAGACACAATTGCTGATATTATCTCTATTTTACAGTTAGGGAAACTGAGGCTCAGAGCATTGAGACCATGTAAGCAGAGAGTGGCCGAACCAGGGATTCGAATCTGGATCTAACTCCAGAGTTCAACGCACAAACACCAACCTGCATCTCTTCTCAGTGGCCCTCCTCCTCTCCTTCCCCAGGTCTCAGAGGGTACTGGATCTTTCCTATGCTGCTGGCTCAATGCCAGACCATCCACCTATACATTCGACCTCATCCCTTCCCATCACCTCCCCAACCTCAGCCATCCCCTCTCTCATATCATCGGAGCTGAAGCTGATTCTAACAGATGTGGAGTAGAATCACCTGGTTGCTTCTTTGTTCCCTTGTCTGGTGCTTGAACTGGGATAACTCAAAGGCCAAGCTCAGTTGGGATGGTGGTGACTTCTGTGGGTTCTCCATGTTATTTTGGCTTTCTCTTAGCATGGCAGCCTCAAGGCAGGCAGACTTCTTGCATTAGCACCTCAGGTCTCCAAGAGCTAGAGTTCCAGGAGGAGTGCCTGTCCTTTCATGTCCTGGCCTCGGAAGTCAGAGCATCACTTCCACCATACTCTATTGGTTGAAGCAGTCATCAGCTCACCCGAGATACAAAAAGAGGGTACCTAGATTCCACCTTGCTGCAGGAGAAGTGCTAAGGAATTTGCAGCCATGTTTTAAAACTGCTGCAGGTTGTTTCCAATCTTCTGCTATTCCTGCACTTCATTTTACCCCCCTCCCCCGCAACAACTCTTGAATCCATTCATTTCTGTGCAAGCCCACTAGGCCAAGACATCGTCATCTCTGACATGGGGCCTCCTTACGGATTTCTTACCTACCTCCGTTGGGCTTTTTATCCTGTTCTTCCCAGGGATCGACAGCCAGAGGGATCTTTTCAGAGTGCAGATCAGATCACACCCCTCCCCTCTTTACAACGCTTCCATGGCTCCCTACTACTCTTGGGTTGAAGTCCAGACTCCTTACCTTGGCTTGTGAGGCCCTGAAGGGTCTCACGTCTGCCTGCCTCTCCAGGTTCATCTCCTGTCACATGGGAGGGCTTCAGTCTTGAGCTCTAGGAATTCCTCTCTCTCTCTCTCTCTCTCACACACACACACACACACACGGTTAAATGGCTGTAGTACATATGTAGCACTTAGAGAAGTACTTTGCTCACACTCAGAATCATATATTCGCTGTTTTTATTAGTCTGTGTTCAGTAGATGTTTATTGAGCTGCCTGCTCAATGCCGTCTGTGTTCAGTAGATGTTTATTGAGCTGCCTGCTCAATGCCAAGTGCCCTGTGAGGCTCGGGGATACAACAGTGAAGGAACAGGATGTGTCTCCACCTTGCAGAGTTTATGCATCCCTGTGTCCCCGGCCCACAGCCCAAGGAGAGACGGAACGGACACTCAGGGCACGAAAGCACGTGTGCACAATGGTGCCTGAAGAAGCTTGGAGAGGTGTGGTGACTTTGCCAAGCCCATAGAGTGAATGTGGGACAAAGCCAAGGCTGTGGGTGGGCACACGACAAAGGAATGAAGTAGACTCAGCTGCCTGGCAAGGGCTGGCTCTCCAGGGAGATGGGCCAGAGGACACACTGTCCAGGACGGAGCTAGGGGTAGGTTGGGAGAGAGAACAAGGGAGGATCCTTCCAGAAGGGAAAGGACTTGTCTCTCCCAGCAGCTTCTCTCCAACCCCAGCTCCCTTCTCAAGATAAGGGGCGCTGATCCTCAGCAAGGGGCAGGGGCTCGAAGAGGGAGAGAATGGAGAGAGGATGGGGGACTCAGTGAGAGTGTGAGGACTGCAGTCAGATAAGGGGCTCCTGATGGAGGCAGGAGGGGACTTCCTGGTAGGGACCCGGCGGGAGAGAGGTGGGGCTCAACGAGAGAGCCAGGAGTCTATGAAGAGGATGGGGGCGCAGCCAGTAGATGAGCGTTTGTGCACTGGGGTGAGGGCTCCATGAGGGGGATTGAGGCCCAGAGAGGAACAGAGGATACAGTGCAGAAATGAAGGCTCAATGAAGTCAAGCGTCTTCAGTCAAATGGTTGGGAGATTGAGGGAGTGATGGGACAGTCAGACGAGGAGTTTGAGGGACTGCATGAGGGGGTGGGGTCGAGGGATATGATGGGGTCCCCGCGAGGGGCCTGGGGTCTCAGAGAGAGAAGGGAACTCTTGGAAGGGGACCAGGGCTTGCAATCCTGCAGGGGTCCGAAATCTGCAGAGCCAGCCCTCAGGGCGCGCCGGCGCCCCCCCACCCGTGTCACCCCCGCCCCCCAACTGCGGCGCAGGCGCCAACACAACCTGCTTCTGCTCTGCTTGCGTTCCCGCTCCCGCTCGGCGGAGACTGCGGACGGAGAGGTGAGCTCAGCCCTGCCCCACGCTCGGCCCGACCCCCACCCCGCCTCCTCCCAGGATCTGGAGAACCCCCAGCCCTGCCGCATCCCCAGCCCGGCCGTGTCCCGCCTCGGGCGGGACGGCGGCGCCCCAGCCCTGGTGTGTCTCGGGCTTTGCGAGGTAGGGTCTCGGGGAAGTAGCAGGGGCAGAGGTCTCGCCAGCCCAACGCCCGGAGACACTTCAGGGTTGGTAGGCTGGGCGGAGGCCTCAGAGGACAAGACCCCACCCACCTCTGCAGAAAACCCATTCCCGCCCCTCTTTGCCTCAGTTTCCCTCTAGGGGAAAGGATGCACTTAATCTCAACTGGGGAACTGGTGGTCGGCTCAGAAACAGTGTGCGGTGGGGGCGGGGGAAGTTGGCCTGATTTCTCTGGCCTCACCCCCCAAGACAGCGTCCCTTCAGGCCTGAGCTACACTGGACGCTGGAGTGCGCGGGTCTGGGGGTCTGGGAAGGAGAACTGAGCGAGGCCCCATAAATACGAGAGATTCCACCCATCTTCGGGCCCTCGTGGCTGTCACCGCTCGCCTCCTCGCCGCAGCCTCCACCCCTCGGACCCAGTAGCTCCGTCCTCTTCCCTCTCCCTTCTCACGGAGCTCCTCCCCCATCCCGCCTAAGGACAGCTCCCCAGCAGTTCCTTGGCAACCCTGGTCCGGGGCTCTCAGCATCCTCTCCCACCCTCCCCCAGACCGCCAGTCCGCCTCCCGGCAACCCTAAAAGGAGGGGGAGGGACCCGGTCGAGGGGGAGGCAGCGTCAAGGTCACCTTCCCGCTCCGATGCCAGCAGGATCGGGTGATGTATATTTGGAGGAGAGGGACAGTGAGCTGCACGAGAGGAGGAGCTAACCCTGGCCTATAATCCCTGAGCTCCCTCCCCGCCCCGTCCCCTAGGATCTTCGGTTAATGTTCTTTGCCCTGATGCCCACCGCCCCGCCGGCCGGGATGAGGAAGCTGAAATCTCCCGGGGCGGTGCCCGCTCTGGCCACGCCTTCTGCAGAGCCCCACCCCTCCCCCTCCCCTATTCCCTCGAGTGCCGGCTCTTCCCCCCACCACTCGCCCTCTTCTTTCTCTGTCTTTGGCTTTTGATCTCTGCCTTTCCCCATTGTATGTCAGTGGGGGTGGGGGGTATTGTCTCTTACCCCTTTTCCCTTTTTCCCCCTGAGATTTGGGTGAGGGCTGTGGAGAGCTGTGATTTATAGACAGGCTTTAACGCAGCACTTCTGTGTGCTGGTGTGGATCCATAGAATCACCTCCAACACACACTGTGGCTCTGTGTGTGTGTGTGTGTGTGTGTGTGTGTGTGTGGTGTGTCTGAGTGTCTGTCTCTTTGTGCTGTGTGTCTAGCTCTGTGTGTCTCTATGTGGTATATGTGTGCCTGTCTGTATATGTCTGTGGTGTTGTGTGTGTGTATGTGCGTCTATCTGTGTATGTCTCTGGTGTGCTGTGTGTTTGTGTGCTGGTGAGTCTCTCTACACAGGGATTTGAGGATCACATCTGGAAATGAGAGGAGACTAGAAATTTGTCTTATCCTTCAGTGTAAGCACATTGCTTCATTTTGTTTGAAACTGCTCAGAGGGACTGAGGGCCATCATGGGATGGGGGGGAGCCCAGTCCTTCCCCAGCAACCCCCACCCCCTTTGCTTTTAGTCCTAAGGATGTTTGGATACACAAGGACCTTCCATTCCCTAGGCCTCAGTGTCTCCATTTGTGAAAAGAAAGGTCCTTAGATAGGTTTCTTTAGAAATCTAATGTTGAGCCTAAGAACACCTAAGCCTGAGGACCCCTGACTTTCACCTTCTGTGGAGTCAAGATTCCTTGGAACTTGGAGATTGTTGCCTTCTGAGGGGCAGCCCTGGGGAGGGATCTTTTAGGACCTTGCAGCTTGGGGAGCTCCACCCGATTGGACGAGTGTCAACCGTGTCACTTTCAGCCCAGAATACCTTGAAAGGCAGGGAAATTAAGGGGAAGAGATTTGAAGAGGAGATGGGGATAAGAAGCTCTCACTCTAGACATGGGGCTCTAGAAGTTCAGGATAAGATAATAATGAAGAAATTACAGTAATAATAGTCACAGAAGCTATCATTTCTTGGCACCAGACACAAAACTGTATAAAGCAGGTATGATTATCAGCTGTGTTTTACAGATGAGGAAACTGAGGCTTAGAGAGGTGAAAGCACTTGTCTGACATCACACAGCCGGGAAGTGGTGATCCTGGATTCCAATCCAGACAGTCCGGCTCCAGAACCCACAGTTCCAGCCACTGGGTGGCCTCCACAGGAAACATGCAAATTTATTGCCACCTACAAAGTGCCAGGCTGTGGGCTAAGTACTCAGTGCCTTGGCTCATTCGCGCTCTACTCAGACCAGGATTCCAGAAGGACAGGCTCTGCTGTGAGTGTGAGCTCTCTAAGATGGGTGGAGAGGTGAAAGTAGCACAAAGATTCTGGGGGCCTTGGAGAGTCACCATGGGCAACCCTCACTGCCCCCTCCCTCTGTCCACTGCACCTGGCCTACCCCACAGGGACCCAGGATGCCAAGCTGCGAGCGTCCCTGTGGCTGCAGCCGAGGCCCCAACGTGGAAGATGGCAAGTGGTATGGGGTCCGCTCCTATCTGCACCTCTTCTACGAGGACTGTGCAGGTACCCCCCTCAGCGATGACCCTGAGGGGCCTCCTGTACTGTGCCCTCACCGACGTTGGCCCTCACTGTGCTGGAAGGTAAGGTGGAAGGAGGAGCAATTCCTGTGATTTCCTGTGGTTTCAGGGAGGAGGTGGGATCAGTGGATAGAAAGAAAAGGGGCTGCGTAGCAATTAGGGGTCTTGCATGTTCAAACAAGAGGAAACCCAACTCAAATGAGTTTCAACAATAAAGGGAAAATATTGCTCATTTTATAGAAGAGACCAGAGGTTGGGGGCCTTCAGGCAAAGTTCGCTCCAGCAGTTCAAAGCATCACACTGAGGACTCAAGATTTCCTTCAGGCTCCCCATGGTACCCCCATCCTTGCAGCCCATTAGTTTGAGGCTCTCCCCATGTGTTCTCCAAATGACTGCTCCCAAGCTGACCCTCAGTCTCTCACTCCACACCTTCCAAGGGAAATCAGAATTTCAACTAGTATTTCTTTCAGAAAAGAAGCAATGCTTTTCACTTCCAGAAGGCCTGGCAAGTATTGCATTGGCTCTGACTGGGTCACTTGCCCAGCCCTGAGCTAATTACTGTGGCCAGAGGGATGGTATATGCTGACTGGCAGGAAGAAGGGTTCACCTCACTTAAATCTTCCTGTGGCTTCCCAAAGATATACTGGGGGACTGTTGCCAGGACAGTAGAAGATGTGAGAGAAACGAACAGTCAATGTCCATACCAGCCATGGAGAGTGGTCAGTTAGGGAGCACCATGTGAGTAAAGGCATGGGAGTGGCAGTGAGCTGGGTCCCTACAATGCTCTTTGATAAATACTAAAGGAAGCCTGAGACAGAGGGTCCCTCTCTGCTTTCAAAAGGCTTCGCTCTAGTGGGAAGGCGAGGTGCCAACCTGCACAGAGAATGCACAACCTCAGGCCAGGTGTGCAGAGGATGGCAGGAGAGGAAATGCCCTCAGTGCCTGGGGTGATCAGGGAAGACTTCCAGGAGAAAGTACATATTTTAAGTTTTTGAGCATCTTCTTATTGCCAAGCAGTGTGCTAGGATCTTGGGGACACAGAATTTAAGACGATGTGGTCCCTGTCTTTGAGGAGCTCCTAGCTGTGGTTCATTTAGTCATTCTGCAAACATTCGCTCAGCTACTGCTGGGTACCAGCACCATGCTAGGCATGGAAGACACCTTGGGAGCCAAAACAGGCAGTCTCTAATCTCATGGCTTTCCCAGATCTCAGTCCAGTGTAGCAGGCAGACAGACATCACTTACATAGTAACCAAGGTACACGTCCAGGTGTGCACCAAGGTGAGTGCACTGAAGAGCAAATGGGCACAGCGTTTGCATGAGTGCAGAGCTGGGGACTTGACCCAGTCCAGGGGCATCCTGGAAGGCTTCCCTGAGGAGGTGAGGTTTGAGATGCATGTGATTTGAGGGATGTGTAGAAGTTAACCCGACAGAGGGATAGAGGTAGAGGGTAGATGGGACAGGGGGATAAGATGGGACCCAAATGATGATTCAGGGGGACTGAAGGCTGGCAGAAGAAGTCCACTGCTAGGTGGGAGCTGAAAGGGAAATTAATTCAGAGGCCTCAAGATCTCAAATAGAACGTGATAGTTTGTGCCCTTGTCAATTAGATCCTAACAGGTGTGTCTATGATCTCGTCTTTTAAGGCTGGACCAAGGGGTTACCTTTAAGTCCAATTGGGATCCAAGGTTATCCCTTGGCCTGGGGCCCCAGCTGACCCTGACTGCCTCCCGATCTGTCTGCTTCTCTCCAGATCAGCTTATCCTCAGGTACCCTGCTTCTGCTACTGGGTTTGGCAGCCCTGACCACTGGCTATGCAGTGCCCCCCAAGTTGGAGGGCATCGGAGAGGGCGAGTTCCTGGTGTTGGATCAGCGGGCAGCCGACTACAACAAGGCTCTGGGCACCTGCCGCCTGGCAGGCACGGTGCTCTGCGGGGCAGCCGGGATCTTGCTGGCCATCTGCATGTTCTGGGCCACGACTGGCTGGCTGAGCCAGGACCCCAAGGCAGAACCCTTGGACACTGAAACCGATGGCCACATGGAGGTCTTCGGGGATGAGCTGGAGCAGCAGTTGTCCCCCATTTTCCACGACGCCAGTGGCCGGTCTTGGTTCTCACCACCCGCCAGCCACTTTGGGCAATCCTCTGTGCAGACCATCCAGCCCAAGCGGGACTTTTGAGTTGTCCTCACGGCCAGAGGAGGAGCCAGGCCTGGGGTCTGGAACCTTCCTCCGCCCCACCACATCCCACCTTCTCATTGTCTCCCTAACTTCCCCCTTTCAATGGGGCCCCTTCCATCTTAGCCCCCAGAAAGCCCAACTCCAGGTCAGAAAGTCTGGAGCTCACATCTCTGTGTCCCCTTCCCAGAGGTAGGGCCCTAAGTCCTCCAAGATGCCAGCCTTCCCCGAGTCACCCCAAAACTTCCCACCCATTCCTCCTTTCCAAAGCCATTCAGGGGCAGAAAACTCCCTCAACCTATCCCCACTCTTTCCTCTGTATGACCTTGGGCAAACCCCTTACCCTTTCAGACCATCAGTTCCTGCCTCTGCATTAATGAAGGGTTTGGACCAGATTCTAGAGTTCCATGACTTTCTATTTCTCCCCAGGATGTAAGTATTACCTTCCATAGGCAAAGATAAGGGGAGGGGTAGTGGGGTCATTCTTATCCACTGACCCCTCCCTCTGTCAGCTGCACCAGGAGGCCTCAGGATGGGTCCAAGATGCTCACTTGGACCAGGATGGTGCAAAAACATTTCCTCCTTACAGTATGTTTTCTATACATCTTGGCATCAGAGCCCCCCCCAGTCCACCCCATCCTGAACGATTACTAACCCCAGTTTACAGATGAGGTGGCAGAGGGAGGCTGACAGTCTGCAGGAACTCGGACCCACGTCTGTAGACTCCTGGAACAGATCTTGTTGCACATTGGGAGCAGGCCCCACACCTTCCTGGCTCCCAGGTGACCCGCAGGGGTGGCACAGTTTCGGCCCAGAGACCAGCTGATGCCTAATGGTCCCAGGTGGCTCAGAAGATACTTTGGACATGCATGTAAATGGTCTCTAAGAGCCAGGGGGCAGGAGAACTGGGATGTATTTGCCCCTCCGAGTCCACCCACCTAGAAACCATCACCCACAGGTCCTGACCTCACCCTGTACAAATGTGCCCTCCTGGAGGCACCAACCCCTCCATCCTTCAGGCTCCCCAGCCAGATGCATCATCTCTGTTCTCTACCACTAGGGGGAGCTCCAAGACAGCTGGAGAGAGATGCCCAAGGCTCATGCCTCTACCCTCCCCCTTTAGCCTCAAGGTGGTGGGGATGGGGGTGGGGGCAGCCCTCCTGGGTGGGTCCTCAGTCCTCCTCCACAAAGCAGGCCCTACTGCCCCTCCCCATTCTGCACCCTTCCACCGCCCCCCCCCCCGCCCCCGCCCCTTGCCTTTCTTAATAAACAGCTGGGATGGATACTGACTTTTGCTTCTCTTCTCCCTGACCACCAGGGCCTGGGGAGGGAAGAAAGAAACTGCTATGAGCACCTACTGTGTGCTGGGCACTTAAATCCATTATTTCTCATTTGCACCTCACGATAATCCTTTGAGAAAGTGGATGATTATCTTCATTTTACAGATGAGATAAGAAATTTCTCAGCCATCTTGACAAATTTCTGTCTCCATCCCTGAGAGGGATGTGAGGAGGGGGTTCTGAGGGCCAGAGCTGGAGCCAAAGGTGGGATCTTTTCCAGGAAGATGAGAACGGTTAACCTCCACTAGCACTCACTTGGGGCCAGGCCTTGTTCTCAGGGCCTCACAGACATGAGCTCGGTGAACCTTCACAACCACCTAGGTGGGGACTATTTTTCCCAAATCTCACTCCCAGGCTCCAGGCTTGGATTTCCACCTGAATTCACCTACATGTTGAATCTCAACTCAACGCCGAACTGTTCTTTCCACCCCTCCCCTTCCAGACCTGCCCCTCCTATGCTGCCCACTCCTCGGAGAGTGGCAGCTCCGGCCAAAGCCTTGAAGTCATCCTTGACTCCTCTCTTTCCTCACAGCCTGAATCCAAGCCACCAGCCAGTCCTGTCAATTCACCCTTGGAAATGCACCCGGTACCTCAGTGCTTCTCGCCATCCTCAAGGCCAGCTCCCTGGCTCTCATCTGGATTATTGCACAAGCTTCTCCCCGGTCTCCCGGCTTCTTGCTTCTGTGCGCACACATGCACGCACACACACACACGCACACACACACACGCTCTCTAATCTTTACAGAGCAGTCACACAGATCCTGGATGACATAGGTTAGACAGTGCCCCCTCTCTGCTTGGAACCCTCCCGTGGCTCCCACCTTACCCAGAGTAAAAGCCAAAATCCTCCCTGTGGCCTACAAGGCCTGACGTGATCTGCTGACACCCTTCTCCCACTTTCTTCCCCTGTGGCCTCGGCTCCCACCACTCTCCCCGCTCCTGTCTCCTCTCCAGCCAGACCGGCCTCCTGGCTGTTCCTTCAACATCAAGCACAGCTCCTGCCTGAAGCCTTTGCCTAGCCGTTCCCTGCTGGTGTGTTCTTCCTGAGTTCAGCACTTGGTCAATCCCCCCACTTCCTTCAAGTCTTTGTGCAAATGTCACCTTCTCAGTGGGGCCTTCCCTGAGCAGCCTATTTTTTGGGGGCTGTGGGATCTTATTTCCCTGACCAGGGATCGAACTTGGGCTCTCCGCAGTGAGAGCAAGGAGTCCTAACCATTGGACCACCAGGGAATTCCTGCTGAGCAGCCTATCTTAGAAGGTGACTGTGCCCCCATTCCCTGTTCCCTGTGTACTTTGGGTTGGTTTTTTTTTAACTCTTTATTTTATATTGGAGTACAGTTGATTAACAATGTTGTGTTAGTATCAGATGTGCAACAAAGTGATTCAGTTATACATATACATGTATCTATTCTTTTTCAAATTCTTTTCCCAGTTAGGTTGTTACAGAATATTGAGCAGAGTTCCTTGTGCTATACAGTAGGTCCTTGTTGGTTTTCCACTTTAAATCTAGTAGTGTGTACATGTCAATCCCAAACTCCCTAACTCTCCCTCCCCCCCACCCTTCCCTCGGTAAATATAAGTTCCTTCTCTAAGTCTGTGAGTCTGTTCCTGCTTTGTAAATAAGTTCATTTGTATCAATGTTTTTTAGATTCCGCATATAAGCAATATCGCATTTCTCTTGCTCTGTCTGACTAACTTCACTCAGTATGACAATCTCTAGGTCCATCCATGTTGCTGCAAATGGCATTATTTCATTCTTTTTAATGGCTGAGTAATATTCTACTTTGGTTTTTTGCTTTCCTATAGCATTTACCACTTTTCAAATACCAGATAATTTACTTATGTGTTATAGCATCATTTGTTACCTGTCTACCCTTGCCACAGTACGTGCTCCACAAGGGCAAGGATCTTTGCTGGCTTTGTTTACTGACATATCCCAAGTGTCTACAACAGTGCCTGCCACATAGTAGATGCTCGATAGAAATGTGTTGAATAAATCAATCCTAATTTTATAGACGAGGACAGTGAGACTTAGAGACATTAAGCCATTTGCCCAAGGTCAACAAGTAAATGCACAGCTGGGATTCAAATGCAGACAGTCGGCTTGAGGAGGCCACAGCTTGGGCCCCTGCACTATGTTGCCCCTTGGTTTGAAGGCCCAGAGCTGGGGTCACAATATTAAGTGCCCACAAATGTATCCAGATGTTCGTCGTTCTGTGGAAATACGAGCATAGTGTTAATAGATTTTTTTTTCAGAGAAGTTAGGAATCCAAAATTTTATATGAGTTGTATCCAATTTTTTTTTTTTTTTTTTTTGCAGTACGCGGGCCTCTCACTGTTGTGGCGTCTTCCGTTGCGGAGCACAGGCTCCGGACGCGCAGGCTCAGCGGCCATGGCTTACGGGCCCAGCCGCTCCGTGGCAATTGGGATCTTCCCGGACTGGGGCAGGAACCCATGTCGCCTGCATCGGCAGGCGGACTCTCAACCACTGCGCCACCAGGGAAGCCCGAGTTGTATCCCTTTTTAAACATTAGTATCTGTTTCAAAATATGACTGAGCACTGCTCACAACAAATATTCCCGGGGACAGCTTCAACCCATGAGCTGCTGTGTGTGACCTCTGACCTAGACGTTCTGGGTTAGCTCTCACAGCTAATCAGAACCAGGGAGAGAATTTCACACTGACAAAATGGCCCAGAAATCGGAGGTAGCTCCACTCCAGAATATCTATGTCACATAAGCTTTCCTTTCCAGCTGCCACATGGGAAGCCAACGCTTGTCTGTAACCCCAATAAATCTCAGGCCTCCCCACAGCCTTGTCCCCATAGAGCATCCCATTTTGGAGAAGCAGAATCCAATAACCAAAATTAATTCCCAATAATGCCAAATGTCACTGCAATCCTTGAAGAGTGTTGAAGAAGGTTCACTCTCATGCCCTGCTAGTGGGGATGTGTACTGAGTTGAATAGTGTTTTCCAAAAGTTCATATCCACCTGGAATCTGCGAATATGACCGTATTTGGAAATAAAGTCTTTGGAGCTATAATAAAGTTAAAATGAGGCCATATTGGATTAGGATGGGCCCTAATCCAATAAACAGTGTCCTAATAAGAAGAGGGAAACTTGGATATGACAGACAGAGGGAAGACAGCCACATGAAGTTGGAAGCAGAGGCTGGAGTGATGCGTCTACAAGCCAAGGAACACCTAGGGTTGCTGGTTAACAGCCAGAAGCTAGAAGAGGCAAGGAAGGATTCTTTCCTCGAGGCCTCAGAGGGAGCACAGCTTGCTGACACCTTGATTTCAGGCTTCTAGCCTCCAGAACTGTGAAACAATAAATTTTTGTTGTTTTAGTTTATGGTACTTTGTACAGCAGCCCTAGGAAACTAATACAGGATGTAAACTGGTACGACGTACAAGAGAGGCAGCTTGGCAGCATCAGAATGGGAAGTACACATGCCCTTTGACCCCTCCCTCTTGTGCAGATAGATCTGTAGGTTCAATTGCACATGTTGGAACACTGCAGCATTGTAACAGAAAACATTTGGAAACAACCCACATGTTTACTGATAGGGGACTAGTCAATCAATCATGGTGGATTTACATACTGGGATACTACGTAAACGAATGAGAAAGCGTTTTATGTACTGACCTGAACTGATCTCCAAGTTAAATTGTTAGGTGAAAAGGTGCAAGGTACACAACATTATGACTTCCTTTAAACCACTTGTGTAAAAAGAAGAACACTTACGGACATTGCTGGTATATGCGTCAGATCTCTCTTGGCTTCGGTTGCCTTTGGGGAGGGCACTGGGGACTGGGTGGATGGGTGTGGGGGTGGGAGGGACCCTTACACCACATGCTCTTTCACCCATTTTGAATTCTGAACGGTGTGAATGTATTACATTTTTTAAAATAACTAATCTTAAAAAATTTTTAAATAATATAATTGATTGAATACCCTTAATAAATAGGGGAGAAGAGACAAATCTCCCTTGCAGAAGAATTTTTAATTAATAAATACGGAAGGATTGAGAGAAAGAGGGAAATCTCCCTAAACACACTACAGTCATCATTGCTGCAGTTGAAACCCACCTATGAATGCTAAAATGAGCGGGTGAAACTTTAAGGTGAAACAGTAGATTTGTGTCATTTCAAAGTATCTCCCCTCCAGATATTTATTAACTTCGGGGGGGGGGGTTAACACATGCCCACAGCTCCTTTGATGTTCCACCCTCCGGGCGGTTAGTTCTCCTCCCCTTGAGCGTGAGCTGGACTTGGCAACTTGCTTTCTGAATGTGGAAAGGGAAGAAGAGTGACTTCACAGTGGAGAAATCTGGCAGGCACTACCTTAAGCAAATGATCAAGTTTCGCGTCTCCAATAACAAGTTTAGTTGATTTTCTGGACCCCTGAAATGATGTGATGAGAAGCACACTTGACCTGCGTGGTGTTCTTCCTCCAAATCCGTAACCTCAGCCTAATCACGGGAAAACCCAAATTGACGGACATTCTACAAAACATGTGACAAGCACTCTTCAAAAGTGTCAAGGTCACAAAAACAAGGAAAGGCCAAGAAACTGTCACCGATTGCAAGAGAGCAAGGAGACATGGCTAAAGTGTATATGGAAACTTTCGGTTCTGTCTTTGCCACTCTTCTTTCTATAAATCTAAAATTATTTTCTTTAAAAAGTTACCAAAATAATACAATTGTTCTGGTCAAGATGGAGTAACAGGAATGAGGTTCACTCTTCCACCTGGAAGAACTAAGGAATGGACCAGGAAACCAATGCAGAGAGGAGCGCTACGATTACCCCAGCTGACCTCACTGAGAGAGTTTCCAGGCCGCAGCATGGATTTCCATTCTCTGTCTCGATAAGTGAAGAAACAATGAGACAGAAAATCAGTAAGGGTGTGGAAGACTTGAACAACACTATCAACCACCTTGACCTGATTGACATTTGTAGGCTGCGCCACCCAACAACACCAGAATACACAAGGCTTTGGGCTTCAGGGGCTCCTGAAGACCCAAGGGACACACGGGGGCCCAAAATAGCCTCAGAGCCACAGCTGCCTCAAGGGTGCCTTCTAGTGTTCCTGCAAGGGGATGGCAAGCTCAGCTGCTTGACAGCTTCCCTCTACCTGAGGGAAGCTGCTTCCACCAGCCTGCATGCCCTCTCCTCTCAGAGGTGAGGAGACCTGGGAGAGGGAGGGAGGCTGATGGGCAGGGTCCACCCCTTTTTAGTCCAGAGCCTGAGCACCCAATGCATCGCCACCCCGAGGCTGCCCCTCCCTTTTGTGGGCTTGCCTCCCCTCCCCGATCCCCGCTGGGGGTGGGCGGGTGTCTAGGTTATTTCTCAAGCCCAGATTCAAGGGAGCTCCTCCACCTGACACCCTACTGGATCAAAGAAGGGGTGACCTGGGGACACAGCCTGCCTCTGGCAGCGCTGTGTCAGGGCAGGGAGCTGAGATGCCCCAGGGTGAGAGAGGGAAACAAAGGGATATTCATATCGATGGGGAGGTGTTAGCGGATGTGGGATGAGAGAGAGCCCGCCGTGGGGCGTCCAGAACGCCGTGCTGCAGGCGCTCAGCAGCAGTCATGCCCCAAACTCTTCATCCCAAGTCGAGAGCGGGCTGTGAGGGAGGCAGCCTGCTGGGGTTCGGGTCTCTGTGTGAGCCTGCGCCTTTCTTAACCTCTAGGGTTCTTTTTCTCTAAAATAGGGACAAGGATACCAATCCCTTGAGATCGTTTGAAGACTCAAGGAGCTTACAGTCGTGCCTGGCACCTAGAAGTGCCCAATAAATGCTAGCTGTTGTCAGGGAAGAGGACAAATCTGAGGTTTAGAGTTAGCTGGCAATGCGCAGGTTCTAATTAGGGATGACTCAGACATGGTCCTGTCCTCCAGGGACTCATAATCTAGAGGACAGGACAGTCTTTGTAGGCAGACAACGACGGTATAATAGAACTAGTGCTGTAACTGAAGGACGAGGAATGTATCACAGGACAGACGCAGGGAGATTCAAAGAACAGCACACACTGTACTTGTCTGTGCCAGGCTCTGTGCTCACCGCTTCACATTAACTAACTCTTTTGGTCCTCAGACCTCTCTAAGGTGTTTGCCATGACCTCCAATTCCCAGAAAAGGAAACCAGGCGTAGAGAGTTGAAGCATCCTGCCCAGGGTCGCACAGGTGAGATTTGAACCCCAACAGCCCAGCTCCACAATGCCCCATAACACTGACATCCATAGTTGCAGACGTGACCCAATCCCCACAGACTCTACCAGCTAACCAACCTGGTAAGGGATGGGCTTGCACTCATAACCCCTTACAGGTCCACACAGACGCGGGCAAGCATGTGCGTGTCTACCCAGATAAACACCAATTCCTGCCGTGACAGGTAATCAGAAAATCCTCTGAAAACCACCCAGAAATGGTGTGCCTTATTGGAAAAAATAATCAGCCCAAATGGCCTCACAGACACATGTGTCCATGTGTCCATTGGTGGGCCCATACACAAGCCCTTGAATAAATATGTTGCATGAGTGGGTACACAACAATATACACTCATGTGCACTCCCAACAGGCTGTAAGTTATTACGATGACATCCTGTAGATACACTGACACACTCAGTGTGTATATGCACTTATTCTCCTATTGAGTTTTTTTAGCTGCCTTGTCTATTGAGCATCTACTATGTGTAAGTAAGTAAAGGTAAGACTCAGAGAAGTGAGGTGTCTTGCCCAAGGTCACACAGCCACTAAATAGCTGGGATTCAAACCCTGGTCCTGTGATACTAGAAAGTGGAGTTTCTTGCCACTGCTGTGCAGATGTGTTCATGAGTGAACAGATGTGCCGTGGTGGTATTCCTACATGGACACTCCCTGTGACCTTGGACACATCACGTTCTGTTCCAGGGCACACCGTCACACGTCTGTTCACAGGTGTGCTCCCTGGGTGTGTGTGGTGATGGGCCCAGTGACTCTGGTCCTGCTCCGGGTCTCAGCCTGGGTTGATGTCAACGGAGGGCTGTGAGCTTCCAGTCTGAGCTTCGCCAAGCCCCAGAGCACATGATTCAAAGCCAAACCCTGGGCATCAGGCCGAGCCTGATGATGGAAGAACTTATAGGGTTTCATAAACATCTGGCCTGGGACGTGCGGTCAGGGCAGGAAGAAGGAGGGAGGAAAACAGAATGTCCACTGGGGGTGCACCCAGGCAGGGTCCAGGACCGGGTTTGGCAGGAGAAGATCTGCCAGGACTTGGCATCTAATGGGCACTTCATGGATACAGGCTGTGGGGGGGAGGGGGGAGGGAGGGAGCAGTACTGCCCCATCCTGGAGGCCCTGAGTGAGCGAGTGAGTGAGTGAAGGAAAGGGTAATAACTTAATGATGGGAGGAGAAAGGCAATGAATTTATCGTCTCCACAATTCTTGAGTGCCTCCCCTGGGCTGGGCTTGGGCCGGACACTGGGATGCTCGGTGAACAGGGCGGACACAGTCCTGCCTTGCAAAGCTGAGAGCTCCCGTGAGGCCAGTCAGGCCAGGGGACTGGGAGGACCCTTGATCCTCAGAGTGGCTCAGCCAGTGTGAGCAGTCCTCAGCGGGCTGGGGGAGCAAAAGCGTGCAAGAGAGCTCGTGTGTGCGTGCGCGCGCACGCGCGCATATACACCAGCACCCGGAAGCCTGGTGTCTGCCAGCACGTGTGTCCCATGAGCACAAGTGCAGCTTCCTCCTTCTTCCCCTCCCAGGCCTCCACCTGCCCCTGTCCTGCCTACATCGAAGCTGCTGCTTCCAATCAGCCTGCACCCTGGGCCCCAGGGCTAAAGACCTCCCGGCAGAGAGACCCCCAGTGGCCCTCAGCACCAGCCTCTCTACCAGGAGCCCCAGAGTTGTGAGGAACACATGCAGCCCAAAGCTACCTCCCTAGTGCCATGTGCAAGGGGTGTGCCCAGGCGTGTGGCCCGCATCCCAAGCACCAGAAACGCTCCAGGGAGGCCCAAACAGGTGTGCGAATGACACCTTGGCCACTGAGCCCCCATTCTTGGCACAGGCACTGTGCTAAGTGCTTTGGAGACACACTGACCAGCCGGGTGACCTTAGGCGTGTCAGACTCTGTGATCCTCAGCTTCTAATCTAAAAAATGGTTGATAATAACCACTTCCAGTCTTGTCTCAATACATGATGATTATTTTTCCTCGGTCCTTGTCTTCCCAGCTATATTGTCTATTCCTCAACAGCATCCACTGGGTCTCATGTCCCTGTTTCTCCCAGGATGCAGCATCACATGGGACTCAAGTAAATAGTCACTGTAAGGAGTGCTGAATGAAGTTGTTTATTCCTCATAAATAATCATGTTAGCCCCTAGCGTTTATATGATGATAATAACCAGCAATATTGAGTTTTATTATGTCAGGCATTGTACTTGAGCACTTTGCATTCGTTCATTCAATAGTTATTAATTGAACACCTAGTAGGTGCCAGGTTGTGTGCTAGACACGGGGGTGCGGCATCCCTGCCCTCGGGGTTCTTCCCTTCTGGTGGGGGCAGGAGGGACAGACAATTTTAATACACAGAGATCATTTCAAACCTTGACAAGTGCTATGAATAAAATAAGACGGAGTTATGGCTTAGAGACAGACCGCGGGAACTGGGGTGGGGCGCGATACTTTGTGAGTGGTCAGGGAGGGCCTCTCGAGGAGGTGACATTTGACCTGAGACCTGAAGGAGGAGAAGTAGGAGCCTGGGAAAGTTCCAGGCAAATGGAGCAGGCAAGGCAAAGGCCCCAAGGCAGGAAAATTTTGGTTTGTTCAAGGACTACAATAAAAGGAAAGTGGCTGGAGGGAAGGAGTGAGGTGGGAGGAGGAGGTGACTCAGCAAGGCGGGCAGGGGGTCTGCTCCTGAGAACTGGGCTCTCAGGGGCCTGATTAGAGGCTGAGCAGGGGTTCCAGCCCAGGTCTGTCCGCGCCGCCACAGAGACATATCCAGGTGATTCACACCAACGTATGCACGCCCGCACACACTCTGCACTCTGACCCACAATGAGGGGTGTGAGCTTGACCATCACTGAGTGCCCGACTAGTGGAGATAGCCTGAGATTCTAATGTTTTCCCTGGTGTCTTGAGGGACCAGGTAGGAGGGCTGTTTGTCACCTTCCCCCAGCCTTCCAGAAGCTCTAGGCCAAGGAAAGGCTAAATGGTGGGAAGAGGGAAAGGGCTTCCTAAGGAAGGGGGCGGGGACTCTGGGGTGGCCTGTTGGGGTGCAGAGATGGGGGAAGTGATGGAGACAGCGCACACCTGGGAGGAGGTGGGGATCCAGAAGCAGAGGAAGCAGAGGGAGCTGAAACTGTTCGCGGCAGCACAGCCCCTGCCAGGCGGATGGCCGGGCCCCCTCTCACCTCCCCTGGGTCACCTCCCCCAGAGATGGGGCACTCACTGCCCACCACCTAGACAGCCTGGGTGGTGCCAACCCTGAGAAGTGCCTCTTCCACATCTGCTGCCTAAGTGGCTGTAAAATGGGAAAAGATTCATCCCTCAGCCCAAGAGAAACATACAAAAGCTGCCTGAAGACACTTCCAGTGTCCGCCCCACACCGCCATCAGATCAGTAGAGATCAAAACTGTGCTGTCGAACTCGTGGGGAAACAGCCCTCACAAGCTCTGCCGCAGGAGGTAGATTGGCACAATCTTGATGGAGGATCATCCAGAAATCTCCATCAAAAGTGCAAATGCACACACATTTGATTTAGCCATTCTGCTTCTAGGAAATTAGCTCAGAGTTTCTCGCTACTCCCCCGTGTATGAACATCACAGCACTTTTTGTTACAGCAAAAGACTGGAAATAATGACATGTTCATTCACAAGGGACGGTTGCAGTAAACTAGTACATCCCCACAACAGAATACTACAAAGCTGAAAAAAAAAGAAAAAAACAAGAACGACTTTCTGAACCGATGAGGAATAATCCCCAAGACAAATTGTTAAATAGGAAGAAAAAAAGTGATCTGAAGGACTGAATGTATGCCCCCATCTGCGTAAAAAGGGGAAAACAGTCATAACTTATGTCTTAAAGGAAACAAGGAAATCGGTTGCCTCCAAAAAGAGGAGACAGGAATGGGAGGGAGACTTTTCAAGTACGACACCTTGTACCTTTTGAATTTTGAGCCAAAATGTAAATAAATAAAAATATTTTCGAATCCGTCCTCTTGAAAATGCCATGTTCTCACACATTTCCTTCTCCCAGTTAAATTCCATCCCCCAGACAGATCCTGGAAGAGAAAAAACCTGTCTCAACCTGTCTGCCAAGACAGGAAGCCCAGATGTGAATCCTGGTTCCCTTGCTGGCCCATCGGGTGACCTCAGGCAAGATACCTCCTCTCTCTGGTTTATATTAGATCATACCCAGATATTGCCCCAGCTCTGGCATTCTGTGTCCTCCTGCTAGACCAAGCACCTGGAGGGCAGGCACCCTGTCTTCTTGCTCTTTAACCCATTCAATGAACTTAAACTGAGTATCTACCATTGCCAGATTCTGGGTTCTGCATTTCTTTCCCTCCACCCCACATTCCAGTGTCTGGCATGGGAGTTGGTGCCCTGTAGGGGTTCAGGACAAACTTCTTAGCTTATGAATAAGGAATGGATGTTTGGGCAGATGCATGGTGAATGGTGGATGGACAAGTAGATGGTAGATGGTGGTTGAATGGATTTATGAATAAATGGTAGATGGATGGATCTTTAGGACAACAGCCTTTCCTTGATCCTTCAGTCTTCCCCACAGCTACTGTTCATTTTTTACTCTACTTTGTAGCAAAGGTCTTTTTGAAAAAATTGTCTGTACTCACTGTCTCTGATTCCTCTTCTCTCTTAAATCTATTTGGATCATACTTCTACCTGCCCACCCCATCCCCATTGAAACTGCTCTTGTCAAGGTCACCTCGTTGCCAAATTCAATGCTCAATTCTCAACCTTCGTCTTCTTGACCGATCAATAGCTTCTGACACAGTTGAACACGCCCTGCTCCTTGATACACCTTCTCTCTTCACTTAGCATCCAGGCCTCTACACTCTCCTGGCTGTCAGAAGGACACTCCTCACGGGCCACTCCTTGGCTTCTCCCCAACCCTGCCTGCTGGAGTGGTCCAGCACTCGGTCGCTGCTGCGCTCATCCAGCCTCATGTCCATGACTCCAGATCTATATCTTCAGCTCATATCTCTCCCCTGAACTCCAGTGCGTACATCCAACTGCCTATCCGACGGCTCCTCTACAATGTCTAAAAGACATCTCAAACTCAGCACAACCAAAGCTGAATCTCTGGTTTTCCCCCAAACACCTTGCTCATCTCACCTGATGGCAGCTCCATACCTGCAGTTGCTGAGGCCAACAAAGCTTGGGGGCATCCTTGACAAACCATTTCCCCTCACATTCCACATCTGAAACAACAGCAAGCCTGTTGCTTTAAAATATACCCAGAATCAAATCACATCTCACCACCTGCATAGCTACTGCCTTGCTCTGAGCCACCAGAGTTCTTCAGCTGATTTATTGCAACACTGCTCCTCTCTCTCCAGTCTTTTCAAAGGCCTCCAAAGCCCCAGATGGTCTGAACCCCCATTTACCTCTCTGACCTCATCTACCACCACCTCCCTTCACTTGCTCCATTCCAGCCATACCAAACAGGCTTCCCCTTGGAGACTTTGCATGAGCCACTCCCCCTGCCTGAACAATGTGTCCTCCAGACAGTCTCATGGCATCCACTGGACTGCCCTACCTCCTACCTACCTCCACCCATCCTCTTGATTCTCTCCCCCACTCTTTTCCTTTTTTTTTTTTTTTTACTTTTTCCCTCTAGCACCTATCACCCTCTAACATACCCTAATACTTTAAGTATTTCTTATGTTAATTATTTCTTGCATATTTTCTATCTACTGGGATGTAAGCACGTTTTTATTACATCATCTGTTACATCAGATATATACATGTTATTTTCTCTGCAGTATTTCCAGCCTCTAGAACAGTGTTTGACAGGTAATAGGTACTCAATAAATATTTGTTGAATGAATATATAAATGGTTTGATTGATGCTGGAGAGATATATAGGTGGTGGGAGTTTGGATGGGTGATGGTTGAATGGAGCGTAGATGGAAGAATAGAGAGATGGTAGGAGAAAGTTGAATGGATAAACAGTGGGGAATGGGTTACACGTGAATGGTAAATGGATGGATGAGGGATGAATAGTTACCACGTGTCAGGCACTATACCAAGTACTGGAGATATGCTGGTGAGCCAAACCAGCAGGTGCCTACCCTAAGGGGGCTTACAGCTGAGTGGGGGAGACAGATATACATATAATCAATATATAATAATTATGTATAATAAAATATATCTATAATTCCAAATTCTAATATGTGCTCTGAAGGGAAAGAACAGGATGCTCTGAGAAAGAAAAATATGGATGAGCGATGGAAAAATGGTCAATAAATGGGAAGATGGAGGTAGATAGGACTTGGGCTGAGGTGCTTTATATTAATGGTCCCAGCCTGCCACGCACACCATCTGTTTCCAGACCCAGGGCCTCCCCACAACCCACCTGTATCTCTAACCTCAGAGACACTGTCCTCTCTCTCCCTGCACTGACTCAGCACCTGCCCAGCACCTCCCCAGAAGCCCTGCCTGACTCCACATCCAGCCCCCACCCTGCTGAGTCACAGTCTTGGGCTAGTCAGAGGACAACTCCATGGGGCCCTCAGTTCAACCCAGCCCCTTGGCCATCCTCATCCTCGGAGGGGGTAAGATGCCCACAAGGGAGGCCGGCAGGTGCCAAGCTCTTGATGCCCGGGCCTGAGCGCAGCTCCCGATTCTCAGGAGAGAATCTCTGACCAAGCCTGAGGTGAGAGTTGAGCTTATCTGGGGACTGGGGTCAAGGGTAGTGGATTACAGCTGAGTCTGTCTGCAGGACTATACCTCAGTCAGGAGCTGGCCTTGGAATTTAGGTCAGGGGTCAAGATGGAAGAAGGTGGGTGCCCCGTCAACGACCAAGTCAGCACTCAGCCTGGGACCAGGGTCAGGATCTAGCCATGGCTGTGGGCAGTGATCAGGGCTCAGGCTACATCTGAAGGTTCAGGTCAGGGTTTAGTCAGAGTCCCCAGTCAGGGAATAGGGCTCAGTCTATGACTAGTAAGGATCGGGGTTCAGTCAGTGTCCAGGGCACTGGCCTAATCTCCTCTTTCTCCAGGGAGGGGCTGAGCGGGTGGGTTGACCTGGGCTGGCTGAGGAGCAGTTTCCAGCCTAATTTCCATCACCCGGAGAGATGAGCAGCACCTGCCCCAAACCCTCCCCTCCATTCTCTGGCCCTGGCTAGGTCAGGCCCCAGGGGCCAAGTCGGGCTCAGTGTCTCCATCCTCACTCTGGTACCCCGGGGGCCCCGGGCTAGGGGTGGGGCGGGGGTAGGGCTGTGGGGCAGGGCTCTATGCCTGACCCAGGAGGGCGCCTTGCGCAAGGCTTTCTGATGCAACTGGCTGCTGGCTGAACACCTCGGCACCCCCCACTCCACACCCTGCAAGCTTTGCGCAGAAAGGGAAGGGGCAGGCAGTGGCCTGGATTGAACACACATAATCCCTTTCCTTCCCTGGCCCCGGTGGCCTCAGGACAGGAAGGAGGCAGATCAAAAAGAAGGCAGGGCAGGGATCAGATGATTCAGCAACCCAACTCAGCAGGACTCCAGTATCAGGAGCGGGTGGATCTGGGGCTCTCTCCTCCCTGCAGCGGGAAGGTAAAGGAGGGAGTCAGGATCCCTGGAAGTTCCGAGAGTGCCACCCCCAACACACACAAAACAGTAATAATTATGTGGCTGAGCCCAGAGCAGAACTGGTGGCTGCCCAAGGTCACCCAACTGTCAGAGGCAAGGTCAGAACCAGAAACCAGCTTTTGTCCTGGGTTTCCAGCTCCTCCCACCACAATTGGGGGTTAGGACCCCTCACACTTGAGGAGGGCATGGGACTTCCCCAGGAACTTTCAATCATTCTCGTTGAGACTCCTGAATTAGTGGACCAACATGGGCTTTGGAGCCATACAGACCTGGGTTCAACACCCCTGCCTTACTGTGTGATCCTGGGCAGGCTACTTCCTCTCTCTGACATCTGGTTTCCTCACTTGTAAAATGGGCATAAATTCACTCTTAGCTCACAGGGTTGTGGCCAGGATTACATGAGAAAGCAGATGGAGGGCACAGCCTAGGCATGCCACATGGGGGATGCTCAGCTCTCAAGGGGTGTGTGCTTGGGGGTGGAGGTAGAAGCCCGGGCCCCCCGGAAATAATGTTAATCACTTATCATCAAGTGCTTACCGTGTGCCAGGAGCTCGTCTAAGCTCTTTACTCGTAATTAACTCACATAACTCTCCATTTAATCCAATAACAGTTCCCCATAACAGTAAGCAGTTCAGTAACCCTATCAGGAGGAATCTATCCTCAATTCCATTGGTAGATGAGGGCTCTGGGTCTCAGAGTAGCTAAGTGACTTGCTCAGTGTCATCCAGCTAGGACAGGCCAAGGAGGCGGTGTACCCAAAGACCACCCAGGGTTTCAGCCAGACCTGGCTCCAAATGCCCCTCCTTAGGCAGTGATTTCACCTCTCTGAGCCCCAGTTTCCTCATCTGCCTCCAGGGATGAAGACAGCAACTTGGTGAGGAAGTTTATGGAGGCATCAGGTGATGTAAGGGAGGCACCCACACAGGGCCATGCTGGATCCATGGGCACAAGAATCACATTCTCCATGAAGAAAAGCCAGGCCCACGGGCCAGAGCTGGATCACCCAACACAGCCGTGCCTGCAACGGGACCACCACTGGGCTGGCGCTGTGCCCAAACACTGGCCTTCCTGCCTTTTCTGCGGCCCAGCCTGAACCAGATTCGGATGCTGAGGGATCTCTGCGAAGCCCCTGGAAAGCCCCAGAGACGGGGGAGGTGCCCGGTCTCCTAATAAATGCTCCCCAAGAGGAGTACAGGTCCAGAGCTGCAACTCTTGAATCACGCACCGTTTTTCCCAAATTGATGGGCCCAAATCCATTTACCCACCTGTATTATGAGTTCCGTAATGTTTTTCTTTCAATCAGCTCATTTTTTAAAACTTAGGTAAATTCATCTAAAAGCGAAAAAAATTTAAATCACTGACCTCTATCATTTGCCATAAAGAGGAAGTAACTGTAAAATTAAATACGAGGAAAACAAAATTCTTTTTTTTTACATCTTTATTGGAGTATAATTGCTTTACAATGGTGTGTTAGCTTCTGCTTTATAACAAAGTGAATCAGTTATACATGTACATATGTTCCCATATCTCTTCCCTCTTGCGTCTCCGTCCCTCCCACCCTCCCTACCCCACACCTCTAGGTGGTCACAGAGCACCGAGCTGATCTCCCCGGGCTATGCGGCTGCTTCCCACTAGCTATCTAGTTTACGTTTGGTAGTGTATATATGTCCATGCCACTCTCTCACTTAAAACAAAATTCTTAAATCCTGTTTCTAGCTGAGCTCTGCTCTCCCTTCCTTAACATTGAGGTGTTAAGAACACAGACACTGTTAAATGAGACTTTCTCCCCCAGTAATTGCAGGAACTGGAAGAAAATCAAAAGGAAATACGTGTATCACAATATGATTCAATGTTATTTAATAGAGTCTTGAGATCCTAAAACCATCTAAAACCATCTAAAACCTAAAACCTACTACTGCTGTATGCAACATATTTGGGAAAACCCTGACCTAATCCAACTCTCTTCCTAGTTTACACATAAGAAAATTAAGGCTCCCAAAGAGGAGAAGACTTGCCCACAATCTCACAGGGTGAGTGGCTTCAGCCAGATCTGGAATGCAACCAGAACCCTTTTTAAGCCATCGTTCCACTTTTGTGGGGGAAAACCTAAAGATGAAAGTTCTGAGGACAGATTCTGGTGGAATCTCAGGCATACAGCAGGCACCAGCAACACCTGGGTGGAGAGGAAGTTAAGCACAGCAGTCCCCAGACCTCACCTCCTCTCCTCCTTCTGAGTTCCTCCCGGCATTGCTGAGGGTCCTCAGAACTACAGCAAATAGAAATGCAGCCTGCTTGGCTCAGGGACCTGGGCAGAGGGATGTTCTGAGCCTGGAGAGAAGGAAATTCATGAAAGCTGAACTCTCTCTTCAGGGAAGTGCACATTTTTGCATTTAATTTGAGGGGGGAGTGTTGGTCTCCTTTTATTTTCTCACTTTTAAACAAATGCTTATATAGCATTTATTTTGTTTTTTTTTAAAGAATAAATGTATTTATTTTTGGCTGCGTTGGGTCTTCGTTGCAGTGCATGTGCTTCTCATTGCGGTGGCTCCTCTTGTTGCGGAGCACGGGGTCTAGGTGCGCGGGCTTCAGTAGTTGTGGCTCGCGGGCTCTAGAGCACAGGTTCAGTAGTTGTGGCACACGGACTTAGCTGCTCTGCGGCATGTGGGATCTTCCTGGACCAGGGCTTGAACCCGTGTCCCCTGCATTGGCAGGCGTATTCTTAACCACTGCACCATCACGGAAGTCCCATTATATAGCGTTTATATTCCAGGCACTTCACAAACATTGTCATTTAATCCTCATGACAAACCAATGAAGTAGATACTATTAAAATCTCCATTTTACAGATGAGGAAACTGAGGCACAGAGAGCTTAAGTAAATTACCCAAAATCTCCCTACTCGGCAGTGGTAAGATTTGAACCCAGGAAATGTGGTTTGACTATGACATAAGGATGTTTCAGTACATTTAATCATTTAATCCTGAAGACTACAATGCAAGGAAGGTATAATTAATCCCATTTTATAGACGCAGAAGCTGAGGCTCAAGGCTATTTGGCAGCTTTGTTGTAGACCCAACAGGCTCTTCACTTCTTTGCTATACTTGCTGGACCCTGTGCCGGAGATTCTTGGTCTAGGGTGGTGCTACTCCATATGGTAGCCATTTGCCGCAGGTAGCTATTGACCATTTAAAAGTGTGTCTAGGGTGACTGAGGAACTGAATTTTTCATTTTTTTTAATTTTAATTTTAAAACAGGTAAAACATTTTCTCCATTAAACAAACCTTAATTGTTTTGATACTTTAACATTCTTTATCCACTGACAATTTTACTTTAACCACTGACAATTTAGCTTCCATGCTGATTTGTGTCCAAACTAAGCATAAAATATATGCCAGATTTTGAAGATATTAGTATGAAAAAAATTTAGGTTATCTCATTAACAATTTTTTACTATCTGTTAAAATCATAATATGCTATATATATATTGGATTAAATAAACTATATTATTAAAATTAATTTCACCTGTTTCTTTTTATTTTTTTTTGCGATATGCGGGCCTCTCACTGTTGTGGCCTCTCCCGTTGTGGAGCACAGGCTCCAGACGCGCAGGCCCAGCGGCCATGGCTCACGGGCCCAGCCGCTCCGCGGCATGTGGGATCCTCCCGGACCGGGGCACGAACCCGCGTCCCCTGCATCAGCAGGTGGACTCTCAACCACTGCGCCACCAGGGAAGTCCTTTTTATGCTTCTTTAATCCATAACTAGAAAATCTGAAACTACATATTTGGTTTTGTTATGTTCTATTGAAAAGTGCTGGTCTAGAGAATTGGGATTTGATACCCCTAACAGTGATAAGGTCCCCAAACCTGGGGTCCATGCCCAAGGTACAGTTCCAGTGACCATACCCACAAGTCTTGGAGGAGGCTTCTGGGTTGCAAAGATTGTGAAATGTCCCTGGACATTGTGGGCACTGGAGTCAGCTGCCCCAGTTCCAAATCTCAAATCTGCTTCATATACTAAGCTGGGTGGTCGTGGGTAAGCCCCTCACCTTGACTCATCTATAGAATAGAAGTGACATTGCCCTTTTCACAGTTCCTTAAGTGCCCCAGGGCCTTTGCACTTACTCTTTCCTCTGTCTCCTCTCACATCTTTGCACTCCTCACCCCTTCTCTTCCTTAAGATCTTAGTTTAAACATCACCTTCCTGATGAGCCCTACTGAAAATAGCCAGCCCTCAGTCATATCTGATAGAGAATAAATTTATGCTATTCAAGAAAATACATGACACATGACCTATTTTAAATGATCTTGGTTTATTGATTTTATTTTCCTGAGAATGGTCTGTCTCCCCACTGATTTATAAGATCGGTGAGGGCAGGGATGAGTCAGTCTTGTTACTGCTGAGTTCCCAGCACTTAGAACAGGGTCTGACACAGCATGAAACAAAGTTAGGAATGTATAAGCAAACGCAGCCACAGTCTGGCTTCAGAGAGGTGCTGGGAAAACAACATCCCAGCCTTTCCTTGCCCCCTACAGCTGTGGGAGTGTCCAGCTGAGTCTAGGTCCTGGTGTAGAAAATGAGTTCATTCATCCCTCCCAGGCATGGGAGTCTCCAGGGTTAAATGAGATCCCAGAACCCCCTGGTGTGCCCTGAAGGCTCTGAGACACCGGTGAGCTGGTGCCTGGAGTTCTGCAACCAAGGAAACAAAGGTGACTCCACCTGCCTCCCGTCAATCTCTGCCTGGAGGAGTTATTTTTCGACACTGGTGAATTCAGACATCAAGGCCTTAAAGGGATTGGACCCCCGGGGCTGCACAGGAATGCTTCAACAAACAGTGAGTGGCACCTGGGCTTCCCACACCTGGGGTGCAAGTCCTGTTACAGGTGCCGTCCCTCTCTGAGCCTCCACTGTCTCCCCTCTGTTTACTGAGCATCTACCATGTGCCACGCACGCATTCTAAGCATTTAACATTTGTTAACTTTTTTAATCCATTTCCTGAGGTAGCACAGTGGGTCTGGGCACAGTGGGTCTGGGCAGAGTTAGGGTCTGGGCACACTTAGGCAGGCCGGTTCCAGGGGACTTGCTTTTAACTACCAGGCTGCACTGCCTCTATTAAATGAGTGCTGTGAAGCCCACCAGAACCCAGGCCTCCCCAGGGCACCACAGTGGTTCTGCTGAGCCCAGAGTCAGCTCCTAAGTCTGTGGTCTTTGCAAAGCTCCTGGGTTGCTTTCCCATAGCTGGGCCTCAGGCTGCCCCTTAGCAGAATGGGGGAGAATGGAGCTTCCTGCCTGCCCAGGGTTCTCCTAAAAGTTTAATAAAGCAATGGTGGGCAAGTGCTTTATTACCGCGGGTGGGCGGGGCACCCAGAAAACTGTCACGGTTTGCTCTTTTTCTCCTCCGCCCCATCCTGAGAAAGAAGGATGTTCTTCTATTTCACAGATGGGAAAACTGAGACTCAGAAAAGCAAAATGCTTTTTCCAAGGTGATAGGGAGAGCCAGCCACCGGCATCGCTTTGAATCTTCGAGTACGGGGCGGGAGGGGTAGGCAGGGGGCGGGGGTGGAGACAAGACACCCCTAGAGGGCCGGGAGGGGTTCCGGGACCGCAAGCGGACCGCACGGAAGGGGTGGGGCGGGGCGCCCTCGGAGGTGACCCCGGGGGGCGGGGCTCAGGGGATGGTGCAATCCCGGGCCTGAGGGCATCAGGCAGTGGCTGATTAGCTCAGGTTTACATCACCCGCGTCGGAGCTGTAGCCCGGCGCTCGGCGTCCCCGAGACATTCGCAGCGGAAGCGGCGGCGGCTCCGCACGCGTCCGGCTGCTGGGGACCGAAGCCAGAGCCCGACCCGGAGCCAAGCTCAGCCACGACGGAGCAGCGCGGGCCACCCGGGGGTGCCTGGGGACTCTGAGCTTGGCCGGCACCAGGACTCCGTCGCGCGCGAGGGCAGGGTACCCGGCGGGGGCGGGAGGCTGCGGCCGGAGGGGCTGAGGGGCGGCCGGGAGCCTCGGGGCGGCTGGCGTTGTCGCGTGTCACACGTACACACACACACATACACACAACTTTTAAGGAAACCCACGGTCCGGGGAGCGACCTGGGCTGGGTGTTCCCGCCAGGCCCAGGTGACGCGGCCCCACAGGGCGTGGGGTCGCCGAGCGTGGCCGAGCAGGCTCGCGGGAGGATGCGTACCCACGGGGCGTGGCAGCGTGTCCCGGGGGCGGAGGGTGTGTAGTGTCCGCATTTGTGTGAGTGTGGGGCGGGCAGGGGAGTTGTGTGGCTGGGTGCGGGGAGGTCTGTGGGGGTCACTGGGGGCCGGGGGGAGCCTGTCTACCTGTGGAATGTGTCCTTGCGGATCTGCTGGGGTCCGCGTGGGCCAGTGGGGTCCGGGTGGGGCTGTGTCTCCGGGGACCTTGCGAGCTATGCGGAGGGCTGAGCACCGGGCGGCAGGTGCGGGCCGTGCGGGGACGGCGGTGCCCGTGGGCGGGGGGGCGGGGGCGGCGCAGGGTCAAGGGCAGCCAGGACGCGGCGTGAGGGCATGGGCCACGGGTGTGACGGGCCTGACGGCTACCGGTTTGCGAGCTGTAGGATGCGCGCGTATTCTGTTGTTGCCGACCGTGTGTGTTGTACCTGTTGATTCTGGGGTGTGGGGGCGAGGCCTCTTATCTCAGCCCAGGGGCCCAGCCTCCTTGCCTTTGCCCGCCCCTCCCAGGCCCCCTCGCCGGCCCTCGGTTTCCGCTGAACCTTCTGCTCCGGGACCCCCGCCCCTCCGCCGCTTCCTCTCCCACGGCTTCCGATCCCGGCTGCCGAGGACGGGGCGAGGCCGCCCACTGCCTTCGCTGTGGGGGCGTGGGGGCGGGGTGGGCGGGGGGTCAGACTGAGCGTGTGGCCTTGTTGGTATCCGTCCTGCAGTCGTGAGTATGGTAGTTGGGAGAGCTCTGTGTGCGTGTGCGTGCAAGCTTGCCGGTGGAGGGCGAGGTGTGTGTCTCTTAATAATGTGGGTGCCCCTCTCTGCCTTGTATGTGTGCCTTGGCTGGCTGGCTTGGACAGAGTGTGTTTTGGGGGGGGCGTGTGTACACCCGTCTGCCCTGGGTTGTGTGAGTATGTGTGTTTGGTATGACCCGCCCTTATTCCCCTGGGAGTGTCAGGGAACAGCAAGAGGTAGAAATTAGGGGCTGCCTCCATCCTACTGCAGAGATTTTAATCTTGCCCTGTGGCATGCAAATTCCCTTGTTCACCTATAGACTCAGTTACCCCATCTGTCCAACGGAGCTCATCCCAGGCCCTACCAGGCTCTGAGCCCTGGATAGGGCAAAAGCAGCCTGGGGTGCCAATGTGGCCATGGGAGAGCCACTCCAGGGAGTCTCAGGCTTTGCAGGGCACAAAGCATCTACACAGACAGGGATCATCTTGCTTTACTCTCTGAATAGCCAGTGCAGTAAGGAGTGTCATCCTAACCTCATCCCTGCAGAAGTTTCTGAGACTCCCAAGGGTAGCACGTCAGCATCTTCAGCTGTGAGTAATAATGATAATAATAATAACAAACCAACAGCAGTGACCATTTCCTGCACCTACCCTGCAACAGGGCCATGTTAATTTATTTGTATTCTCATTTCATCATTACAAAAAGCTTATGGGGTTTACATCCACTTTACAGATGAGGGAATGGAGGCTCAGGAGTTTTGAAGAACTTGCCTAGGGCTCTCCAGCCAGGAAGGGTCTGAGCCAGGATGACATCCAGGGAATATCTGATTACAGTCACCCCCTAATGCATTCTTACCAAGACGGGATTATGGTCCTTCATTCGAGATGGGGGCTCCCTCCCTCCCAAGGCAGCCCATGCATTTGGGAGCCCATGCATTTGGCATGATTGGAGAGATGGGCTTCAGTCAGAGAACTGACTGAGTGATGTTTCCCCCTAATCCTGCCTAGGACTGTTGGGAAGGTCTTCACATGGCTGAAGTCTATCTCCCTCTCACACCTCATACCTGGGCCTCCTTGTTCCTCATCTGGAGCCTGGATGGGTGGGCAGATGGGTCCTGGAGAGAACCTTTCCTCTCTGACATGCCTTTGCCCTCTCCTCCACCCACCACACACACAGTGACACAGCTGTACCCGGGGTGGGGGTGCGGGGTGCTTCCTCTGAAGTTGAATGAGTGAATCTTGGGGCTTTGAGAGACCTCCCCTCCCTGCCTCATTCTCACCTGATGGTAAAACTGAGCTGGCTGGTGGACTAACTATGTAGACAAAGTTCACATTTTAAAAAAGAAATACACTCCATCCGATTTGAAATACTCAAGCACTAAATGAATGTGGAATCTTTATTTTAAATTATTGAAATTGAAAACTCCCTTGCCTCCCTACCAAATACCTTCCTCTCCTGGAGTCTCTCAGGAGGCCAGAAGCTACTGTGGCCAATTTAGTCTGGGTCCTTCCAGACCTTTTCCTGTGCATTTACACACCTATATATACAAATATGCAGATACATCATATTACATGCTGGTGGGGTTTTTTACATAAATGAGATCATCTTGGGTACATTGTTCAGCAGCTAGCTTTGTTCACTTGACAATAAGTATATTCATTCCAGAACATCCATTCATATGTAAATTTAGTATACACTTCATTGATTCATCATCCTTCATCATCCCTACTCCCCCGCCCCCTCCTTGCATCCCTCCCTACCTTTCAGAGGTAATAGCTGCCTATACTACAGCACTCAACAGATACAGTGCAAAGTCTCTCTTCCTCCCTCTCACCAACCATCAAGTCCACCTCTCCACTGTACTTTTTTTTCACTTAACGTTTCACTCTGGAGATCTTTCCAATTAGCACATAAAGAATTTCCTCAGTCTTTTATATGGCTACAACTGTTCCACATATAGAGAAATATAATGTATTTAACCAGTCTCCTAATGATGGACATTTAATTGTTTCTATCATATGGGCTGTAGGGATAACCTTGTACTTGCATCATTGCATCAGTATGTAGAGAGTTCCCGGTCTTTTTCAGAGCTGTATAGTATTCCACTGTGTGGCTGTACCGTGATGTTTTAACCAGTCTTCTACTGCAGGACATCTGGGGGAATTTCCTGCTTTTTGCTGTTAGACACAAGGCTCTGATTAGCAGCCTTTCACATATTTAATTTTTTGGTAGGCATTTAAATTGGAGGATAAACTCCCAGAAGTGGGACACCCAGTCAAGGGTATACGCATTTGTCCATTTAATCCATACCGCCAAGTCACCCTTCATAAAGGCTGTGCCAGTGTATCCTCCCACCAGCAGACGAAAAGAGGGGACACCGAGCAGCCTTATTTTAGTGCTTTTCTCCCCTTCTTTCTAGATGCAAGCCACCTCTCTGGCTATTCCTGAGGGTGCCCCCTCCAGGAAGAAGCAGTTGGAGTTGGATGATGACCTAGACACAGAGTGTCCCACCCAGAAACATGCTCGATGTGGGCCCCAGCCCAGGCTGCCCTCCTGCCAACTGCCCCTGAGCCCACCCCCTGCTCCAGTTCACACCCCTGCTGTGACCACTGCCTCCAGGCTTGGACCCTATGTTCTCCTGGAGCCTGAGGAGGGCAGCCGGACCTACCGCACCCTGCACTGCCCCACAGGCACGGAGTACATCTGCAAGGTACATGCCCCAGGGACCACTGTCCCCAAGCATCACAGGGGGCTGGGAAAGGATTGCCAGGGCTGAGGGACCCTTATATTAATTTAGTTCTGTTTTTGTTGGGGAAGCAACCAGTGAATCCCCAGCTCTCTGTCAAGCTCCAGGCTGGGCTGAAACCGAGAGGTAAAGCAGATGGTCCCAGCCCTGGGGGAATTCACAGCTTAGGCCCCATAGTATGATAAGTGTTGCTGGGGTGGAGCTTAGGGGCCATGAGAGCACAGAGAAGCCTCTAGTATATTCAAAGGCAGAGTCAGAAAAGGCTGAGTAGGAGTCAGCCAGGGAAAAGTGGGAGAAGGGAGTTCCAGGCAGGGGAAACAGAGGCCTACAGGATTGAGGGCATGGCACTTCAGAGAATTAAAAGGACTTCATTATGGCCGGAGTGGAGAGGGGGTGCAGACAGGGCCAGCAGATGAGAGCTCGCTGCCACTGGTTGTGAAAGCATTAGGAAGAAGCCCCCACTAGGCTGTGGGGAGCCATTTAAAGTATTTGCACAGGGTAAGATGAGATATGGTAGACATCAGAACTCCTGGGAGCCTGGAGGTCATTGGGCCTACCAGTGGCCATTTTACAGATGGAAAGACTGAGGTCAAGAGGAGAAGGGCCATGCATGAAGCCACATGGCATCAAGCCTGGATCCTAGGGCACAGTCCAGGGTTCCTGACAGAAATCAGAGTTCTTGGCAGAATTCAGGCAACAGGCAGGGCCAAGTGACCCATACAGGACACTGCCAGGTCTCAGCTCACAAGGACAGAGATGAGAAAGCATAATTGTAGGTATTTACTGTGCACCAGGTACTATGTTGATTGTCTAGTCTGCATCACTCCTCTAATCTTCACATAGTCTATGAGGTAGTTACTATTATTGGGCCCATTCTATAGATAGAGGACAGGCTCTGAGGTTCAGAAAGCTGTGGTTACTTGCCACCTCACAAAGCCAAGAGGTGTCAGAGCTGAGATTGGGCCCAAGCAGGTTAAGCCCAGAGCCGTGGGCCTCATGCTAGGACAGGTGGTTCAGATACAAGCAGGGCAGGTTTGCTCTGGTGGGCAGGGGTAAGGAGGATAGGGAGACCCAGGTACACAGGGAGGGGTAGAAGGGGGCTGGGTCCCCTTGGGAAGGCACAGAGAGGCAGAGGGACTGAAGCCTCCATCCAACTGGGAGGAGCAGCAACGGTGGCTCCAGCTCCTGTTGATGGGGGTGCAGCGGGCAGGGCCAGATCTGGACATCACACTGGGCTCTGGGCTGCCTGATGCTGGTCCCCAGGGCTACCCCAGGTGCTCTAAGGAACCCCTGAACTCTGGGTCCCCTTCTTGCAGCACCACAGGTTTTTTCTGTTCCCCTGGGGAGGGAGGTCCATGCTGAGAGGAACGACCATGGCAAGCTGGAGCCAGAAGCACCATGCTTTCACATGGTCCCGGACATTCAGGAACATTTAAAGAAATCTTCTGGGATGTGCCTGTTCCTATGTCCAGCATGAACTGTGGGGGCCGACCTGCCGTTTCCACATTGCCTAGGCTTTTCTGGTCGATGTGTAGAAAGATCTATATCCTGTCTTCCTAGATTATTGCCTTATTCATTAATTCAACAAACTCTCAGTGAGCACTTGTATTTGCCGTGCACCATGCACCATGTAGCATGTTGTAGCTCAAAAGTAGACCAAGCTCTGCCTCCACAGTTCGCGCTGGGGGTGAATGAGTAAAATATACATCAGGTGATCTTAACTGCTATGGAGAAAAACTAGGAGCTGGGAGAGAAGGGTGTGGGGAGGGGAGGGTGTGAAGGTGATCTTAGCTGGGAAGTCCAGAAAGACCTCTTTGAGGAGGTGACTTTGAGCAGTGACTTGCACTGGGGGAGCCAGCCCTGGGGGTATCTAGAGGAGAACATTCAGGTGGCAGGAAAAGCAAGTGCAAATGCTCAGAGGCAGGGATGCGCTTGCCCTGACTTTTAAAAAAGTCTCCGTTTTTGGATTATTGCCTCCAAGCCACCCCAACTGTTTTGTTTTAACACATCTACTTACATTTTTTCATGGATTAAATATGTATATGATTTATTTTTATTTTCTGTGTGTCACAGACAAAATAACAAGCAAAGGGTTTAAAGGCAGATAAACCAAAGTGAGTAGACTGCTCTACCACTGATTAGCTGTGTGGCTTCCAAGTCACCTTCCTCTGAACATCCTTTCAGGAATATGGCAAGGTTTCCATCTCATGTCCATAAAGCCCCTAGCATCTTTCCCCACAACCTCCCCACTCTCACCACGGGTCCCACCTTCCTCCCCCACCCCATTCTAGCCATACTGATCTTTGGCTGGGTTTCTAGAGCAGCTCAGGTTCTTTCCTGCCTCAGGGTCTTTGCACTTCCTGTGCCTCCCACCTAGAAAGCTTATCCCTTGGGCACCTCAATCATTCAGGTCACTTCCTCAGAGTCCCTTCCAGACTGCACTTTCTAAAATAGGTGCCCCCTGCCAGAATACTCTTTATTCCAGCATTCCTTTGTAATTCTTATCAGAATTTGTAAGTATTTAGTTTTTTTGGCCTGTTTACTGTCTCATGTATTGGACTATGGGCACCAGGAGGGCAGGGACCATGGCTGTCAGTCAAGTTAGCACCCCAGTGGCTGGTACAGGTAGGCATTCAATGCCTGCTTGTGGAATAAAGGAAAGGGTGGGTGGGCAGTGAATCCTAGAGAATGGTAGCCATATTGATGATGAGGAGAAGGATGGGTTACTTCTGCATGATCTCCTCTTTTGGACTCCCTCTGTTTGGGGGGGTTATTTTTGTTCAGGTTACCTGTTGTTTTAAATTATCTGAGGTTTAAGGCCACATGAGCTCGCAGCTAAGAGCCCAGATGATGGAGAACAGGGATTCAGTCTCAGCTCTGTCCCTTGCTGGCCGTGTGGCCCTCCGCTTGGTCAGGATTGAGTGACCTGCTGCTGAAGCGCTAGGGCACAAGGCCCAGCACACAGTAGTTGGCTGTGACTGGCTGCAAGGCCGACCTGGGCCCCACGGGGTCCCCACCTGTGTTCACACCATGCTCCCACAGGTGTACCCGGCCTGCGAGGCCCTGGCGGTGCTGGAGCCCTACTTGCGGCTGCCCCACCACTGCCATGTGGCCCGGCCGGTGGAGGTCCTGACAGGCACGCGGCACCTCTACACCTTCTTCCCACGGCCGCATGGGGACATGCACAGCCTGGTGCGCCGCCGTCGGCGCCTCCTGGAGCCCGAGGCGGCAGCAGTCTTCCGCCAGATGGCCACCATCCTGGCACACTGCCACCAGCACGGGCTGGTCCTGCGCGACCTCAAGCTGCAGCGCTTCGTCTTTACTGACCCGGAGAGGTGAGCGTGGCCACGGATAAGGCCTTGACTGATGCTCTGGTCACAGTTAGATTGAGGTTATGCATTTTTGGCAAGAATACCACAGAAGCCATAGAGCCTTCTCAGCCCATCCTATCAGGAGATACGGGCTGCTGATACGGATTGCTGTGATGTTAACCTCAATCTTTGGTTAAGGTGGCTTCTACCAAGTTTCTCCACTGGAAGTTTCCTAATTTACCATTTATAATTAATAAACACCTTGGGGGCTTCCCTGGTGGCGCAGTGGTTGAGAGTCCGCCTGCCGATGCAGGGGACACGGGTTCGTGCCCCAGTCCGGGAAGATCCCACATGCCGTGGAGCGGCTGGGCCCGTGAGCCATGGCCGCTGATCCTGCACATCCGGAGCCTGTGCCCCGCAACGGGAGAGGCCACAACAGTGAGAGGCCCGCGTACCGCCAAAAAAAAATTAAAATTAAAAAAAATAATAATAAATACCTTGGGCAATACCTTGTAATTAATCAGTACTATGAGGTTCTTTCGGGCTCTGCATGTAAATGTCCTGTTTCTCCTTAAACTTTCACCCACTAATTTCAGCCACCATCCATTCTGCCTGTAGCAGCTATTCCTAGGATGTTTGCCTAAGGGTGGTTTTCTAATCCCTTTTGCATTCTGTGCTAAAATGGGCGTGCTTTGCGTGAGAAGTAGAGCGTCAGTTTTGTAATGATTTTTAAGCTAATGCACAGCTTCAAGTCATTTTGAGCTTAGGGTGAGTGCAACACCCCCAGACCACCCAGAAGTGAGGAAAGTACTTTCTTCCCTTTTCAAGGCAACAGTTTGAGAAGCACCATCAGAGGAGGGATGGTGGAATCAAACAAACCTGGGTTCAAATTCTGGTTCTACTTTTTAACTTGCAGTTTGTCCTTGAGCAATGGCTTCACCTGACTGAAGTTTGACTTTTTTTTTTTGCGGTACGCGGGCCTCTCACTGTTGCGGCCTCTCCCGTTGCGGAGCACAGGCTCCGGACGCGCAGGCTCAGCGGCCATGGCTCACGGGCCCAGCCGCTCTGCGGCATGTGGGATCCTCCCGGACCAGGGGACACGAACCCGTGTCCCCTGCATCGGCAGGCGGACTCTCAACCACTGCGCCACCAGGGAAGCCCCGAACCTTGACTTCTTTATCTGAAAAATGGGTCAATAATGCTAACACCTCAGCCCACCCCCTGTGCAGTGATTCACAGGACTAGTCAGCATTTTCAGACAGGCACCCGGGAAGTGGTGCCATGGGAACAAGACTAATAGCAGTGGTAATAGTAAGCTTCCTATTAAAGTAGTCTAGAGTGCTCTGTGGGAGTTATTTATTTATTTATAATTAATTTATTTATTTGTGGCTGCGTTGGGTCTTCATTGCTGCACACGGGCTTTCTCTAGTTGTGGCTAGCGGGGGCTACTATTCGTTGCGGTGCACGGGCTCCTCATTGTGGTGGCTTTTCTTGTTGCCAAGCACAGGCTCTAGGCACGTGGGCTTCAGTAGTTGTGGCATGCGGGCTCAGTAGTGGTGGCTCGCGGGCTCTAGAGCGCAGACTCAGTAGTTATGGCACACGGGCTTAGTTGCTCTTCAGCATGTGGGATCGTCCCAGACCAGGGCTCGAACCCATGTCCCCTGCAATGGCAGGCGGATTCTTAACCACGGTGCCACCAGGGAAGCCCTGTGGGAGTTATTTAAAGCAGAAGTTGCAAATGGTGGTCTACACACCCTTTTTTTTTTTGCCCCACATTCCTGTTCGTTTGTGTTTTTAATTAAAATTGGTTGCGGGAATCCGCTGGTGGTCCAGTGGTTGGGACTCTAGGCTTCCACTGCGGGGGCCCCAAGTTTGATCCCTGGTCAGGGAACTGGGATCCCACAGGCCACGCGGCATGGCCAAAAAATTTAAAAAAAAAAAAAAAAAAAAAGGGACTTTCCTGGTGGTCCAGTGGTTATCCACGCTCCCAATGCAGGGGGCCCCCGTTCGATCCCTGGTCAGGGAACTAAGATCCTACATACCTCAATTAAGCCCGCGTGCCGCAACTACTGAGCCTGCGCCACAACTAGAGAGCCCATGCACCACAATAAAGACCCAGTGCAGCCAAAATTAATTAATTAAAAAAATAAATAAAATTGGTTGCTAACTTTTTAAAAGCTGGGATTTTTTTCATTAAAATATGATCTCTGACTTCTCTTGTGGAAAAGGGGACCATGGAGCCACCTGGGAACTACATAAGCAGCTCATAGCGCTGGCTCTGGGCTGGAGAGAGCCAGGATTCAATCCCAGCCCTGCTCCCCGTGGCTGCAAAATGGCCTCTTGCTCATCGGTTGTATGAGGGTGAAATGACATACACCAGGGAGAAGCTTAGCCCAGGGTCAGGTTCGCAGAGGACACTCCAAATACTGACTGTAATGTTGTTCGTGGTGCCCTTTTTAGGCAGGGTTTGTGCTGAGTTAGTTGGCACAGTCCCCACTTCCTACTTCTAATTTTGTTACCTGCCTAGACCCTAAGTTTGCATCTGGCTTAATAGAGGCTTAATGCCCTCAGCCACCTGAGTACACACCTCCCCACACTGGGCCCCTGCCCCACAGACAGCTGGGAAATGTGTTCCTCTCAGAGTCCTAGTTCAAATTTAATTGCTCTGTGACCTTAAGACATGACTTAATCTCTCTGAGCCTAGACTTCCTCATCTGTAATACGGGATTAATCAATGATCCAGCCTCGCAGGACTGGCTCATGTCTGGCAAATGCCAGCAGGCACTTGGGAAATGGGTGCCATTAAGTGTGACAATGTGGGGTGGTGGCGTGGGGGTCCCACTATCTGACCCCCTGTCTCTCCCCCTGCACAGGACAAAGCTGGTGCTGGAGAACCTGGAGGATGCCTGTGTGCTGACCGGGCCTGACGACTCCTTGTGGGACAAGCACGCGTGCCCAGCCCCGAGATCCTCAGTTCCCAGCCATCCTACTCGGGCAAGGCGGCAGACATCTGGAGCCTGGGCGTGGCCCTCTTCACCATGCTGGCTGGCCACTACCCCTTCCAGGACTCAGAGCCTGCTCTGCTCTTTGGCAAGATCCGCGGTGGGGCCTTCGCCCTGCCCGAGGGCCTCTCGGCCCGGCCCGCTGCCTGGTCCGCTGCCTCCTCCGAAGGGAGCCAGCTGAGCGGCTCACGGCCTCAGGCATCCTGCTGCACCCTTGGCTGCGGGAGAATGTGATCCCTACACCCCCCTCACGATCCAGCCTCTGCGAGGCTGACCAGGTGGTCCCAGAAGGGCTGGGGCTGGAGGAGGTGGAGGAGGAGGGAGAGAGAGATGTGTGTCTCTACGGCTAACGCGACCCTACTGGACTCTCAGCCCCAGACTGCCAGTTGAGGCTGGGGTATCTCTAAGCTCTCTCCTGCCTCTTTGAACTGAGCCGAACCTTAAGTGCCTTCTGGGAGGGAGAGAGGAGGAGGTGTGTGTGGAGCGTGCTGGATGCACACACCTGTGCACGTGAGCGCATGCCTCACCGAGTCCTCGGGAGCTCACTGTGCCAAGCGCCGCTCCCAGTGCTGGGAACACAGCAGTGAACGACAGAGACAAAGCTCCTGCTCAGAGTTGACAACACTTTCCATGCCCACCGGGCAGTGTCTACACTGAGCACCCACAGTGCAGGTATCGGCATCCACTCATGCTGATGCCCAGGTACCTCTGACATGGGACAGTCCCTTTCACAAACAACCCAGCTGTCTTTGTATCTTGCACCTTTTCAGAGAAAGGGAAGCATCCCTGTGCCAAAGGCTCCAGGCCCCTCCCCTCTAACTCAGGACTCTAGAGCCCAGACCATGCTGGGAATTGTGCTCCCAGCAGCTCTGTCCTCTTGGTCAAGGGCTTCTCCATCCAGGCCTGAGCCAAGGATTTGGGCTGGAAGATCAAGAGTGCAAATGGTGAGGCTGGTCTTCATCTAACTCAAAGAGTAGTTTGGAGTGAAGGGCCAGGCCTGTACACCTCAGTGGCCCCTGACCTGAGCACCAGAGTTGGGGGCCAGGATCAGGCAGGTTCTGTCCCCTGGCCTCCTGAAAAGTCCCAAGCTCTGTTCTGGGGACACTTGGGGTCCAGGACCCTATGTCAACACTGTGGGTTTTGGATGCCATGAGTATATGTTTTTATCTTGTGCCTAATAAAGGAATTATGAAGTACTGTCATTTCTCCTGGTTATTTCATCCATCTTCTCCTCCGCATCTCTTATGAGTTTTCCCTGCCTCCAAACCAGCCCCAGGGTGAAAGGCCAGAGGCCTTGTGTGTCAATCTCAGCTTGAGTGGTTCATGAGAACAGAAGACCCAGTAGGTCTTCCCTCATTCCCTGTGTTCCTTCTGGATGTCTTGGTGTCTCAGGATACTTTTTGGCTGCATGTAACTGAAACCGTGAGTTAAAGTGGCTTTGAAAAGAAGAAAACGTATTTCACACAAAGCAAGAGGTCGACAGGCGGGGAATGGGCTTCACGCTGGTTGATTCGGCTCTCAGAGCTGTTAGCAAGGACCTGGCTCCCTAGGCTCATTCTGTCTCTTGCTCTGTTGTCCCAGGTAACTGCTGGTACAATGGCTACAGCAGTCCCAGGTGTCACATAAGAGAGACCCATGACCAGAGGAAGAAGGAGGGTGGCGTGGTAGTACTTGAGAACTCAGTACTCCGGAGTCAGGTTACCTGGAATTAAATCCTGGCTCCAACATTCACTAGCTGTTTGACGCTCGGCAAGTTTCTGAATCGCTCTATACCTCAGATTCTTAATCTGTAAAATGAGGGATAATAATACCTAACTCAAGAGAATCAAATGGGTTATTTTAGCTAAAGCACTTCGAATAAACAGTGGCTGGCGTAACAAGTCCTCAGTCAGAGTTAGTTGTTCTCTCTCTAGCTTTTCCATGGGATGGGGAAATCTTTCCCAGGAGCACTCCTAACAGACGTTTTGGCCAGAACTGGGCCACTGTGACCTCCTGGCCAATCACCAGCAAGGGAAATGCAGTTATGTTAATTAATCATGCCAGTTCTCCAGCTGTAGGTGGGAGCAGCCTCCCTGAGGCTCATGCTACGTGTGGGGGGTTCGGAGGGTGGGGTAGTGATAAATGAACAAAATCAAATTCTGAGAAGGAGGAGGTAGCGGGAGAAAGCACGAGGAAGAGAACTGCGGAAGCTCGGCCAATGGCCTGCTAACTGCAGACAGGTGAAGGAAGCTACCCTAGATCCTCCAGCCAGCAGTTGACCCCCCAGCTGACTACAAATGCAGAGTTCAGTCAGGCTGACCCAGACCAGAAGAATTCCCCAACTGACCCACAGGATCATGGGCTAAATAAAATGATCATTGTTTTAAGCCATTAAGTTTTAGGGTGTTTTGTTACACAGCAAATGCTAACTGATACAGACAGGGACAAGTCAGCCTCCTCTCTGTGCACCCAGCATCACCCAGAACAGGGCCTAGCTCTGTCTAGGGTCTCATGGAGCAGTCCCCAACTTTCACCCTTCCCCCAAACCCTCCCATAGATCCTGCCCCAGCTCCCTCACAAGCTGTGTTCTCCCTGGTGCCTGTGGAACAAGGGCAAGGGGGGACAGCTTATAGAAAACGGGGACTGCCAAGTGGCAGGTCTTTATCTACATTACACGGAGAGACTCATCTACGCCTCATGACAACTCTATGAGGCAGATGCTCTTGTCATTTCACAGATAAGACAAATGAGGTTTACTATTTCTTTATTTTGGCCACACCACGTGGCTTGTGGGGTCTTAGTTCCCCGACCAAGGATTGAATCCAGGCCCATGGCAGTGAAAGCGTGGAGGCCTGACCACTGGACAGCCACTGAATTCCTGAAAAATGAGGTTTAGAGAGAGCAAAAGATTCATCCAAAACCACACAACAGAGAGAACAACCCACCTGGTTTTGCCTTGAAGCAGGAACTTTTGCCAAGGCAACGCTGTGGCAGCCACAAGAAAACTGTCACATAAAAATGCAAATCCAAAAAAAAAAATACACATCCACTCTCGCCAAGCAATACAATGCACATAACCACACCCCTGACTGCAATTAGTGGGGACTTTCGTGTTCTCTTTGTATTCATTGAATGATCACTGTATAAGAGTTTTACAATATCAAAGGTAATACATATATATTACTTTATATATTACAGGGAGAGAGGGACTGTTAGAAATTTAATTGGGGATTTTACATGCAATTGGGAGCTCAACACAAAATATCACACTGTGGCCTGCCCGATTATTCATTCACCTAGCAATTCAACAACTATTCCTAATGCCAACCAACGGAAGAGCAGGTCCTATGCAAGATGGATGCAACGTGGTCCCTGCCCTCATAGACTTCAGTCTAACAGAGGAGACAGATGTTAAACAGATAACCACACAAATGAAGAAATTAATTATACCTGGTATGTTCTTTGTGGCAAAGACAAGCATCGCCAATAAGTCCCATGCTCCCCTACATGCCCTAGCCTCCCTTACAGTCACAGGACTAGTTCTGACCAATGGTGTGTGTGTAGAAGTGACATAGGAGTGGTCACTTCTGGGCTAAAGCAACTGAAAGCTGATGGGCCTCAATCCCTGTCTTTCCCTTCCACAACTACTTGAGGCCATGCGTTCCCTTAGCTACAAGATAAAGGAGGACCACCAGATCCACGCTGGATTTTACTGAGCAAGAAATGAAGCTTCCTATGTTAAGTCCTTGCAATTTGCAGTTTGTCTGTTGGGCAGTTAATGTTAATTACCATGACTAAGAAAAACTTGCCACAAGAGAAGGAAGGAAAATTCTCTTCCCCAGTAACTAGGCTGTATCAGTCTTTGCTGCATTACAAACCCCCAAACATAGTGGTTCGTGATTGTCTGTGTCAGCAGTTTGGGCTGGGCTCAGCTGGTCACTCATGCGGCTGCAGGCAAAGGGTGGCTCACCAGGACAGCTCAGCTTCACTCACTTGTCTGCCGATCGGCAGGCTCCAGGGAGCCTTGGCTAGGATGGCTCATCTCGGCTCTACGTGATCTCAGCCTCCAACAGACTCAGCGCTGGCTCCTTCCTGTGGTGGTCTTGGGGTTTCAAAAAGCAACAAGAACAAATCCCAGTGCCCAAGCTGTGCTTCTGTCACATCAGCATGTCCCACAGACAGATCCAGGAGGTGGAGAAATTAATTCTCCCTCTCAGTGGGAGGACCTGAATATAATATGTGGCCTTTTTTTTTTCTTCAATATACTACACGATGTATACTTGATCAAGTAAGTTGACTACAGTGTACCTAAAACTGAACCTGCAGGTAGGAGATCCCTGGGCCAACTGCTTGGTGTCTCTGGGCCTCAGACTGTTCCCTTCCTTTTGTGTGGTTAAGCCCTGCCCTTCCCTTGAGGCTGGACCTAGAGACTCTTCAGAGCGGGCATGCCCTCCCCTACACGCTGAAGCCCGAAGAACAGGGTTCTCAGAGGTGGTCAGTCAGTCCCCTAGGGTGCTTGTTTAAAATGCAGATCCCTGGACACTGCCCAGACCTAGTGAGTTAGAACACTTGGGGTTCTGAATCTTAACAATCACCCTGGGTGATGCTGCTGAGCATCCGAGTTGGAGAACCTCTGTGTTTGGAGAAATCCTGCCTCCTTGGGGACTCAGAGAGCTCATGTTAGCACCTCTCTGGTTTGTTTGCAAATGGGTGTAAAGAGGGCATAAATTCTACCTGCCTATGATGCTAGGATGGGCTCACAGATGTGGGGGGCTTTATCAGGTCAAAATCTCAGCCACCACCTAAGTTGTACCAGCATCCTGGGGAGAGACATGTAGCCCTCTTTCCCTCCTTGTTCTCTCTCCCCTCACCTGGCTTTGTGGCTCTGCACAGCACTTAGCACCACCTGGCAGGACATTCTCTATCATTTGTTTGCGTGAGTTTCATAAGTCCAAGGGTATGCTTTGTTTACAACTGTCTCCCTGGCTCCAAGAACAGTGCCTGGCACACAGAGCTGCTCAATAAATGTTTGTAAATGAAAGTGGTTGCTGTGTAGATCCTACATGCCTAGAGCAGAGCCAGGACACTTATTAGGGATGGTTAATGTTTACGGGCACATACTACATGCCAGGCATGTTCTAAGTGCTTTATATGCACTATCTCATTTGATACATGAGAGCCAGATGGCCCTCGATGATCTGCAACACCTGGTATCCATGCCCTTGTATATAGTTCCCTCCTACCCTGAGCTGGGCTGACAGTGTAACTAATAGGAAACTGTGAAAATAAACGAGTATGACTTTAAGTACAGGCCATAAAATATATTATGGCTTCTGCCTTATTCTTCTGGATCATCTGTTCTGGGAAAAGCCAGCTGCCATGTTGCTAGGACACTCAAGTACCCTATGGAGACATACATGTGGTAAGGAACTTACACATTCTGCAAATAACCAGCACCAACCCGGCCTATGAGTGGGCTTTCTTGAACATCAATCCTCCAGCCTCAGTCAGGCCTTCAGATAACTGAAGCTCCAGCCAACATCTTAACTACAACCTCTGAGAGACCTTGAGCCAAAAACTACCTAAGAAACTGTTCCTGAATTCCTAACCCATAGAAACTCTGTGAGATCTACATGTTTATATTGTTTTAAGATGCTAAGTTTTGGGGTAATTTGCTATGTATCAATAACCAATAACTGACACAGATCCTAAAAACAGCCCTATGAGGGAGGGATAATGATGATCACCATTGTACAGAGGGAGAAACTGAGGCCCAGAGAGGGGAAATCTTTTGTCCAGGGCCACACAGATAGTGTAACTATGGGACTGAACCCAGGTTTGAATGACTACAGAGTCTACCCACTGGGATGAAAAATGTCCAAAGTGAATGCCAGCTCTGCCCTTGAAGGATGAAGGCTAAGACCAGAACACTGAAAGAACGTATCTGCCTCCAGTACAAATTTGTGCTGGTGAATTCAGGGCTCAGGTGAACGTGACCATTATAAAACGGCAGGCTCAGAAGAAGGAAACAAGGCAATAGGAGTGAAAACCAGCAGAAACAGACACTCAGAGTTCAGACAGCAATACTATCAGATAGACATTATAAAACAGAAATGTTTAATGTGCTTAAATAAATATATAACAAGTTTGAAACTATGGCCAAAGTATAGAAAACTATATCAAGTAACAAAGTGGATTTGAAAACCTAAAAGAACTTCTAAAATGAAAAATACAATAACCAAAATAAAAAATTCAACAGATGGGTCAAACCACAGATTAGATGTGGCTAAAGAGGGAACTAGTGAGATAGAAAGCTGACATTAATCACAGAGGCAAGAGACTCCATAAATTTTTACAGACACATCATAGTGAAAATGTGAAAAGACAAAGAAAAAAATCTTAAAAGCGGTCAGAGGGAAAAAAACCAGAGAGATTACTTTCAAGAGAACAACAGTACAACATGGATGAGCCTCAAAAACATTATGCAAATGGAAGAAATCAATCACAAAGAACCACATATTGTAAGACTAAATTTACATAAAGTGTCCAGAATAGGAAAATCTATAGAGACCAAAAGTAGACTAGTGCAGAGGGGGCTAGAGAGTAGGAGATAGTGTCTGCTATGGGTACAGGGTTTCTTTGGGGGGTGGTAAAAATGTTATAAAATTAGGGACTTCCCTGGTGGTCCCGTGGTTAAGAATCTGCTTTCCAATGCAAGGGAAGTGGGTTCAACCCCTGTTCGGGGAATTAAGATCCCACATGCCGCAGGGCAACTAAGCTCACACGCTCTAGAGCCCGTGCGCCACAACTAGAAAGCCCATGTGCCGAAACTACTAAGCCTGCATGCCAAAACTAGAGAGCCCACGTGCTGCAACAAAGATCCCGCATGCCGCAACTAAGACTCGACGCAGCCAAATAAATAAAAATAAATATTTTTTTTAAATGTTCTAAAATTAGATCATGGTGATAGTTGCACAACTCTGTACTAAAAACTATTAAATTGTACACTTTAAATGGGTGGATCTTATAGTATATAAATTATTTCTCAATAAAGCAATTTAAAGAAAGAACAGCAGTTAGATTGACAGGTGAAGATGTTTTAACAGCAACAATGGAAGCCAGAAGACAATGGAATGCTGTCTTTAAGGTGCTGAAATGCCAGCTAGAATTCTATACCCAGCAAAAACGTCTCTCAAGAGTGAGGTCTAAATAAAGATTTTTCAAACAAAAACCAAGAAAGTTTGTCACGAGAAGACTCACCCTACAGGGACTTCTAATACAACAGTTCTCAAACTTGGCTTCTCATTACACTCACCAAAGAGCTTAAAAACTCCTGATACCTGGGGACCCACCCCAGATATTCTGGATCAATTGATCTGAGATGTGACCTGGGCATAGGATTTTTAAAAGTTCCCCAGGTGATTCAAACATACAGCTCAGGCTGAGAACCTCTGCCTTATAGGATATATTTCAGGCAAAAAGAAATTGATCCCAGATGAAAGTCTGAGATTCCTTCATTCATTTAATGTAATCCATGGGCAACTATTAAGTGTTCGAAACTGTTCTAGACACCAGGAACACAGCAATGAGCAAAACACACAAAAGTCCCCACCCTTTGGAAGAGGGAAACAGCCAAAAGATAACCAAGATAAAGAAGTAAAATATGCTGTTAGATAGTAATACATGCTTTGGGAAAAAATGAAGCCAGGAAGGAGAATATAAAATGCTAGATTTAGGTGCGTGTGTGTGAAATTTCAGAGTGGACAGGGAAGACTTTTGGCTAAAGCCCAAATTAAAGGGCGAGAGCAACCTATGAAGATATTTGGGCTATGGCAAGTGCAAAGGCCCTGAGGTGGGAGTGTGTCTGCCTTGTTCCAGGATCTGGAGGCCAATGGGTCTTGAGTGGAGTGAGCCAAGAGGATAGTATTCAGAGAAGGAGCGGCGGCAGTTGCAGGCCTTGGGGGGAACTCAGCTTTTACTTCGAGTGAGATGGGAGCTATTGGGGGTGTTTTGAGGAGTGGCATGGCTTGATTCTAACAGGGCCCTCTGGCAGCTGGGTGGAAAATGGACTGTGGTGACCAAAAGGGGAAGCCAGGAGCCCAATGAGGAGGCTGGTGCAGTACGCCAGAGGAGAAAGGATGGAAGTGGATTGGGATGGGGTGTGGAGGAGGTGAGAGGTGACAGATTCTGGAACTATCGTGCAGGCCGAGCCCATAGGATCTGTTGATCTATGGGATGAGGGGTGGGAGAAAAGTTCAGGGGTGGGAAGACTGGAGGATGCAAAGGGCTTCCAGCCTGTCCCCGGAGAAAATAAACTTCATTAGTGGCCCAATCAAACGGTGGAGAGTGACCGCCGAGAGGCAGCGTCCGGCTGGCTAAGGGTGGGTTCCTGAGGCCGTCCGGCCTAGATTTAAATCCGGCTGCGTGGCCTCGGACAGATCAGAAACAAACAGAGCCTCTATTTCTTCTGCAAAAGGAGCAAGGACCGGCCGGCCCGCCGCAGTCCTGGCAGCTGGACTGAGCAGGGGCGTCTCCACGTCGCTCCCCGCCCCTCCCGGCCCCGCCCACTCCCCCAACCCTCCCGCGGCGCTGCTGGCTAAGCTACTCCGGTGAGTGAGGGTCTAGGAGTCCGGGTCCGGCCGGGGGAGGGGTGGGAACGCCTCGAACTGCGGGACAGAGCGCCCCGGACCGCCGAGATCCGGAGCAGGGGCCGCTGCCACGTCGCCCGAATGGCGGGGAGACCCGGATCCCGCGAGACTCTTCCGCCCCACTTCCGGGGCCGCCACTTTCACTTTCTTTTCCATGGAGGCTGCTTCCCTCCGTCTCCTGACAGACTGGGGCCGCTCTGCCGGGGAGGGAGTTGGGCTGAAATCCAGCGCCCCGGAGGGCGCTTTTCCCCAGCAGGGAAAAGGGGAGGCCCTCCTCGGGGACTCCCAGCGCCGCGGCTGTGCGTCGTCCCTCCCCGCAGCCAGGCCTGTCCCGTTTCCTCTGTTGCCCTTTGCGGGCTTGCCTTGGTGCCCCCTTTCACCTCCCACGCGGGGTCCCGGCCGGTTCCCTACCCCAGGCCCCATCCCCGGTCCTCGGGTAGTGTGATGCTACCCGACTGCCACCGGGGACACCGAGGCACAAAGAAGGCTTGGGCCGCGCCAGAGGTCACCGGCCTGGACTGAGTTGCTCGTGGTCGCCCGTCCTCTAGCAAGTGACCGGGAGGTGGCATTTCCCCGGAGCTGCAGCCCCTGCCTGGGGGGATGGGCACAACCACGCCAGATGGACGAGAAGATCAAGAAAGGTGGGCACAGCCTGGAGGCGACTGAGAAACTTCGGGGGTGGGGAGGGGGGAGGGGCATTAACCCTGTCGTCCCTCTACCCACCTGCCCCTCAGTTTCCTCCCTTGGGGCCTGGTTCCTTCCAGGGGCCTCTTGTCATTCATTTATTTGATGCCCCTGAGGCCTCAGTGGGCCAGCTCTGCTGGGAGGGGTGTAGGGAGCTCCCAGAGGACACAGGAGACCCCCCAGGCTGGTGAGGGAGCAGACCTCAAGGGTCGTTGCCTTCCCCCTGGCCCCTTCCACCCAGCGTGGGAGAACTTAAGTAAGGTCATGTCACCAACCTGCTCACATACCCTCCTGTGCTCCTTGTTCTTAGAACAAAGCCCAGGGCAGTTGGGTAGCCCACAGGCCTGCTGGCTTCGCTGACCTCTGCCTTCCCCCATTGGGCCCCTTGGTCATTCTGCTTGGAGCCCCACAGGTTTCTGTTCTAATCCAGCCATTTCTTGCCCAAGGCCTTTCCCTTTCCCTTTCTCTGTACCTGGAACGCTTTTGCCTAACCAGGTCTTGACATACCCAACTTCTCCTCCTTCACTTCTCAGCTTCAATGTCACCTCCTCCTAGAGGCTTTCCTGATTTCCTTACCCTGTTCATTTCCTTGGCAGCGTGGATCACAATCTGAATCTTTTTCTTTTGTTAAATTTGTTAATTGTCTTCTTACTGGGCTGGGAGGTCCATGAGAAGAGGGACCCTGTTTATCTTATTCACTGTTGAAGACCAGTTTCTGAGACAGTGATCGGCACACAGTAAGAATTAAGTAAATGTTTGTTGTATAAATGAGCGGAAGTATGGGGGGACCTGGGAGTATGAAGGGAAAACAGAACCAAATGAGCAGGGAGGGGGAGTGGGGAGTGGGAGTGGGGAGTGACAGAGAAGGCCTCCCAGAGAAAAGGGACTTTTAAGCTGGGTGCTGAAAGATATGTAGGAGTTCACCAGGAAGACAGAGAGGAAGCAGCATGTACAAAGGATCACCTCCTTCCTCACCCCCTTAACCCCAGCTCCTGAAAAATAAACCCTGTGCTAACCTGCTTCCACTGTGGATTTCAGCTGAGGAGGTGGCCCAGAGACTCACCCGAGCAGTGGCTGGCGGGGATGAACAGGTGGCTATGCAGTGTGCCATATGGCTGGCAGAGCAACGGGTGCCCCTGAACGTGCAACTGAAGCCTGAGGTCTCCCTGACACAGGATATCAGGTGAGGAGTACGTAGCTGACCAGGGACTTAGGGCTTCCTGAACCCCAGTGGGCTGCGATATAGCCCGTTAAGTTATTCTTAATGGCAGGTTCTGGTGTCAGGAGACCTAGCTTCAAACCCCAGCTCTGTTACAAATCAACTCTGAGATCTAGGGCAGGTCACTTCACCTCTCAGAGTTTGTTTTTTTCATTTAAAAAATGGGGCAGGGCTTCCCTGGTGGTGCAGTGGTTGAGAGTCCGCCTGCTGATGCAGGGGACACGGGTTCGTGCCCTGGTCCGGGAAGATCCCACATGCCGCGGAGCGGCTGGGCCCGTGAGCCGTGGCCGCTGAGCCTGTGCATCCGGAGCCTGTGCTCCACAATGGGAGAGGCCACAAAACAACAGTGAGAGGCCCACATACCGCAAAAAAAAATAAATAAATAAAAATAAAAAATGGGGCAAGATCAGTAGCTGTTCTTAGAATTGTTAGGAAGTGTATTAGGGTGTTAGGTCTCATATAACAGAAAGAGACATATTAACAGTGGTATCAACAAGTTTGATGGTACACAGTCCAGATGTGGAGGCTCTGCTCCCTGCAGTCCTCAGAGACTCATGCTTTTGTCTTGTTATGCCATTCATGGCCTCCATTCTGAGGTTCACCTTATGGTCCAAAATGGCTGTTCCAGTTCCAGCCATTGCATCAGCATTCTTGTCAGCAGGAAGAAAGGCACCCCCTCCCACTCTCCTCTTAAGAACAGAGCTCAGAAAGTTGCACACACTTCTTGCACTTAACTCCCAAGGCCAGAACTTATTCTCACAGCCACACTCAGCTTGAAGGGAGGCTGTGAAATACAGCCAGGTATTGCACTAGAATTCAAGGCAAGGGTTAATGGATGCTGTTAGTCTCCCCAGGAGGCTTAAACTTGATGCCGAAATGCTTATTAGCACAGTACCTGGCACATGGTAATCACTCAATAAACATTGTTTTTTCCTGCTTTTTTCCTGCTGTGTAGTAAGACAATAGTTTTACAGTTTCTAATTTTCAATGGTGGATCCCATTTGATTTTGTTTTATTGAGATATAATTGACAGACCATATTCAACAATTTAAACAGTTCACCAATTTAAAGTTTATAGTTCAAGGCTTTTAGTATATTCACAGTTGTGCAACCATCACTGTAACCAATTCTAGGACATTTTTTAAGAAACCCTGTATCCGTACTCTTTTTTTTTTTTTTTTTTTTTTTTTTAAATTTTTTTGGCTGCTCTGTGCCCCTTGAACCCATGCCCCTTGCAGTGGAAGCTTGGAGTCTCAACCACTGGCCTCCAAGGAAGTCCCAAAACCCCATACCTGCTAATAGTCACTCCTTATCTCCCTACCTTTTTTTCCCCAATCCCCCCAACCTTAGGCAAACACTAATTTACTTTCTATCTCTAGCAATTTGCCTATTCTGGAAATTTCATATAAGTGGAGTCATACACTATATAACCTTTTGTGTCTGGCTTCTTTCACTTAGCATCATGTTTTCTAGATTCATCCATGTTGTAGCACGTATCAAAACTTCATTCCTCTTTATGACTGAATAATAATCCATTGTATGGATATACCATATTTTCTTTATTAATCAGTTGATGGACATCTGGGTTGTTTCTACTTTTTCGGCTAACATGTACAACGCTGCTATGAACATTTGTGTCCAAGTTTTTATATGGACATATTTTTTCCCCAGTTTTTTATGGCTGTGTTGGGTCTTTGTTGCTGTACCTGGGCTTCTCATTGCGGTGGCTTCTTGTGTTGCGGAGCATGGGCTCTAGGCACGCGGACTTCAGTAGTTGTGGCTCGAAGGCTGTAGAGCTCAGGCTCAGTAGTTGTGGCGCACAGGCTTAGTTGCTCTGTGGCATATGGGATTTTTCTGGACCAGGGCTCGAACCCGTGTCCCTTGCGTTGGCAGGCGGATTCTTAACCACTGCGTCACCAGGGAAGCCCTCCCCAGTTTTATTGAGATATAATTGACATATATAGTTAGTTTAAGGTATTGTGACTTTTATAATAAGAAATATATATTTGTCTTCTTCCTGTTCTTGGTACAGAACTCCTAAAACACTTGGAATTTCTTAAGTGATGAGAATGATAAAGGTGCCTTTTGTTATGTTAGTGAGGTGACTCTTGGACTGCCCCTAGATCACCTAAGGATGGGGGCTGGTCATCAGAGGAACCAATCCTGTGATTAGAGGATTGGAACCTTCAGTCCCATCACCCTGATCTCCGGGGAGAGGAAAAGGGCTGGAGGTTGAATCGATCATCAGTGGCCAATGGATTAATCAATCATGCCCATGTAATGAAGCCTCCATAAACACTCAAAAAGGGTTTGAAGAGCTTCCAGGTTGGAGATTTGGAGAGAATTGCACCCCTTCTCACATACCTTGCCTATGCATCTCTTCTATCTGGCTGTTATAGGCTTTTATAATAAACCAGTAATATAGAAAGTAAATATTTCTCTGAGTTCTGTGAGCTGCTCTAGCAAAATAATCTAACCCAAGGAGGAGGTCGTTGGAATCCCTAACCTATAACCAGTCAGTCAGAGAACAGGTGACAACTTGGGCTTTCAATTGATGTGTGAAGTGGTGGGGCAGTCTTGTAGGACTTAGCCCTCAACCTGTGGAAGCTGACGCTGTCTCTGGGTAGAGAGTGCCAGAATCGAGCCCTGCTGGTATCTGAAAATTGCTTAGTGGTGTGTGGGAAGCCTTCCCCCTCCTCCCCCTTCCACAGGTTGGAAATTGAGCCTCAGAACCATTGTAGGTGTATGACATAATGATTTAATATATGTATGTATTGTGGAATGATTACCACAGTAAGTTTAGTTAACATCCATTGCCTCACATAGTGATAAATTATTTTTTCTTGTGATGACAATTCTTAAGATTTACTCTCTTAGCAATTTTCAAATGTATGATACAATATTGTTAACTATAGTCACCATGCTGTACATCACTTCCCCAGAACTTATTTATCTTAAAACAGGAAGTTGTACCTTTTGACCACCTTCACCCCCCTCCCTGCCAACCAGTCTATTCTTTTTCTCTGACATTGGTTTTTTTTAATTCCACATATAAGTGAGATCATACAGTATTTGTCTTTCTCTGTCTGACTTATTTCACTTAGCATAATGACCTCAAGGTCCATGTTGTTGCAAAGGGAAGGATTTCCTTCTTTTTATGGCTGAATAATATTCCACTGTGTATATATACTGTACATGGAAACAACCTAAGTAACCATGAATGAATAAAGAAAATGTGGTGTATATGTATACAATGGACACATATTTTCATTTCCCATTCTGTGGGTTGTCTTTTCACTGTATTGATAGTGTCCTTTGAAGCACAAGTTTTTAATTTTGACGAAGGACTGTTTATCTGTTTTCTTTTGTTGTTTGCGCTTTTGACGTCATCTAAGAAACCAGTGCCTCATACGTGGTCATAAAGGTGTATCCCTATTTATTTTTTTAAGAGGTTTATAGTTATAGCTCTTACATTTAAGTCTTTGATCCCTTTTGAGTTAATTTTAGTATATGGTGTGAGGTCCAACTTCATGTTTTTGCTTGTGAATATCTAGTTATCACAGCATTATTTTTTTAAATTAATTAATTAATTAATTTATTTTTAGTTGCATTGGGTCTTCATTGCTGCACACAGGCTTTCTCTAGTTGCGGTGAGCGGGGGCTGCTCTTTGTTGCGGTGCGTGGGCTTAATTGCGGTGCGCGGGCTTCTCTTTGTGGTACGCAGGCTTCTCATTGCGGTGGCTTCTCTTGTTGCGGAGCACGGGCTCTAGGCACTTGGGCTTCAGTAGTTGTGGCACAAGGGCTCAGTAGTCGTGGCTTGTGGGCTCTAGAGCACAGGCTTAGTAGCTGTGGCGCACGGGCGTGTGCTCTGCAACGGGAGAGGCCACAACAGTGAAAGGGGCCCGCGTACCACACACACAAAACAAAAACAACAACGAAAAACCATACCACTACACACAGCTTGTTTATATCAGTTACACTTGTTACTGCCACAGCATAATTTAATTAGCTGTTACATCAATCTATAAAACATGAGTACTAAAAGAGAATTGTGTCTATGAAAACTAAGTTGATTGCTTTAGAAAGACAAGATAGAGATGAGGCACCAAAAATACCTGTTATCATTTTAGGGTGGGACAGTTGTAAAAAATATGGTAAAAATCCAGAAGGGCTCTGTACTCAGATGCTTTGAGAGTGTAAGTTTTTGCTCCACTTTAAAGAAGCTGATACTGGAAGTCATAGACCATGTATAATGCGTGTGGTTCATACAAAAAGAAAAAATCATGGGGAACTCCAGTAGCAGATTTGTACTCAAGAAAAGCCATTGGCCTTTTACCTAGAGATTGGCCATTGAATGTGCATTTGTATCCTGTAAGGTAAAATTGTTAAAGTCTGCAGCTGTTTTTGCAGTTCTCTGCTTTAACGATTTTTCTGACTAACTGATCACCACTGATCCTGATGACATTAGATATAAGGGTTCCAACTGTATTTTTCTGTTATTGGTGTTAAGGTTATAGCTTTTAGTTTTTGTTTCCTAAGTAAAATTCAGGCTTCTATGCTTTGCCTCTAGGTTGATTTTAAAAATGTAAACCCACTAAAATAGCATTTATAGTATTTTGATTATGGAAATATTACTCAGTGTAGAATAAGTAGTGCAGTTGAAACTTTATGCACTTTCATGTTTCAAAACCCCTGTTGCTTGCAGAAGAATGTCTTGAAGGTTAAGATCTCGTCCTTCTTTAAATTTCCTTTTACTTTTCTTCCATTCTCCTGCATCAGACTCAGCTATTCTTTTTTTTTTTTCTTGTATTTCAAAAACTTTTCATGTGGAGAGGTGGATGGTAAACTTTTGGCGTCTATACATGTCTAAAAATTTCTTATTTCCCTGATAGTTGGCTGGGTGTTGAAAATCATTATCCTGAGGAATTTTGAGGTATTTTCTGGAGTATTTTTAAAGCAAGTCTCAGATTTTAGTTCATTCATAAGTAATTTGATATGTCTTTAAAAAATGACTTAAAAAAACCCTCAATACCATTATTACACCTAAAAAATTAACAATAATTACTTAAAATTCCCTAATACTGTATTTATATTCAACTTTCCTTGATTATCTTGTTAGTGTTTTTTTTTTTTTTTTTAAACATCTTTATTGGGGTATAATTGCTTTACAATGGTGTGTTAGTTTCTGCTTTATAACAAAGTGAATCAGTTATACATATACATATGTTCCCATATCTCTTCCCTCTTGGTCTCTCTCCCTCCCACTCTCCCTATCCCACCCCTCCAGGCTGTCACAAAGCACCGAGCTAATATCCCTGTGCCTTGCGGCTGCTTCCCCCTAGCTATCTACCTTACTACGTTTGTTAGTGTGTATATGTCCATGACTCTCTCTCGCCCTGTCAAAGCTCACCCTTCCCCCTCCCCATATCCTCAAGTCCGTTCTCCGGTAGGTCTGCGTCTTTATTCCTGTCTTACCCCTAGGTTCTTCATGACATTTTTTTTTTCCTTAAATTCCATATATATGTGTTAGCATACGGTATTTGTCTTTTTCTTTCTGACTTACTTCACTCTGTATGACAGACTCTAGGTCTATCCATCTCATTACAAATAGCTCAATTTCATTTCTTTTTAAGGCTGAGTAATATTCCATTGTATATATGTGCCACATCTTCTTTATCCATTCATCCGATGATGGGCGCTTAGGTTGAAGAAACCTGGTCTTTGACCTCCAGAATTCTCCCACATTCGGAGTTTATGAATTGCCTCCTCATGGTGTAATTTAATATCTCTCATTTTCCTTGTGAACTTGTAGTTTGACCTGAAGGTTAGGATAGTAAGGAGTCACTGTTACATTCACAGGAATTCTTCCTCATTTTCTGATTGTTTCTTGCTGTTCTTGCTTTAAGGATGCGGCGTTTTCCCAAATCACTCTGGAGGTTCTAAGTGGGCTTTCCTGTTATTGTTCTACACCCTAATTTTTCTGTGTCCTGGGATCAGTTCTGTTTTTTTTTGTCTTAGCCCTCCCTTTTCATGCTTTTGGTCTTCCAAAAAAGTTTGAGCATCTTTGAGAAGGTTGGTGTTTAAAACCACTTTCTGTGGAATAATACTGTTTGGGTTGAAATCCTGCCTCTAACAGTTATTAATTGTTTACTTGGCAGAGCCACTGTAACCTATCTGTGCCTCCTGTTTTTATCTCTAAAATAGGGGTTACAGCAATACCTGCCTCATGTGTTCACTGAGAGGATTACATGAGTTAATACATGTTAAGTGCTTTGAAGAGTCTTGGCATACAGTTAATAACTGTTGTGGTTTGGCTAAGGAGCCAGTAATAGCCAATAATAGAAGAGGTTGGAGAGCTTGGGAGGGGCCAGAGCATGGAGGCCCTTGCCATGCCACAGTGAGTTTGGATTTTATTCTGAGAGCCATGTGGAGCCATTGCAGGGGCCTAAGCAGTGAGTTCTGAGACAGGAATCACAGGGGAGTGGGAATCCAGGAGCTGGCTGGCGGCTGGGGTTGGACCTGAGGCCCCTTGCCCTCCCCGCAGGCTGTGGGTGAGCGTGGAGGATGCGCAGTTGCACACAGTCACTATCTGGCTCACGGTGCGGCCTGACATGACGGTGGCCTCCCTCAAGGACATGGTGAGTGAGGGGGCAAAAGGAAGACGCGTCAGGGCGGAGGTCCCCCTTTTGCCCTGCCTCTCTCTATTCTGCGCCTCCCCCCCACACTCCCTCTGCATCCTCCCGGCCAGGTGTTCCTGGACTATGGCTTTCCGCCAACCCTGCAGCAGTGGGTGATTGGGCAGCGCTTGGCCCGGGACCAGGAGACCCTGCACTCCCACGGGGTGCGGCGGAACGGGGCCAGTGCCTACCTCTATCTGCTGTCAGCCTGCAACACCTCACTCAACCCTCAGGAGCTGCAGCGGGAGCGGCAGCTGCGGATGCTGGAGGGTGAGGCTGTGCTCCAGAGCGGCATGCACTCTCCTGAGGTTGTAGGGGAGAGGGAGCAGGGAGCAGAGCCCAGGGGCTTTCGTCAGGAACGTGCCTGCAAGACCTTATCCGTAGTGGGGAAGAGAGGACAAAGGACATCCCAGGAAGGAGCCATTTGGGGAACCATTTAGAGAACAGCTGGTCTAGGGGAGAGGGGCTGAGTTCAGTCCCCACCCTGGCATTTATCAGCTGTGTGACCTCAGGCAAGTCTCTTCTCATCTCTGCTCTTCAGTTTTCTAAATCTGTAAATTGGATATGATAATAGCTAGTTTTTATTCTAAATTTTTTACTTCTTATTCTGAAATATTTCAGACCTACAGAAAAGTTGCAAAATTGTATAAAGAATTGTATAACGAATTCCCATGTGCTTTTCATGTGGATTCCCCAGATATTAACATTTGACTATATTTGTTTTGCTTTATCATTCTCTCAGTATTTATTTATGCATAAGTAATTTTTTGGAACTGTTATGAGAGTAAGTTGCAGACACGTTGTCCCTTTCCCCCAAATACTTGTGTGTATTTCCTTTAAAAAAAAAAAAAGGCTCATTTTCTCACTACATACACCTATCAAACTTAGGAAATTAACATTGATACGGTCCATTGATCTAATGGACAGATCTTGCTCAAATTTTACCAGTTGTCTCACTAATGTCCTTTATAGTGAAAGACCTGGCCCTTGGCCTCGGTGGCTCACAGTCTTTTTCAATCTTTGGTCTCCTGTCTTCCCTTGGCTCTCCTGTTGTTTGAAGAGTCCAGGCCAGTTTTGTTTTTTGTTTTTCTGTCCCATGTGCCCTCATGAATGGATTCAGATTCAGTATTTTGGCAGGACTACCTCAGAAGTGTTGTTCGACCCTCTAGGTGCTACACTTAGGAGCACAGGAGATCAGTTTTCAAACAGGGTTTTTAAGCTGGGAGGCCCCAGGAGCAGCCGTGGGTGGAGGAGGGGCTCTGACCCCTGGGAGCCAGGACACTCGGCCAGGTCTGGACCCACCCGGCAGGACCACCGAGCTGGAGACTCCTCCGGAAGGAGAGAGATAGAAGGGGGCAGGGTAGGGGGGTGGTCAGTGCAGAGCCCAGGGTTCCTGGCTGGCCCAGGGTGTGGACGAAATGGGCTGCAGGGATCTGCCACCCCTGAACCCTCCTCCCCAGATCTGGGCTTCAAGGACCTCACGCTGCAGCCACGGGGCCCCCTGGAGCCAGTCCCCCCGAAGCCCGGGGGCCCCCAGGAGCCGGGGCGGGGGCAGAACGACGCCGTGCCAGAGCCCCCGCCGGTAAGCTGCCCAGTGCGCGCCCCTGCGCCCCTGACCTGCCCGTCTCGTCTCCCTGCGCTCACCGCCCCTCTGCCCCCAGGTGGGCTGGCAGTGCCCTGGCTGCACTTTCATTAACAAGCCCACGCGGCCCGGCTGCGAGATGTGCTGCCGGGCACGGCCCGAGGCCTACCAGGTCCCCGCCTCGTACCAGCCGGACGAGGAGGAGCGAGCGCGTCTGGCCGGTGAGGAGGAGGCGCTGCGCCAGTACCAGCAGGTGGGCGCGGACCCCGGACAGACACCTGCAGACTGGACGGGGGAGGCATAGGCCAGGAAGGGAGGCACCTCCACATTGCCGCTCCTCCCCCTGTTGCTGCCCCCTCCTGATCACACCACTGGTGGTGACCCTGCACTTGACTGTGACCGGCCTCTCCCTGAGCTCATCCTGTCGCTAAGACCCTGCTCCCCAGCTGTGATGCACATCCAAGCTTATCTGCCCCGCCACCCCCCACCCCCACCCCCCCCAACAGTGGGCTGTGGCGCTGCCCCTGGCTTTGACTTAACACTCTCACTGTGCACACGACAGTACCGGGCTCTGACCCCAACATCCTAGCTGAGACCCTGACCACTCCCCCATCCGCCGCCCCTTTGTCCGCCTGTGACCTCGCTCTTGCTCCACTCAGCCCTGACCTCATTCTGAATCCTACTATTCCTGACCTCGCCTTCCTCCCTGGCTGTGGCCCACCCAGACTTCCTAGGATCTTGGACCTAGCCCTTCACCGCTCCCTGGGAGGTTGACCCAGCCCTCCGTCCTGCTCCTCCCACAGTCCCACCCTCATCATGTTACGCACGCACTGATTACACAGATACCTAACCCTGAGCGTTCGCCCATTCTGATCGGACGCTCCCATCCCCCACTTGGACCCAGTCTGCCCTTGTCCCACCCCGGCCATGACCTCACTGCTGGTCCCATCTACAGCCTTGGCCCGGACCCTGTTCTCTCTCCCGCCTTGCTCAGCTCCCTCGCTTTATCACCACCTCCCATACCCCTGACCTATTCTGTGGCCTCGACCCGGCTCTGCCTTCACCCCCCTGGCCCTAGCCCTGCCCTGCTTCTTGGCAGAGATGGGAACCCTGCTACTCCTGACTCCCCGCTCAGACCCTGGCCCCTTCCTTTCCAAACGCCATCGCTCCCTGGCTTGACACCAGGTTGCAGCCTTAACCTGCCATTGCCTGGCCCGCCTCCTGCCCCACCCCCACCCCACTCCCCTGTTTCCTCGCCTCCCGCCCCGCCCTGCTCCCGGCCCCTCCCTTCCCAGCATCGCCTGCTGCCCAGTCCCACCCCCACCGCAGGATTCTGCTTCGCCCCCCCCCCCTCCCCGCCGGCCGTCAGGTTTGACCCATCCCCTGGTCCTGCGCCCTTCTGGCCCGCCCTTGAGACCCTGACCCGCCCCGCGGCCCCACCCCCGTGTGCCCAGCGGAAGCAGCAGCAGCAGGAGGGGAACTACCTACAGCACGTGCAACTGGATCAGCGGAGCCTGGTGCTGAACACCGAGCCTACCGAGTGTCCCGTATGCTACTCGGTGCTGGCGCCCGGCGAGGCCGTGGTGCTGCGTGAGTGTCTGCACACCTTCTGCAGGTGCGGCCCTGACCCCACCCCCAGCGATGTAGTTCCTCACGGCTGCGCAGTACCCATGGCTGAAAGGGGGTGGGGCGCAGTGCTCTTACATCTCCTTGGACGCCCACAGAAACCTGCGAGGTAGGCACTCTCTCCCCTTTTTGCAGAGGAGGAATGTGAGGTACAGAGAGGCCAGCAACTTGCTCGAGGCCACACAGCTCAGGCATTCTGTCGCCAGAGCATGCGACCTTCCACACAACCGCCAGGCCCATGTAAGGCCTGGGTTCTGGCCTGGCAGCCCGTGCCAACCCCGCCCTGACCCTCGCTGGTGGACAGTCTGCCCTCTGAGGCTCCACACCTGGCCCTGGGCTGTGGAGAACATGTCCTTCTTCACAGCACACATTTGATGAGCTTCCCTGGGTGCCAGGGACTGGGCTAGGCCTGGGGATCCAGGAGTGAACAAAAAAGCTCATTTTCCGCCTCCTGAAGCTTACATTCCTGTGGGCAGGCCGATGTTAATCAAATAATCACTGATATAATTGTAAATTGTGCCAAATGCTAAGTACCAGTGGATTATGATAAAAGTAACAGAGGCCCAGCCCTATAAGAGGTCTGGGAAGCTCCTAGGGAGGCTGCACTTGAGCAGACCAGGGGGTCCAAAGTGGGTATGTGCCTGGCCTGCCTGTGGCAGCAAGGGGTCAGTGTAGCTGGAGCAGAGGGATGGAGGGGGTTAGGGGATGGGGACAGAGAGGTATTAGGGAGGGTGAGTCACCGGGGCTCTCAGGTTTGCTCTGGGTGGGATGGGATGGGAGGCTGCGGGGAGGGACATGGTAGACCCAGGGAGCCCAGTGAGGAGGCTCCTGCAGTCCTGCAGGTGAGGTGATGGGACCTGGGCCGGAGTGATAAAGGTGGCAGTGGGGGGGACAGAAGTGATGGGTTGGTGGGAGGGATCGGAAGGAAGGGAGGTATTGAGGAGAAGCCCGCCTGGGGTCAGGCCTCACCATGTGAGGGCTGGAGTTCTGGGGGCTGGAGTCCTGGGGGATGGGGTTCAGATGACCCCTAACCTCCCCACCCTTTCATACCTCTCCCAGGGAGTGTCTACAGGGCACCATCCGCAACAGCCAGGAGGCTGAGGTTGCCTGCCCCTTCATTGACAACACCTACTCATGCTCGGGCAAGCTGCTGGAGAGGGAGATCCGGGCGGTAAGGCCTGGGAGAGGAAGGGGCACCCCCCTGTCCCAGGGAACTGGGCCCTGAGCTGGCAGGTGGGAACTGGTTTGAGAGTCCCAGTCTCAGGCGCCAGTCATTTATCAAGAGCCTTTTCTGTGTGGGATGCTGGAAGCCCAAGGGGTGGGCAGGACAGGAACTAGGGGAAATACTTAGTAAAGAAACACCCTTATGAAGAAAAGACAGCAGAGCAGTTAGCAGGGGGGAATTCTGGGGCCAGATGGCCTGGTGACCTCAGGTCAGATACACAGCCTCTCTGTGCCTCGGTTTTCTCATCTTGGTTGGGGTCAGAGACTTAGTTTCTATTTCAAGGGTTGTGAAGATTATAGTGGAAGACACGTGTAAACAATTTGGAGTAGTGCTTGATACGTGGTATCAGTTAGCCCTTGTATCAGTTAGCTTCTGCTGTGTAACAGATTACTCCAGACTCAAAACAACCACCATTTATTTAGCTTATGAATCTGTAAGTTAGCAATTTGGGTTGGGCTTAGCTGGATGATTCATCTGGTCCAGGTTGGGCCTGGCAGAGCTCAACTGGGCTTAGCTGGACTGGCGTGATGGTCTTATCTGTGATGGCTGGGATGACAGGGCCTCTTTCCACTTTGGTCTCATCCACCCCAGGCTGGCCAGGGCCTGCTCATGTGCTGGTGTCTCAAGGATCCAAGAGCAGCCAGTGCAGGAGCGCTTTCCAAGGCTGCTCACTTGCTCCTGTCCCTTTGGCCAAAGCAGGTCACATGCTTAAGCCCAGAGTTTGTGTGGGAGGGAACCACCCAAGGGTGTGGAGTTGGGGAGACATGAACAAATAGGGGCCACTCCTCCAACAACCTTTCACAGGGCTGTATGTGTCTGCATGTGTGTGTTTTCTATTATTATTAATGTTATTATTATCGAGTTATGCCCCTGACTGCTGGTCATCTTGAACAAGTGCTCTCCCTTCTCTGTGCCTCCATTTACCCATCTGTAAAGTGGACTGTTGGACTTGATCATTGGTTTTTAAACTGCTGGGGAATGGCCTTCCCAGAATTGGGCATCTTGGAATTCCCAGGCCAACATGGAGGCAGGGCTAAAGGTGGCTGAGGTCCAAACGAGAGACCCCCATCACTGCATATACAAGACCCCGTTTCTCCACATCACTTCTGCCTGTTTCCTACAATGCTGCTTCTCAGAACCCCCTAAACTTTACTGAGTATTTCCTGGCACCTAAGGGGTTCTGCCTCAGGGGAAAGAGGGCAGACAGAAGGGGTGGGCCTTTGGGAACTCCCAGCCTTTACACTAAGAGAAGCCCCATTTTTAACTGTTGTTTGTGGGGCAGCTGAGAAGGGCAGCTCTGGCTTCCTTACTCTTGCCTGGAGAGGCCCCAAGACATAGATCATTCCATATGTCCTGGCACCCACAGTCGCTGCCCAGAGGCTTTCCCTATAAAACCCACCTCTTCCAAGGGGCATTGTGATGGGGCCAGAGTTCATGCCAAGGAGCTGCAGGGCTCATGCTTCCCTGGAGCTCGTGGACGTTGACCAAAGCCTCAGAGAATAGTCAAGTGTGGCAGAGAAAGAGGAAGGGGCAGGGATCAGCAGAGTAATGCAGTGGAGGTTGTTTTACAAAAAACATGCCTAAACCACAAGAACCAGAACAGAAATCAAAGAGGAAAATCACGCACCGACTCTGCCATCCCAGAAAATATCTGATGGCATTTTCTCCTGTTTCCTTTGGTGTCTCTGGATAGACATGGTTTTTTTTCTTTTTAAATTAACTATTAAGGTATACCTTGCACACAATAAAATTTGTCCGTTGTAAGCATGCAGTTAGATGAGTTTTGACAAATGTAACTCTTAAGACTACCACTCAGTGAAGATATAGAACATAGGCATGATTTTTACCTCATTGTAACCAGTGTAGGGACAACAGCTTTTGCTATTTTGCTACAAAACCTTTCTAAAGATTATTATAAATCTCTATGGCATACATCCTGTTTAGTTCTCCTCTCTTAATAATTCCAGTTTCTGGAATTATTAATAATTAATATCAATAATTATTAATATTAATTATTATTAATAGTTCCAGTTTGTAAGGAATGCTTCAGGGAACATTTTGCATGGTGTCTCTTCCTTCTTATGTATTATTTTCTTAGGATAAACTTGTAGAAGTAGAATAAGTCTCAAAGGGTCAGAAAAGTTTGGGATGGTTGAAACATTATTGCCACGTGGCTTTCTCAGAGTGCTATGTACCAGGATGCTAGTTTAACCACATCTTCCTGGAATTGCTTGTTATTGTTTTTGTCCACTTTTTTCCCTTTTTAAAAGATTGTGGTAAAATATATATAACATTTACCATTTAACCATTTTTTAAGTATACAGTTCTGTGGCATTAGGTGTAGCCACATTGCTGTGCAATCATCCATCTCCAGAACTTTTAACCTACTTTTTTTTTTCCTTTTTTTTTTTTTGGCTGAGCCATTCGGCTTGCAGGATCGAACCCACGCCCCATGCAGTGGAAGCACAGAGTCCTAACCACTGGACTGCCAGGGAATTCCCTTAACCCACTTTTTGAATGGAGTTTTTAACACTGCTATGTTGGACTTTATGGGTTGGGGGCTTCCTGAGGGATATTTGGTGGGCAGGAGGGCACATTGTCAGGTGTTCTGAACCCAGAGCACCAAGGTTGTGGTCTACTGGCAGCTCCTGAGCCCTGAGGATTACCAGCGATTTCTGGACCTGGGCATCTCCATTGCGGAAAACCGCAGTGCCTTCAGCTACCACTGCAAGACCCCGGACTGCAAAGGATGGTGCTTCTTTGAGGATGACGTCAACGAGTTCACCTGCCCTGTGTGTTTCCACATCAACTGCCTGCTTTGCAAGGTGGGGACAGGGACCCACACTGCCCAGTCACTCTGGTCCTGCCAGGAGCTCACTGCCATTCCGAGTTTGTTCTCCTGGGAAGGGAGCTGGTATACTGACCTGGTTGCAATGACTTAGAGCTGTGTGTCAGTGGCCAGGCTTGGCTTGGGCCCTGATCTGAGCCTAAGCCTTAGACTGAGCCCTGAATCCGGACTGAGCCTCTGAATAATCCTGGCCCCAGACTGAGCCCCGATCCTGGCCTCTGATGAACCCCGATCCGTCACAGACCAACCCCAGCCCTAGCCCCAGACCGAGTGTCAACTCCTGTCCTGAACTGAGCCCTGCCTGACCCTCACCTCAGGCCATCCCTGCCCTCAACAGGTGACCACAGTAGAGACTGGTGGTCAGTCTCTCTGACTCATCCTCTCAACAGGTGACCACAGTAGAGACTGGTCTTGGGCGAGTAGGCAGGGCTGAGCCTACTCGCAGCCCTGCAAGCTCACTCTCAGAGCATTAGGCCTACAGCCAGGGCAGAACACAGCCGGCGACGAGGGGCTGCGGCTTAGGGATTTCTGTGCCTGTCAGGACTTAAAATAAATAGGTATATATGATTACTATCGTATGTGCTGACCCTGGCTTCACCTCCCTGGCCTCAGGGTGTGTGGTTTACAAAGGAAGCCTCTGTCACTGACACCACGCAGAAGCATTAAGTGCTTATGTGGATGCCTGCTCCGGCCCTCACCTCTCTAACTCCCTGGAGAACTTTCTCACCTCGAGCCCCTCATCCTGCTGCAGGCCATCCACGAGCAGATGAACTGCAAGGAGTACCAAGACGACCTGGCCCTGCGGGCTCAGAACGACGTGGCTGCCTGGCAGACGACGGAGATGCTGAGGGTGAGGCTGGGTCAAGGCTGAGGGCCGGGGATTTGAGTTTTGGGGAGGGATGGGGACTTCTCTGAAAGGACTGTGGTTCATCCAGCCCTGGAGGCTTGAGCTCCTGCTGGCATCACTCCCATCCGGAGATGGGGCTCAGGACGAGTGGCGAGCAGCAGGGAGTGTCCGGGTGGAGAGAGGAGACTGCAGACGCATGGGAGAGGAGGCCGCATGCAGCCGGGCCTGGGTGGAGCAGCATGGGGGAGTGATTCTGCGACTCGGGGGGGGTGGCTGGTTTCTCTCTGCAGTGGGGCGGGGGCCAGGAGACGGGCTGGGCCTAAGGTCAGCACCTGCTCTGCTGCAGGCCATGCTGCAGCAGGGCGAGGCCATGCACTGCCCACAGTGCCAGATCGTGGTGCAGAAGAAGGATGGCTGTGACTGGATCCGCTGCACTGTCTGCCACACCGAGATCTGCTGGGTCACCAAGGGTCCTCGCTGGGGCCCCGGGGTGAGTCCCCAGGGAGCAGAGGTCTCAGGGGTGCTGTGGGAGAGTGCCTGAGAGTAGAGATTGGACAGGTCAGCCCATGGGCCAGTTCTAACCCCACTGCCTGCATTTGTGTAGCTCATGATCTAAGAACGTTTTTTACATTTTTTAAAGTGGTTGAACATATCAAAAGAAGAATATTTCATGACATGTAAAAATTATATGAAAGCCGAATTTTAGTGTCCATAAGCAAGGTTTTGTGGGAGCCCCGCTCATTCGTTTGCATACTGTCTGTGGCTGCTTTGGCACTACAAAGGCAGAGACCGACTGGCCGGCAAAAACTCAGGGAACTGTCTTGCCCTTTACAGAAATGTTGGCCCAGCCCAGCCCTAGAGGACAGCGGCCAAGGGTGCGGGTGGGAGTCAGGTAAAGGGGTGGGTCCCTGGCTCTGGCACACACTGACCGTGGTTAGGCTGTCACTCCCTCTCTGAGTCACAGTTTCTTCGTCTGTGAAGTGCAGGTGATAGCTGGGCCTCAGGTTTACTGTCAGAGTCAAATGAAAAAATGCAAGAGCAGTACTTAGCGCGGTGCATCTGTCACACGGTGAGCACGTGCATGGGGGCTCATGGTGGCTGTCGTTGGGAGGAGTGTTCCTGGAATTGGGGCTCGGCGTAATCCGTACAGGCAGACAGTGAGACAGGTGGAGGCTGAAGGAACACACTCTCATGCCGCCAGTGTGCTGACCCACCCCGAATATGCAAAAATCCATCAAGTCCTGTCTGGCTCCAGGCCTAGGGGTGGGTAGCCAGACCACAGAATTGAGGCTGCTACGGGAGCCCAGAAAGGCCGCCCAGAAAGGCCTTAACGGCTGCCTCCATCCGGTAGCTGGGGCTGAGAGGGTCATCTTAGCAGGGGGGTGTGCCCGACCCAAGGCCCAGGGTGGGAGTCTGTGCTTTGGGGGTGTAATGGAGTGCATGGCGGAGGGGGAGGGGCCCACTGTCTTCACTGTCCTGACCTTTTCTCCTCTCCCTGCTCATCCTCTAGGGCCCGGGAGACACCAGCGGGGGCTGCCGCTGCCGGGTGAATGGGTCTCCTTGCCACCCCAGCTGTCAGAACTGCCACTGAGCTGAGGATGGCCTGGTCCCCATGCTGACCCAGCCCCACATCTGCAAGCTGCTGTGGGACAGGGCTGGTGCTTTGGCTCTGATTTCTGGGCTGGGAGATGCCTTTGCGCTTGGCTGAGACAGGGGCCCTGAAGAGGCCAAGGCCCCTGAGCTGTGTGGATGGACTTGTTTGCTGTGGGCATTGCAGAGGCCCTGCCCGAGCTGGCCATTGTCCGCGGCTGTATCTGCCCCAGTGCCTTTGCCCTTCCCCTGGGGCTTGCCAACCAGACCCTTCATCTCCTCTCTGTGGCTCCCATCTCTGCCTAACCCAGCTTTAAACACAGCCCTGGCCGGAGGCCTTGCTGGATGGAGCCTCTGAGAGCCCCGTGTGAGTCCACACTTCCCTCATCCACCTCCCTCGTCTGCAGGACGCTGAGCACTCACAGCCTCCCACCTCCCCTGTTGGCTTTTTGGGGGTGACTTTTCTCTGGCTTTGCTGTTGGAGGCCTGGGGCTTCTTAGAATTGCTGCTAATTCTGCTCAGAGCCAAGAGGAAGACCTGGCAGTTTCTAAAGACAGTCCAGCCAGCCCAGCTTCCTTATCTCCCTCTTTGCCGCCTGTGTAAACTAATTAAAATGGTTTCCCAGGAAGGGATGAGTGTGATGTCGTGAGAGGGAGCAAAAGGGTCATGGGCTGTGACTCTACACGGAGACAGGCAGGATCCCAAGCTCTCTGGGAATTGCAGCCAAAAGTTGACGTGTTGGTCCCTGTCGGTGTAGAACGAAGGTGCGGCTGAGCACTGGGATACTTGCACTGGACTGAGCACCCCTGCGCCCACTCGAGGGGCAGGATGCTCTGGGTCAACGTTGGCCTGGACAGGCAGCTTGCAGTGTTGAGAGTCCCCAAGGCGGGGTCTGCAGGTCGGCGTGGGCTTCAGGGGGAGGGAGGGAGGGGCCGAGGCAGCAGCTACAGGCTGGCAGGAAGTTCTTGCTGCAAACTTCTGACCTCTCAGTGGGCATCCAGTGTTGGAGAAGAGAGAGATTTCAGGAAGAGGTGAACCTGCAGTTGCGGGTGAGCTTGTGATCCTGATTTTTAACACCTCAGACAAGATGGCACAGTACTGGTCCAGCGCTGTTTACTATGCCCACTCTGCAGGTCAGAGACTGATAAAACACGGTTCTGGGCATCCATTCTGTTTTGACCTCATTCTCTGACCCCTCCAACACCCCTCCCACCCCCCACTTTGAAGGCCAGCACACTGTCTGAGCCGGGATGTGGATCATCATTACAACAGGCAGAGGGCGTCTTTGTGACTCAAGGTGTGGACTCCAGGTTCCAGGAGTTGGGGCATGTCATTGGGGCGGGGCGGAAAGGGCTTATTCTAGACCCTGGAAAGGCATTGCCACCCTGTCGTTGGGTGCCAAGGCTCAAAAGAGTTGACCCCAGGCTCTGTGAGCAGAGAGGTGAGAGAACGTGAGTGCCTTCCTGCTCTGCATTGGCTGATGAGGGGCATCCCCGCCCCGGGAGCAAGAAAGTCAGGCAGAGCCACTGACTGGAGGAAACGGCAAGCTGAGCAGAGCTGCCAGAGCTGTGCTGCAGGAGAGCGCAGGGCCCAGGTCAGGGCTAACCGCTTGCTCTCACCGGCTCCTCCCTCCTCCCTCTCCTGCCAGGGCCTGTCTTGGCGAACCTTAGGGGCCTGTAGGGAAGAAAGCAGACCATTCTTTTGGTGCACGGGTATAAACCAGCAAGCCACAGTATTGTTTTAGAAATTTGAATTGGTTGCCAGTATTTTTAAATTGGAGATGCTACTTTAAAATCTAGATGCCCAAGTTCTCCTGCAAAAGTCGAAGCTTGGTAATCCTGGCTTCTCATTTCCACATGGCAGGTCCAGAGTCACGTGATGTTCCTGATCCAGTTCACCACAGTCCTCGTCACCCCCAGCTCTCCTCACACGGCCTTTCCTGTGCCCTGGCACCATTCTTCCTCCAATGAGTACTAAGAAGTGTTAATGAAACATTTCTTTACCCATGGCTGTATCAGCTGAGGCTGGCAGAGGGGGGGACCACATGGGCTGCGTGCGTCTTTCACTTGGCCCACTCCATCTACACCAAGGCGGGCATCGAGTTTATGTCTGCTGCAGCCAAATGGGTCAGGAGGGCAAATGGAGGGGCGCAGGGCTGTCCCGGGGTTCTAATCTTCAGCGCCATACTTCACATGCCAGTGGGTGAAGGATCTAAGAGGGGCAGGCTCACAAGTGCTCCCTACTGCAGGGTCAAGTGGAGGTGCCTCCCCCTCCCAAGGGGTCACCCCAAACTGGGCCCCAGCACCAACTCTCCAGGGCAGACTTGAAACCAAACCCCACAGGCCCTGGACTCAGACCATCTACCTGAGGAAGCAGCCGGAAGTCCCAAATGTGCTTGTGTGACACAATCTTTTTCTCCAGGGATGGGGAAGGCAAGGGGAAGCACATTGCTCAGATAAAGAGCAGCTGCTAATGTGGGCAGGAAGTGGTGGATGGGCCCCACAGCCCGTGCCAGAGTAACATGTGTCTTCTAGTGTCCGGGGCTGCCGTGAAAGCCACTCACTTAAAAAGCAGGAAGCTGGAGGCAAGCCCACAGCCTTGCCAGCTCACAAAAGCTGCTTGGCAGGGCTTCCCGGGTGGCACAGTAGTTGGGAGTCCGCCTGCCGATGCAGGGGACACGGGTTCCTGCCCCGGTCCGCGGGGATCCCACATGCCGCGGAGCGGCCGGGCCCGTGAGCCATGGCCGCTGAGCCTGCGCGTCCGGGGCCTGTGCTCCACAGCGGGAGAGGCCACAGCAGTGAGAGGCCCGCATACCGCCAAAAAAAAAAAAAAAATAGCTGCTTGGCAAATTCCAACCAAATGTAAATCTGCAGAAAAGACAACTAGCAAGTAAAGGGCCTTTGTGAGGAAAAGGCAGCAGGGAGTCACCAGCAGCAAAAGGAAGAAAGCAAGCCAGGCTGAGCCTCAGGCCCCATCATCTTTTAGTTGGATTTGGCAAAAGCCTCTGGCCTATTCTTCCTTTCAGTCACCACTTAATCCGGGGATGAGCTCCCCGGGCCCAAGTGCAGGGCTGGCTTAAGGCATTTATTGATCCATTAATGTTCACTGAAATGGAATCAAAACACTTGCACAACTTCAGTTTGTAAAGCATTTTCACAAACATCAGTTCATTAAAGCGTCCATGTGGGATGGGACCATCCCTATTTTACTGTCATTGACAGTGAGCTCTAGAGATGTAGTGACTGGAAGAAGCTCACATAACCAGGAAGGAACACACTTGCCATCATGTCACCAGGAACTCTCTCCAAACCCAGTTTTGGTCATGGCCCGTCCTCATCCCCCAAATTGCCTACAGAGAGTCCCAACTCCCTTCCACAGAGCTCAAAGCTCTCCCTGGCCTGAGCCCCACGTACCCTTCCATTGCCATTGCCCACTCCATCTTTCTACAAAACACCCACACTTGTTATTCAGCGCTTTTTTTTTTTTTGCGGTATGCGGGCCTCTCACTGTTGTGGCCTCTCCCGTTGCGGCGCACAGGCTCCGGACGCGCAGGCTCAGCGGCCATGGCTCACGGGCCCAGCCGCTCCGCAGCACACGGGATCCTCCCAGACCGGGGCACGAACCCGTGTCCCCTGCATCGGCAGGCGGACCCCCAACCACTGCGCCACCAGGGAAGCCCTTCAGCTATTATTTTTACACTAATTTCCCCTCAGCCTTGCGTGTTGTGCAGTATTTTCTGACACCACTTCTCTGATTTCCAACACCGAGTGTCCAACAATTCAATTCAGTTCTGACACTTCCTGGAATTAGCATCTGATGCCACAAGTTAAAGGGCTCAGTCCCACAAGACTGTCCCACTTCAGATCCAGCTGCAAATGGGGTGCCCAGACTACTCACACTTCTGCCTGGCCAACTACAAGTTCAGTGGTTTCTACAAAACCCTCTCAGTTTCAATAATTTGCTAGAAGTACTCACAGAACTCAAGAAAACACTTTACTTACATGTACTGATTTATTATAAAGGACACAACTCAGGAACAGCCAAATAAAAGAGATGAATAGGGCAAGGAACGGGGGGGAAGAGGGTGCAGTGTTCCCAAGCCATGCCACCCTCCCAGCACCTTGATGTGTGTGCCAACCCAGCAGCTCTCCCGATCTCTGAATCAAGAGTTTTTGCAGTGCTCAATGTCCAGCCTCCCCTCCCCTCCCAGGAGGTCAGTGGTGGGGCTCAAAGTTCTCACGCTCTAATCACTTGGTCTTTCCGGTGACCTGTGCCATCCAGGGGTCCCACCTTAACTCACTTCATTAGCATAAACTCAGGTGGGATCAAAAGGAAATCATTATGAACAACAAAAGACACTCCTATCACTCAGAAAATTCTAAGGGTTTCAGGGGAAGTGGGGACAAAACCCAAATATTTATTTCACCACACATACCCTTCCTTCAGTTTTCTATTTATCAAAATTCTCTTTACATTCAATCAACTATGAAACTGCCACTGAAAACAAATTGCTCCTTCAATGCAGTTCTCTGGTGAGGTCCCAGAGGCAGGGCGGTGTCCTGGCCAGCCCTGTGTCCTCCACAAGTCAAATCAAAGGACAGCATGGGCAGCTGGCCTACGGTGGTGGGACACGGTCGGGGAGCCGAGTGATGCCTGCTCAGCCTTCAGCCCCCTTACGTCTCCCCTCTGGGCCAAGGCAACAGTGGACCAAGGCAACGTGGGTTCTTGCCTCGGGAAAAACAGAAACAGGACTGCAGGTACTGTCCAAGCTCTCCGGGCAAGTCAAGGCCAACCAGGAGTCCACAGATACAGCACATCTCCAGGTCAGGGGTGGAAGGGAGGGAGCATCAAGGCCAGATGTCTAAAGCTAAAGCCACTCCAACAAGGAAAGAATGACAGAAGCGATTAGTAGCCACATATGGCTGTTTATTTCATACAGGGCTCTGTACAAAATATTTACACATATTCCTTACAGAATAGTAAACCACTTGAAGGTAAAAAGATAATGCTTTCTTCTCATTGGCAGGGGATAATCCTGATGTCAGAAAAGCTATAAAACAAATGAACTTCCTCCTTCCTAGGCCACAACAAAAGTCCATGCCACCTGCTTCCTGGGATCCAAAAAGCCATGGCCTTGGGACCCTGATCACATGCACCTCCCTTCCTCTTCCCCATCAATTCCTTCAGTATTTACAGACCGGCCCAAGGGCCTGTGGCAGGAGGGGCCGATGCTGCCCATTTGGAAAGATGACAAGAGGACAAATTTGTTGCAGGAGAAGACTGGGAACTTCTGTCACGTCATCTGGATCCTGGAAGAACTTCCTTTGTCTTGATAAATCTACCACTTTCTAGACTAATCCGTCCACACCATGCTAGCCCCAGGTGGGACTCCTGCTATGGAGGATGACCTGCCACTTTGGGCTTGGGGCTGTAAAGTGCTTAGTGTAACTGAGTGTGGGCAGATGCCTCTCCTAACCACTCTGCACACCGTGGGCACGTGGGGAGGGCGTGGAGGTCTGGGTGTGGTGGGGTGGAGTGCTGCTGGCATGTTTACTTTAAGAAAACACCTGCCAAGAGAGAACGTGCCTGCAACACACCAGGAAAATAAAAATACATGGCTGCTTCGTACTATACACCCCAGTTCTTCAGAGCAGCAAAAGGCACTTTTATTCAAGCCACAGTTAATCTAAAACAAACCTGGCTTCGCTTATTGGAAAAGCTGTACCAGAGGAAGTGAATATCCATCTTGTTCTTAAGACCTGGAGAGTCCTTAGGAAGCCTCGAGCTGGCTGTCCCAGGCTCCCACCACACGCTTCAGGATGCAGTTTGTCCCCTTCTGGGTGCGGACGAGTTCCCAGTGACATTTCCTACCAGGAAGGAGAGACCAGCAGTTGAGGAGATAAGTTAAACCCAAAAAACAAAGCCAAGGTTGTGAGTGGATGCCTATTTGGGAGTAGAAGGGTGACTGGAGGAAAACAGGAGGGAAGGAAGGGAAGCTGGAGAAGAAGAGGGCACTATGGAAGTGTGGGGCTGTTTACAAATAGCAACTCTGACTAAAGTGAAATGTTAAATAATTGAGTAGAAAGGAAACTTCAGGGTTTTAGAAGCTCATCCTTCTGACGAGAACGATTTTTTTTTTCCATGAAGGAACTATTACTTTAAAAGTGCAGGTACTTTACATGTTGGGTGTATGTAATTCTAAAAATAGTACTAAAAGTGTCTTTTATATGCATTGTCATGTGGCTTGTGGAAGAGAATAAGGAGAAAAAAAAAAAAAGGCAGGCAAAAACCAGCCTATGTCTGCGCCCTAAAACGTAACATTCCTTCCTGTTTGACTGGAAATGCCCAAGTGATTTCTAGCCTGAAAATAGGTAGGATTTACCTAGTAACCTAGTTCACATGTGTCTCTTAGATTTCCGACCAGCTAATGGAGCTGTTCTTAAAAGGGGGCCAGTCTTGCCCCCAGGCTGGCCTTCTCTGCCCCTTCGCCTTCATTCCAAGGTCTGACTTCTTTAGCAGCAGCTCCGTCCTTCTTTGTCTGGCTGAAGCAGTCAGAACGGGAGGAGCTGCCAGGAGGGCATTCAGCGGTCCAGCTTACTACGAGCAGCCAAGATGCTCCCCAGTGACCAGGCCCAGCGGGTTCCAAAGGCAGCCGGGAGCTGCAGAAACCCACTTCCCTCAACACAAGAGGAGGCAGCAGAGAGCCCACTCAGAAGCCCACTGTGAGGCAGAAAGAGTTCTGTGCTCAGGACCCGAGTGCCCAGCGTCACGCAGGCTCTGCTACTGGCCTCTGAGGCAAAGGCATCCACGGACCGGGGAAAGGGTGCAGAAATAGAAAACCCTTGACAGAAACCCTTTTAATAAAGGAAATTCCACCCCCTCCCAATCTGTCCATGGAAGGGTGAGACCTTGATGTCATGTAAGAGGAAGTGTCTTCTCAGGCATTTAGGGAAACAGCTGCAGCTGAAACTTTGGGGCCCACTCCAGGGCACTTTTCACCACAGCCAGAGCGGCTGCTCCAAGTGCCACCGTCAGTCCCATCACTGCCAGCTTCACAAAGCGGTTGGTCCTTGGTTTGGTCAGGACATCTTTTGTTCGCTCCTCAGGCCGCAGAAGTCCCCGAAACCGCTGCCGCAGTACCATGTCAGGCCTCTGCTGGGCTGATGCCAGCTCAAAGTCTTTGAAGGTAGAGGCTGCCGTTCTGCAGAGGAGAAGGAGACAGAAGGGAATGGGATAAGAGAAGGAGGGAAAAAACTAGATTAAATAGGCTAAGGGCAGAGACATCCACTGCTCAGAAAACTCTTCTTATAAAGACCCATGAAGTCTCAAGTGGGGATTCCACTAGCATAAGCATAGGTCTCTGGAAACACCACTCTCAGCCCCGTCCCCAGCAGACACCGTCTTCCATCATTTCTGCTCACTAACGAACACCCCTGTTCAGCCGGTGCCGTGGCCCCACTCACTTCTCAGCTTGCTGTTGGGCAGCTGCCTCCCGAGCAAGTTCGGACGGGGGGAACTGGACAAAGAGGTCTCCTGCTCTACTGATCAGCGTCTCATAGGGCAGGTCCTGAGGGATCTGGGACAGCAGGTGGTGGACCGAGGCCATGTCGCAGTCACAATCCAGGACTTCCTGCTCTCGATGCAACACGATCTGTGGCGAGCAAGGCCTTGCATCAGAGAGCAGAACATACAGGGCCTTGGCCACTTCATTTCATTCTCCTTAGAGGTGAATTTCAATTGGTACCAAACAGGGCTCACCCCAAAGGTTCAGCAAATTCTTGTACTCATCTAGGAAATAATGATGTACACATCTGAGCACTTTTCCCACTGGGCAAACCCTTCCTGCTGAGGCAAACCTCCACCCCATGACGTGAAAGGCTGACCAATTAAATGAAGGAGGTTCTTTTAGGAGGAAGGAAAGAAGAAGGATTACTGGAGATTCCTAGCTCCAGCACAGAAGAAATGGTTCGAAACAGCAGAAAGAATGGTCTTGCTCTCTTTAAAGGACAATGAAGAGTGCTGTGAGTGCCCACCTCCACCCTCACGCCAGATGGTTCAGGCCCCTCTGATAACTGGGGCCCCTCAACCCCGACTAAAAGCCATCTCAACTTTCTATCATAATGCCACACTTCTGCTTTTCTTAAACCCGGAGTTGGGGTTGTACGAGCTCCAGGAGTTGTCAACAGAAACCCCGATAATTCACAACGCACACGAGCATTTTAAAGGTTCAGAAGAATCAAGCAGTAAACAAATCTAACAACTCTGTTTAACTAGCAGTTCCCAAACTTACTGTTACACAGAACATTTTTTTCTCCCATGACTCTCCCATTAACATTCCACAGAACAGTGTCCAGAGACGCCAGCCTGGGGAAGTGCTGTCTTTGGCATCTTTCCATAATCACCAGGTTTCCCTTTAGGCAACATGATCAAGCTGGGTTTGAGGATGCACACCAAGCTGCTGGCTCATGGTCTATACCTACCACAGCTGCAAAGTAAATGGGCATCAGCGGGTGGCAGGCCAGGAAGAAGTCGTATAACCGCACGACGTGCCTGAAGTCAGATAGGACGTGCCCAAACCAGGTGATGAGCCAGCTGAGCGCAAAGATGGTCCCCACCTCGGCACTAGGAGCAAGGAAGTCCAGATGTTAGGTTCCCTGCTGAGTCATCCCTTCCCCCTCCCTGGGCCTTCTGTGTCCTCAGTGCTGTGTGAAGAAAGCATTTGAGAAACATGCTTTTTGGAAAATTCAGCCACCTACAAATTCAGCCTCTTCTTCTCACAACACAGAAAGTCCTTACAATATACCCAACATCATGACACTAATATCACAATAGGGTCCTGGTGGCCTTATCTCCCTGGGTCTCTCCTAATGGCCGACAAACGCCAACTAAAGCAACAAGAATTAGCTGTTTTCAGAGAACTACATCACCATTTTCCTTCTGAGAAAGTCCATCCTTTGGGGGGGCACAGGCACATATTCTCAGGCTTGAAAACACAACTGTATTGATTTTAGTTAACATGAGGTGACTGAAACACCTTAAGACACAGCCTTTTTTTTTTTCTTTTTTAAACAGAGGCAGGCATTGGCCAAGGACACATTTCCAACTAAACAGAAGAGAAAAATCATATGAGAGCTGCAAAGAAGTATTTCTTCTCCTTGGTATGTGGTGAGTAAAACAACCCACAGATGGCCTTGTCCTTCTCGCCTCTGGATCCTATAGAACTCTGTACTTCTGTTGCAGCAGTAACCTCAAAGTCTACCTTGGCGTACTTACCTTGTCCACCTCCCTCCACTAGAGGTAAGCTCCTCAAGGGCATGGGCTGTGACCTCTCTTCTATCCCCCAAGAAGCACAGCACCCAAAGAGTGTTCCAAGACTGTGCACAGAACTGAATTATCCAGACTGCTGGCAACTGGAAAGGACAACTCGGAAGAACGTAACGCTAATCGACATGAGATGATGATGCAGCTGAGCTACACTTGTGAAGAATAAACAGAGGCTAGGAGAAAGCTGAAGAGGGGTGTGTGTGTGCGTACACACATAAATGTAGACACATATATACCTCTGCATGAAGTCATGGAGGTCTGGATTCACCTGGTCAATGATGGGCATCAGATAGTTTAATATATGCTTGGTGTTGTCCATTGTTGGATCCATGAAATCCCTAGAAGGAGACAATTCAATGAGCTTGGTCAGACCAAATACTGGGATCAGGGTTTGGGGGCAGTAGGGTGGAGTGGGGTTCAAACCACTGAAAACACTGACTAGGAAATGGGCTGAGGAGTTATCCCCAGGGCGACTTGAGGAGTGACACCCATCCTCTTATGCTGCTTTGTGCTGGTACCTGAGGTGATGGGTAGACAATTTTTCTACCAGGGATGCTGCCAGCTTCTCGCCTACCACCAGCAAGAATGTGACCACGATGTCGTGGTAGCCCTGGTAGTAGTGCAGCTGAGGGTTGCGCTCCAAGACGAGGAGGATGATGTCGATCAGCTCTTCCTGGAGCCCTTCTCTCTGTTCCTCTGGCATGCCTGGGGAGGGGAGGGCAGGGGAGATGCACTTGAACATGGCAAGCAGCCTAGTAACACAGAGGCTGGGAAGACGGTCAGCAGTGGATTAGCAGAGAAAGTGTTTAATAAAAGAAAATTAATGACAACAATTTGGCAACACATTCAAGATACACACACTGTTGATACTGCCTGACATGTAGGAAAGAGCCACAGACTGGCTACCTTACAGTGGGGGAACCCAACCAACACCATCTTAAAACCCGGGTCACCACAGGTCATGCTGCCAACAGTGTGACTAGTGGACAGCACGTGCCTCCCGATGTGCTGCAGGGAAAACTCAGCACCACTTTGGTGGAATTCCTATCAAGAGTTCATCACTTGAATCTTAAAAGGAGGAAACACCAGATAAACCGAAACTGAGGGAGACTTTATAAAATAACTGGCCTGTCATAAAATACAAAGGAACTATTCCAGAATAAAGGAAGCTAAAGAGATACGAAGACTGAATGGAAAATGCATGAATTTGTATCTCCTTTTCCTATAAAGAACATTATTGGAATAAATGGTGAAATATGAATAAAATCTGTATTAGCAGTAAATACTGTCAATGTGATACTGATTTTAAGTGTGATTATGTAATAAGAGCCGTGTTTTAAAAAAATATACCCTGAAATATTTAGGAATAAAGGGGCACCATGTGTGTAATTTATTCTTAATAGTTCAGAAAAAAATTTGCATGTGTGTACCACAAAGGAGAGAGAGAAAGCAATACTAAGGTAAATATAGTAAAAGGTTGACATATAAGAAAATCTGTGTAAAAGCCACCTGGGGAATTCCTTGTCCTACTTTTGCAACTTTTCTGTAGGTATGAAATTATATAAAAACAAAAAACGTGAGAGATGCATGTTGCCCTCAGAAACAAACTAAATATCACAGGAAGTACTGATTTCCTTGATCCAAAGACGCAGCTGGAAACAGAAAAGGCTGTCTCGGGAGACCTTTTGGCGCGTGCACCTAGTTCTGGCAGCGGTCAGTGTGGCTCCTCGGCTCATCTGGCTTTTAGTATAAAAATGGCCTCATGACCTGTTTTAGAAGAACGGCGCACAGCACAGCTTTCCTACACCATTAGGTTTTCCAGTCAAAAACAGATCTTATGAGAGAAAACAGCTAATACAAGAGCCCAGACTAAACTGAACAAATGTTTTTAGGTGAGAGTGAAGCTCATCTCTTGCCCGTTTCTACCTACCCCTTCTCAAAAAGGCACACTCGAAAAGATAAAAAAGAACATGGAGTAAACCAACTACTATGGATAGGTAAAGTAATGAAAGTAGTGAGAGAAAAAAAGTAAACCTTATTTGAATTTTCAGTATAAAAGAGGTCAGCTAAGCTCAGAAGAACGTGAATGTAAAAAAATATGAAACCACATGGAAAGTTCAGCCTACAAGAATAATATCATAGACTGATGTCACATAAGCGGAAGAGGAATAAAGGGCTCAGAGGAAAAACAGGTTACCTAGGGAAAAACATGGAATGCATCTGTCCTGCGTGGTCTCCTCAAGACCAGCAGGATAGGAAAAGAGCCTTTCCAGGAACCAAGGGTGCAAGCAGGAAAGAGGCCCTTTAACAGACAAAATCCAATGCCAGAGCATGGGTTCAGAAGAGTGAGAAAATGGGTTTAGAGGCTCTTGTTCCCTCTAGCAATTCTCCTCTCTTCATGGACCTAAGGTGGAGTTGCCAAAGGAAGAGAAATAGATGAGGTTTGCTGGCCAGTTTCCTTCATTGTGAAACTGGAGACAATGGTTATTCTTCTCATTATTCCTGGGGATGGGGAGACAATTTTAGGAACAGACTCTTTAAACATGTAGTGGTTGGCCTTCCTTCCAGTCCAAGGGCCCCAATATACGTATATGCAAGATACCGCTATGTATAAATGAAGATATTAATAGTTCTTGTTATAGTGACCACTTCCAAACCAATCGGCTCTTTAAAGCCTGACTGATGGCTCTAGCAATCCCTATAAAGTCTCCTCTAAGGCTCTGAAGGGGGAAAAACCCTCTTCTCTCATCCACCACCTCTAGGCCAAAACACATTATTTTAGGCTCAGGCCTTCACAGTGCGGTTCTGAACTGACTGAGACAATGAAAGAATGACGCGGCAGATGGGGAGCACAATGGGTCCCTGAGGAGGTAGGGTCCTGCGTGTGGTCACGCTCTGTGCTGGGATGGAAGCTTCCTGGGACAAGCAAGCACCAACACAAGAAAGTAAGTGCAACTGGGACAGAAGCCACCCCGCCACCCCCCACCCAGGAAGACCGAGAGCACGTCTCACCAGGAGGGAACCTCCGTAAAGACCGCCTGACATCCAGGAGCACTTGTTGGTAGTCTTTGCTCATCTGTCGTAGGTCGTTCCCTATTGAAGGAAAAAGAACATGTTATTGCAAGAACATCTGGGAAGCCACATCAGGAGCAAAACATCCTGGCATGACATAAAAGGCCTGAAAGACATACTCGGGCTTTTCTTGAAGGGGACATGACTCAAGATACAACATTTGGAGAGGAATCCCTGGTTTAGTTCCAAACACGCTGTTTCACGCAAGTCATGATGACCATAAGAGGAGGGAACACAGATTATCCAGGAGGCTACAGGGTGCAAAGAGCAGCAGAGGAGAAGTCAGGAGGCCAGAAGCTGCATGCAGGCTGCTACTGTGTGTCACCGGGAGTTGCTCTGAATTTCAAAGCCCACATCTGTACAATGGGGATTACTCCCTTCCGTGTGTACCTCTCAGATTACTGTAAGGATCAAATAAGATCATGAATGTGGAAACCACAGACCACTGGAAAAACTCTAACATCTGTAAAGTCTAGGGAACACTGAGCTGTTCAGAAAGGAGTATTAAGATAAACTCACATAAAAAAGAACCTAACCTCTCTCGACCCTGCAATTCTAAAACTAAGACACTGCAAACAGGAGACAGTACTTGTGTTCAGTTGTTAAGCCCAACTGAAAGTAAGGAGGCAGTCTCTAGCTGTTATATATATAAAAGTGTACATTTCCTTCATAACCGAAATCAAAACTTACTAGAGGAGCCTGTACAATACTTCCGCATACACAGACTTCATCTTATAAAGATATGGGAAATCTGGAATCTGACAGAATACCATCTCAGGATTTAGAGTGTGAATACAGCAATGCCTTTTCCTTCCAACAAAAAGATCACTGCTCTGAGGCAGCCCGGTTCCAAAGATAATAACAAGGGGCAACTTAAAACATCTACTCAGGAGGCTTCCCTGGTGGCGCAGTGGTTGAGAGTCCGCCTGCCGATACAGGGGACACGGGTTCGTGCCCTGGTCCGGGAGGATCCCACATGCCGCGGAGCAGCTGGGCCCGTGAGCCATGGCCACTGAGCCTGCGTGTCTGGAGCCTGTGCTCCACAACGGGAGAGATCACAACAGTGAGAGGCCCGCATACCGCAAAAACAAAACAAAACAAAAAAACATCTACTCAGGGACTTCCCTGACGGTCCAGTGTTAAAGAATCCGCCTTCCAGTGCAGGGGATGTGGGTTTGATCCCTGGTCGGGGAACTAAGATCCCACATGCTGTGGGGCAACTAAGCCCACACGCTACAACTACCGAGCCCGCGTGCCTCAACTAGGGAGCCTGAGTGCCACAAACTACAGAGCCCTCACCCTCTGGAGCCCACGTACCACAACTAGAATGAGGAAACCTGTACGCCACAACTAGAGAGAAGGCTGCATGCTGAAACAGAGCCTGTGTGATGCAATGAAGAAGAAACCAGCGCTGCAACAAAAGATCCCGCGTGCCGCAACTAAGACTCGACGCAGCCATAAATAAATAAATTAATTTAAAAAACCCATAAAATAAATAGGTATACTAAAAAATAAAACAAAAAAACCATCTACTCGGCTGTACCACAACACTGTGAACTTTTTATCAGCAGAGGCTGTTTTAATCATCTCTAGTACCTGGCACACATTAGGAGCACAAATAGTACTTGCCAAATGAATGAAAGAATCCCCAGCACCTGGACTTTTGCCAAACATAGCAGGAAAGCAATAAATTTTTGTGGAGTGAATAAATGACAAAGTGGATTCACTGTTTTGCTATACTTTCTTTTGTATTCTGCACTGTATTCTAAGGAAGTTTTTTTTTTTTTACTACATGGGCCTTGCAAATAAGTACAGTTGCCCCTCAGTATTCAAGGCGGATTGGTTCCAGGACCCCCAAGGATACCAAAATCCACAGATGCTCAAGTCCCATGTATTAAGTGGTCTAATATTTGCATATAACCCATGCACATCCTCCCATATACTTTTTAATTAATTAATTAATTTTCTTTTTTATTGGGGTATAGTTGTTTTACAACTCCCGTATATTTTAAATCACCTCTAGATTACTTATAAAACCTAATACAGGACTTCCCTGGTGGCACAGTGGTTAAGAATCCGCCTACCAATGCAGGGGACATGGGTGTGATCCCTGGTCCAGGAAGATTCCACATGCCACAGAGCAATTAAGCCTGTGTGCCACAACTACTGAGCCTGTGCTCTAGAGCCCGCGAGCCACAACTACTGAGCCCATGCACCACAACTACTGAAGCCCACATGCCTAGAGCCCATTCTCCGCAACAAGAGAAGCCACTGCAATGAGAAGCATGCACACCATAGCAGAGTAGTCCCTGCTGGCAGCAACTAGAGAAAGCCCGTGCGGAGCAATGAAGACCCAACGTGGCCAAAAATAAATAAATTAAATATAAATAAATTTTAAAAAAAACCCTAATACAATGTAAATGCTATGTAAATAGTTGGAGAGCACAGCAAATTCAAGTTTTGCTTTTGGAAATTTCTGGAGGTTTTTTTTTTTTTTACAGAATATATTTGATCCATGGTTGGTTGAATCCTTGGACTTGGAGGGGCCAACTGTAACAGTTTTTCATAGAATTACAGAATTTTAGAATTCAAAATGGTCTTAGTATTTCCTCATAAAAAGTTTTTTTGTTTTTATAAGGACCGTAGAGGTATTACCTCTTCCTATAGCCCCACGTTTCTCAAAACGCAGTCCATGTGTGTCAGAATTAGGTGGGATTCTTGTTAAAATACATATTCCTACAACCCACTTCTAAGTGAACGTAAACTGGAATATACATTTTTGTTTGTTTCTTGGCCATGCCGTGCGGCTTGTGGGATCTTAGTTCTCTGACCAGGGATCTAACCCGGGCCCTCGGCAGTGAAAGCATGGAGTCCTAACCACTGGACCACCAGGGAATTCCCAGAATATATATATATATATATATTTTGCTGTATGCAGGCCTCTCACTGTTGTGGCCTCTCCCGTTGCAGAGCACAGGCTCCTGACACGCAGGCTCAGTGGCCATGGTTCATGGGCCCAGCCGCTCCGCCGCATGTGGGATCTTCCTGGACCGGGGCACGAACCCGTGTCCCCTGCATAGGCAGGCGGACTCTCAACCACTGTGCCACCAGGGAAGCCCCAGAATATACATTTTTAATAAACTCCCCTAACTAGCCAGTAATAGCTAGCTACCTACCTACCTAATAAAAACTCATTCCATTTTTTATTAAAATTCTACTTACCAGTTTGGTCTTATTTCCAGAGTAGGCTCAAGCATATCCTAAAATGCTTTAGGTGTTTACTCATCTACTCTTGGTTTGAAATGAGCATAAAAATCAAAGACCCTGGCATTCTTTTTCCCTGCCTCCTAGACAAGCTCCCCTTCACAGCACCTCACCCCTAATTACCTGATATAGGAGGTGGATCATTGGTGTTGACATTGAGGAGCTTGGGCCACACTTTCCGCCTGATCTCATCAGTCAGGAGCCCTCCTTCACTGATAGCCATACGTCTAAGGGCAGCCACATCAGTGGGATCACTGTTCAGAGCCTGGTAGATCTCTGCCACTTTCTTTTTCCTTTTGGCATTAAAGTCTGCAAAACAGAAGGGAAAAGGGCGTTAGGCACATATTCAGCATTTGTACATTTTCTCTTCAGGGCTCAATCTCCTTGCTTGGTTTGAGGTAAGGTAGATATATTTGAAGTCAATCTACCGATATTTCACTAGCACATAGTGTGCAAAACACTAAGGAGATATGCCATATAAGTAACAAAAAAGGACACACAATTATAATAAATGCTCAGTACATTCAGATATATCTAACAGTTTTTCCTAATAGAATGACTGTGCTTTCTTAATGCTAAACTTTACAGAGCATACATCTCTCTCTCTCTTTTTAAAATAAATTTATTTATTTATTTTTGGCTGCGTTGGATCTTCGTTGCTGCCCACAGGTTTTCTCTAGTTGTGGAGAACGGGGGCTACTCTTCGTTGCGGTGTGTGGGCTTCTCATTGCAGTGGCTTCTCTTGTTGCAGAGAATGGGCTCTGGCGCGTGGGCTTCAGTAGTTGTGGCACATAGGCTCAGTAGTTGTGGCATACGGGCTTAGTTGCGCCACAGCATGCGGGATCTTCCCACCAGGGCTCGAACCCATGTCCCCTGCATTGGCAGGGGAATTCTTAACCACTGCGCTACCAGGGAAGTCCTCAATATTACTTTTTTAAACAAAACCACACATGGAAAAAGTCTCCGGTTACACACTAATACAACTGGTAAAACATCAGAATCACATGGAGATATATTCAAAAGTAGAATGTCAAAGGGTATACTTGGGTCTCCAGTGTGGCTAGTGGTAAGAGAGGCATGATACTGCATACAAAGCAACGGTTTCTCAAGAACCATATTAATTACTGATGATCAGGAAGTACTGTTTTAAGGATCTTATATCCTTATGTGGTAGTCTCTTATTTATACACAGGCATTTTGCTGTGTTTAAATTAGTTTTTTAGGAGACTGGTTGAGAGTTTGTGGTTAATGTGCATCATATTATAATTTTTCTATCTAAAATAATGGGGTAATAATAGGCTGTCAGAGTTTTCACCAGAATGGCTGATTTTAGGAACAGCAAACACAAGAAAAGTTAAACTAGACAACACCAAAGAGATGTCACAAAGCAGTACACTATAATTGCCCAAAAAAGGTATGTGCAGACACCAAGAGTTCAGACAGCTGTGGGTCAGGCTAATCTGAGAATGCATTACTGAAGAGTGCAATTTAAAAAGAAAGGGAAAAAAAAAAAAAAAAAAAAAAGAAAGGGGAGGATTCTGAGAGGCTGGGAGGAGAGCAGAAGAAAGGCGTGGAGACAGAAACACAGGCCCTTTCATTTAACAGTAAATGAACTCATTAAAAAATATTTATGGGGACTTCCCTGGTGGTCCAGTGGGTAAGGCTCCATGCTCCCAATGCAGGGGGATGGGGTTCAATCCCTGGTCGGGGAACTAGATCCTGCACGCATGCTGCAACTAAGAGTCCTCATGCCACAACTAAGAAGCCCGCATGATACAACTAAAAGAGCCCGCATGCCTCAACTAAAGATCCCGCATGCTGCAATGAAGATCCCGTGTGCTGTAACTAAGACCCAGAGCAGCCAAAATAAATAAATAAATAATTTAAAAAATAAAAATAGTAAGTATTTATGTAGCATATACTAGGTGCAGGGCACTGGAGTTAATGTAAAGTGGAAGATAACACTGGAAGGTAGGTTAGGCTTTAGAGAGGAATAACAGTGGAAGTAGGTTAGGCTTTAGAAGGGACTAACATCAGAAGGTAGATGTCTGTTTTAGAACAGACACTAAGCAGCTTTCCTCAGTACTGTTCTATTCTGAGGCAACAGTCTACAAATTGTTTCCATGATAAAGCTGCACATTATTAACGCAAATGAAAGTTGGTACTAATGGTCCTGGTTACCTATCTATGAGAACTGTGATATAAACCATATAAACAGAGGCACCAACTGGTTTGGAGTTAACATGCAATTGGAGGTGCAGACAGGACCAGGTGCTTTTTCACCCTGGCAAACCTGTTCTCCTGGCTAGACTGTTATTTTCCTTGGTGACCTAGTAGGGGACCATCTGTTCCAGTTTGTCTGAGAGATTTCTGGTTTACACCTATAGTCCTGGCATAACTGTTCATAGCAAACTCTTCTTCCCATCCACACTCTCAAAAATGTCCCAGGTTGGATGCTAAATTAAATGGTTACTCTACCTAGAAATCATGAAAAATCAAGTCTCAATTTCCTGTCAGCACAGCACCTAACTAGTCAAATGTTTATTTACAAAGTGCTTCAAGTTCTTGGCTTGGGCGTGT